>NC_041384.1:424516548-424716529 GCF_002162155.2 Triticum dicoccoides
ACGTCGCCGGGAGCGACTCCGGCGAGCTCCGCCGACCTCCTCCGGCCGCCGTCCACCGCATCGGCCTCCCCATCCTCCCCACCGTCAAGTTTTCCAGCGAGTTCAAGTTTTCCGGCGAATATCCAGGCGAACCTCGGGATCCGCGTCAAGCAAACCCTAGATCTGGAGGTGGTATTTTTCGTCTAAGTCCCCGATTCCCAGATTCAAATGCCCTTGTTCATCGTGCCGTAACTTTGCAGCCGTAACTCCATTTTGCGCGTGTAACATATCAAAATGTTCGTCTCAGAGAGCACATCATTTCATCTCATTGCAACATTTTCATTTGAGTTCACATTGATGCCCAAAATGCTGTTGGAAGAGTGCTATTTGAGATAATTGTCAGATCTGCTGCTCCAAATAGCTATTTGTCATTTTTGCCATGATTATTGTGTGCATGATATGCCCCTGAGCTCTACATATGTTTTGTTATATGCTTTGTCATCTTTCCAGAGGTGCTATCCATGTATTTTTGTGATGTGTGTGGTGACTAGCACAAGCTTGCAAAGTGGAGCATTTGTTAATGCTGATTTCATGGACTTAGCAATTCTAAGTCCTTGGACTATTTTTATCAATATGCCATATGTTCATATTGTTTCCTAGTGATCCGTGCCTCTTTTGAGGATGATCAGTAAGGATGTTTTGTTAATCTTGTAGTGCTCTATCTATCCATGTCTTTGTTTGCAATTATGGAGCACCCTAGCTTGAGTCAATCGAGCTCTACTTTTGCTATTTCGTGAATCTGGGCAGATTGTCTACTTGTTAGCGATTTTGCCGAGGATGTTGTAGATGATCCGTGCATGCTATGTTATTGTTCTTGCCATGTCTAGCTCGAATAATGTGTATTCTTGATGGGTGCATGCTTAGATTGTCATGACATGCTCTGTACTGAGTGCATCGAGCTCGTAAACATGCCTACTTGATATCTGATTTGCATGCTCCAGTTTTTCACTAAGTCTGTGATCTGTTTAAGTTTTTGCCATGTTCACATGCTTGCCATTGTATTTTCTGATCCCTTTTGGCTCAAGGTCACTAAGGGACTTTTGTTAAGCTCTTTGAGTAGCTCCATGCCATGCTTTACTTTGCCATGTTGAGTTCCTGTAGAATCTAGTTTCCATGCTCCAAAGTGTGCTATCTGATCTGAAATTCCAGACAAGTGTTAATTTCACTAAGTCTGAGATTTGTTTACCATTTGCACTTTTGTCATGCTTGTTTGAACCTGTTAATGGATGAATTGGCCGTAGGTCAGTGTTCATCTTTTGTTAAGCTTCATGAATGGATCCCTGCTATGTATTTTGTTGCCATGTTTGGGTGTTGTAGCATGTTTATCTTGTTGCATTTAGATGGCTACTTGTTGTATATCGCAGACCGGTGCCATATTTGAATTGCTTGCCATTTCCAAACCGTGTCTCCGATTTCGGTGTTCTTTATATCGAATTCAACCGAAATCACATCACCTTTCCAGTGGCACACTTGGATTTCCAAGTTGAGGCCAGGTTCATTCATCCCTTGTCAAATCTTGCATATGCATCACATATCGCATCCCGCATAGCATACCATGTTTGCATCATGTTGTTTGAGCTTTGCACGTGGTTGATTGTGTCCTTGTTGCTTGTTTGTCTTGTTTGGGTAGAGCCGAGAGACGAGTTCGCTAATGAGGAGCCCGTTGAGTTTGCTTTCGAGGATCTAGTCAACTCTGACAACTTTGCAGGCAAGATGATCATACCCTCGAAATCACTTCTATCTTTGCTTTGCTAGATGCTCGCTCTTTTGCTATGCCTATGCTATGATGCCTACCACTTGCTTATCATGCCTCCCAAATTGCTATGTCAAACCTCTAACCCACCATGTCCTAGCAAATCGTTGATTGGCTATGTTACTGCTTTGCTCAACCCCTCTTATAGCGTTGCTAGTTGTAGGTGAAGATTGGAGACCGTTCCTTGTTGGAACATTATTTACTTGTTGGGATATCACTATATTATCTTGTTATCTTAGTGCATCTATATACTTGGTAAAGGGTGGAAGGCTTGACCTCTCGCCTAGTGTTTTGTTCCACTCTTGCCGCCCTAGTTTCCGTCATATCGGTGTTATGTTCCCGGATTTTGCGTTCCTTACGCGGTTCGGTGATAATGGGAACCCCTTGATAGTTCGCCTTGAATAAAACTCCTCCAGCAATGCCCAACCTTGGTTTTACCACTTGCCACCTAGCCTCTTTTTCCCTTGGGTTTCCGGAGCCCGAGGGTCATCTTATTTAAACCCCCCCGGGCCAGTGCTCCTTTGAGTGTTGGTCCGAACTAGAGTCCTGTGCAGCGCCCCCTCGGGGAAACTCGAGGTTTGGTTTTAGTTGTATGGAGAGCTCATCTGAGTGTGCCCTAAGAACGAGATATGTGCAGCTCCTATCGGGATTTGTCGGCACATTCGGGCGGTGTTGCTGGATTTGTTTTAACTTGTCGAAGTGTCTTGTAGAACCGGGATACCGAGTCTGATCGGAACGTCTCGGGAGAAGGTATATCCTTCGTTGACCGTGAGATCTTGTCATGGGCTAAGTTGGGACTCCCCTGCAGGGATTTGAACTTTCGAAAGCCGTGCCCGCAGTTATGGGCAGATGGGAATTTGTTAATGTCTGGTTGTAGATAACTTGAACCTTAACTTAATTAAAATGAATCAACTGTGTGAGTTACCGTGATGGTCTCTTCTCGGTGGAGTCCGGGAAGTGCACACGGTGTTGGAGTAATGCTTGCGCAGGTTGTTCTCTAGTTATTCGTTCGCGCTTTGCCTTCTCTTCTCGCTCTCTTTTGCGAACAGGTTAGCCACCATATATGCTAGTCGCTTGCTGAATCTTAAATAGTCTTGATCGCGAGGGTGCGAGATTGTTGAGTCCCTGTGGCTCACAGATTACTTCCAAACCAGATGCAGGGCCTGACGACTCCGTTCCAGATGACGCGCTTGAGCTCAAGTGGGAGTTTGACGAGGACTCACGCCGATACTACGTGTCTTTCCCTGATGATCAGTAGTGGTGCCCAGTTGGGGCGATCGGGACCGTGTCGCATGTTGGGTTGATCTTTTATTTTGGCGCCGTAATCGGGCCCTGAGTGATTGAATGATGTAATGCTATTTATGTACTTTGTTTGACGTGGCGAGTGTAAGCCAACTATGTTCCTTCCCCTTTTATTATTTATATTACATGGGATGTTGTGAAGATTGCCTAACTTGCGACATTGCTTTCAATGCGGTTATGCCTCTAAGTCGTGCTTCGACACGTAGGAGATATAGCCGCATCGAGGGCGTTACAAGTTGGTAATCAGAGCCTTCCCCGACCTTAGGAGCCCCCACTGATTGATCGTTTATTAGCAGCCGTTGTTGAGTCTAGAAAAATGTTTTGAGACATTTAGGAATTATATATCGGAGAGTTTAGGAATTCTTTTTACTCCCCAGTCCCTTCATCGCTCTGGTGAGGCTTCCTGACATAGAGTTTTGTCTATTCTCTTCTCAAATTTCACTAAAAAAAATTTAGGATCATGCGAGTATCTTGGAATCATTCCGATGGTTTTGTGACGAGAACATTGTTCTTGGTGCCTCCTGTCATTTAGGGGTTGTGGTAGTGTCTCGGGGAGTTGAGCTCCGAGGTGTTGTCATCACAATTTTATCGTTGCAGTTCTGGAATACCTGAGTTTAGTACACCGACATCGAAAATCTCTTTTATGCAGTTGTTGGTGAGATAACCTCGACGCCACCCAGTACTGGGGCGGGAGTTCGGGAGTATTGCCATAACTTGTATAACGGATGCTTTTCGAAGGTTGAGGTAGATGGTTTCCGAAGTTTTTCTCGGTTATGTGTTGAAGGATGGATACAGCTAGATGTAGGTTTTGCTAGATTTGGGTCAGATATTATGCTTCCCCTGTATCCCCAACACCTGATTGCATAACCGGAAAGGTTCGGGAGTTTCATAGGTGGGAATTCTTGTAGCTCTAGCTCTTCTGCCATGGATATTTGGTTTGAGATTGGGATTTCTTACCGAGTATTCGTTCTTGTTCCGTACCTTGTTGATTTATTCCAATACCTAAATTCTAAGTGGCTTCTCAATTTATGGATATTTGACCATTTCAAGTGGAATGCATTCGTTCTTATGTTCGGATGTGAAGACTATATGTTGCAATTTCATTCCGTTGGATTCAGCTTCAATATTTGTCTATCAATGTGCTAATGGATGTCAACCTCTTTAGGATGGCTCCTCCAACGCGCACGACTCCGAATCCTGATCCGCCGCCACCTCCTCCTCCTCCGGAGGCATGGCAAGCTGTGATGGCCGCAACCAATGCAAACACGCAGTTGATCATGCAAATTCTTCAAGAGCGCAACCAAGCGAACCAAGGTAACCAAGGCAACAATCAGAATCACTTTGCTACACTCAACCAGTTCCTTGCTAACCAGCCAAAGACCTTCAGCAATTGTGTTGAGGCAACCGATGCTGACGATTGGCTCGTGGACTTATGCAAGCATTTCGAGTGCAGTAACATCAGGCCTGAGGACTTTGTTAAGTTCGCTTCATTCCAACTCAAAGACCAAGCTGCAGAATGGTTCTAGCAGTACAAGGATTCCAGAGGTGGACGTGCGATTACTTGGGATGAATTCCGTCAAGATTTCAGAGCTCACCATATCCCTCAGAGCGTGGTTGAAAGCAAGCATGAGGAATTCCGCAACCTGAAGCAAGGCTCTTTGTCTGTCTATGACTACAACAAGTTGTTTCAGAAGCTCGCCCGCTTTGCTAAGCAGGACGTCCCTGACGAGAAGAGCATGATATACCAGTTCAGGGGTGGTCTCAGAGAAGAAATCCAGCTAGCTCTTGTTCTCTTTGAGCCCTTGAGGTACGATGAGTTCTACAACATGGCATTGAAGCAAGAGGCCGCTCAACTAAGGTGTGATGCTTCCAAGAAGCGAGTCAGAGAGGCTACTCCTTCTTCCTCTACTCAAGTGGCCAAGCAGCAGAAGTATTGGCTTCCTCCTCCTCCGTTCCGTCAGCCATGTCAGAAGAGCAAAGGTGGCAGTGGATCTTCCCACCCACCCAACCCTGGCTTTCAGAACAAGACTTTGTCTCAAGCTCCAAGATCGAGTGCTCCGTATCACCGTTCGCTTTTAGAGGTCACGTGAAACAAGTGCCAACAGAAGGGTCACTATGCCAACAAGTGCTTCAACCAGAGGCGTCTCCCTCCTCCTCCTCCTGTGAGATCGACAAGTACAGTTGTTGTCAAGCATAACCCCAAGTACGCCAAGGTCAACATGGTTAATGCAGCTCAGGCAGAGGACTCGTCAGATGTCATCATGGGTAACCTTCTTGTTAACGATGTTCCTGCAAAAGTTCTTTTTGACACTGGTGCATCACATTGTTTCATTTCCAAACCTTTTGCATCGAAGTATGAGTGCGATCATCAGTATCTGCAAAATTCTTTGCAAATCGTGTCACCGGGCAAGCGGATGACAGCTAATTTTTGCGTCCCGGATATTACTATCACGTTGGGCGACTACAAATTTCTAGCTTCTCCTATTGTTCTGGGTGACTCAGATATTGATCTTATTCTCGGAATGGATTGGCTTTCTAAGCACAAGGCGCATCTTGATTGTGCAGCAAGGCATATTCAACTGACTCATTCGTCTGAGGATGTTATTATCTTTGCCGCTCGCGATGATACAATCCGGCTGTTTTCTCTCAATGAGAAGGGTGAACTGGATGCCATCTCACAAATTCCAGTCGTTTGCGAATATCAAGACGTCTTTCCAGAAGAGCTTCCAGGAATGCCTCTGCACCGGCCAGTTGAATTCGTCATCGATCTTGAGCCTGGCACGGAACCGGTTTGCAAGCGTCCTTACAAGCTCGGACCTGAAGAGTTGAAGGAGCTGAAGAAGCAACTCGATATTCAAGAACGAATGGGTCTCATCCGACCTAGTTCCTCTCCGTGGGGTTGTGGAGTTCTTTTTGTGAAGAAGAAGGATGGAACGGACCGACTTTGTGTTGACTACCGTCCATTGAACAAGAAGACTATCAAGAACAAATACCCACTTCCCAACATCAACGAGCTGTTCGAACAACTCAAAGGTGCCCAAGTATTCTCCAAGCTTGATCTCTGTATAGGTTATCACCAGATTCGAATACGTGAGCAAGATATTCGCAAGACGGCTTTCAGGACAAGCTATGGTTCATATGAATACACTGTCATGTCTTTTGGCCTCGTCAACGCTCCTTCGACTTTCTCTCGCATGATGAACTTCATCTCCAACACCTACACCAATGACTTTGTTTTGGTCTATCTCGACGACATTCTGGTCTTTTCAAAGAACACGGAAGATCATGCCAAACACTTGCGTTTGGTGCTTGATAAGCTCAGGGAACACCAGTTCTACGCCAAGTTCTCAAAGAGCGAATTTTGGCTCGAGGAGGTTCTTTATCTTGGACATATCATCTCTGCCAAGGGCATCGCGGTGAATCCTGAGAAGGTGTCCGCAATTGTGAATTGGGAACCACCTTAGAACGTGAAGCAACTCCGTAGCTTCCTCGGTCTCGCAAGCTACTGTCGAAGATTCGTTGAAAACTTTTCAAATATCGCGAAGCCTCTCTCAAATCTTCTCCAGAAGCACGTCAAGTACGTTTGATCTCCGGAGTGTGACATTGCTTTCAACACTTTGAAAGATAAATTGGTCACTGCTCCAGTTCTGACTCCTCCTGATGAATCCAAACCGTTCGAGGTCTTCTGCGATGCCTCTCTCCAAGGTCTTGGTGCAGTGTTGATGCAAGAAAAGAAATTTGTGGCTTATACCTCTCGCTAGTTGAAGCCCAACGAGAAGAACTACCCCACTCATGACCTCGAGTTGGCGGCAGTTCTGCATGCTCTTTTGACTTGGAGACATCTCTTATTGGGAAGAAAAGTGGACATCTTCACTGACCACAAGAGTCTCAAGTACATCTTCACTCAGCCTAATCTCAAACTCAGGCAGACTCGATGGGTCGAAATGATTCAAGAGTATAATCCAAGCATCAAGTATACTCCAGGCAAGGCCAATGTGATTGCTGGCGCTTTGAGCAGGAAAGCGTACTGCAACAATCTGATTCTCAAGCCTTACCAACCCGAGCTTTGTGAAGCTTTCCGCAAACTCAATCTGCAAGTTGTTCCTCAAGGTTTCCTCGCCAACCTTGAAGTCTCTCCTACCTTGGAAGACCAGATTCGCCAAGCCCAGCTTCTTGATGCTATGGTGAAAAAGGTGAAGATTGGGATTGCCAAGAGTCAACCCAAGTACAAGTGCTACCGCCTTGATGACAAGGATACTCTCTTCTTCGAGGATCGTATTGTTGTGCCCAAAGGTGACCTTCATAAAGTGATCATGAACGAGGCTCACAATTCTCTCCTCTCCATCCATCCTGGGAGCACGAAGATGTATCAGGACCTCAAGCAGTCTTATTGGTGGACTCGAATGAAGCGCGAGATTGCTCAGTTCGTGAATGAGTGTGATGTCTGCAGAAGAGTGAAGGCAGAACACCAAAGGCCAGCGGGTCTCCTCCTACCTCTTGCCATTCCAGAATGGAAGTTTGACCATATTGAGATGGACTTCGTGACTGGGTTTCCAAAGTCCAAGCGTGGCAATGATGCTATATTCATTGTCATCGACAAACTCACTAAAGTGGCTCACTTTCTGCCTATCAAAGAGTCTATCACTGCAGCTCAATTGGTGGAGCTCTGTACCTCTCGAATTGTCTCGCTTCACGGTATTCCACAGGTGATCTCTTCAGACCGTGGCAGCATCTTTACCTCCAAGTTTTGGGATTCTTTTCAGAAGGCCATGGTGTAACACCCCGGATGTAACTTTCCCAATTTGTACTCCAACTCTTGTCGTTTCCGGAGTTAAGTTATATTTATTTCCTCGGGTTTGGGTCTTTGTCTCCGTGTGTTGTTGTCGTTGTCATGCATCTCTTATCATGTCATCATGTGCATTGCATTTGCATACGTGTTCATCTCATGCATTCGAGCATTTTCCCCGTTGTCCGTTTTGCATTCCGGCGCTTCGTTCTCCTCCGGTGGTCATTTCTAGCTTTCTTTCGTGTGTGGGGATTAAAAATTTCCGGATTGGACCGAGACTTGCCAAGCGGCCTTGGTTTACTACCGGTAGACCACCTGTCAAGTTTCGTATCATTTGGACTTCGTTTGATACTCCAACGGTTAACCGAGGGACCGAAAAGGCCTCCTGTGTGTTGCAGCCCAACACCCCTCCAATTTGGCCCAAAACCCACCTAGCTCTGCTCCATCATCTAGAGCGTTCGATCACGATCGCGTGGCCGAAAACCGCACCTCATTTGGACTCTCCTAGCTCCCTCTATGGCTATAAAAGGACCCCTCCGAATCCGGATCTTCCTCTCCCCCCGAAACCCTAAAAAAAACCTCGCGCGCCGCCGGACATTGTCCGCCCGGGGCGGACACTCCGCGCCGCCACCCCCTCACCAGTGGCGTTCCGCCACATGGCACTCGCCGCCGCCTCCCACTGCCGGGCCTGGGAAGCCCAAGGCCGGCCCCTGAGGGACCGTTCCCCGCGCCGCCGCCCGTCTCCTCCAGCCTCGCCGCGCGCCAGCCCTGCCGCCCACTCTGGCGCGCCGCCGCCGCCGAGCCGTTGCCGCCATCGCCGACCCCGCCGCCTCGCCCACTCCGGCGCACCGCCGCCGCCAAGCCGCCGTCACCGCCCGTCGCCCGGCGCCTCCTCCTCGTCGCCCCGCCGCGCCCGGTGACGGATCCGGCCACCCGCCGCCGGATCTCGCCGGCCCCGGCCACCTCAGCCTCGCCGGAGCTAGAGTACCTTGCCGGCCGCCCTCGATCGGCATGCAAATCTCAGATCTGAAATTTTCGGGTTGACTTTTCCCTCAGAAATCCTAGCTCATGTTGCATACTTTGACCAGCCGTAGCTCCGATTCATGCATATAGCATATCAAAATGTTCATCTCAGAGAGTACATCATTTCATTCCATTGCATCATTTTCATTTGAGTTCATCTTGATTCCCGAAATGCTGTTAGAAGAGGGCTACTTGAGATTATTGTCAGATCTGCTACTCCGTTTAGCTTTTTGTCATTTTGCCATGATTAATGTGTGCATGATATGCCCATGAGTTCTACATATGTTTTGTTAAGGGTTTTGTCATATTTCCAGAGGTGCAACCCATGTATTTTTGTGATGTGTGGGGTGACTAGTGCAAGCTTGCAAAGTGGTGCACTTGCTAATTCTGTTTTTAGGGACTTAGTAATTTCTCTAAGTCCTGGAGCTGTTTATCTCTTGATGCCATATGTTCATGTTGTTTCCTAGTGATCCGTGCCTCTTTTGAGGATGATCAGTAAGGATGTTCTGTTAATATTGTAGTGCTCTATCCATCCATTCCTTTGTTTGCAATTATGGAGCACCCTAGCTTGATTCAATCGAGCTCTACTTTTGCTACTTTGTGAATCTGGGCAGATTGTCAACTTGTTTGCAATTTTGCCGATGATGTTGTAGTTGATCCGTGCATGCTATCCTATTGTTCTTGCCATGTCTAGCTTGAATTTTATGCCTTCTTGATGGGTGTATGCTTTTATTGCCATGACTTGCACCGTAGTGAGTGCATCGAGCTCGTAAACATGCCTACTTGAGTTATATTTCAGCATGTGTCAGTTTTCACTAAGTCTGAAAACTGATTATGTTTTTGCCATGTTCACATGCTTGCAATTGTATTTTCTGATCCCTTTTGGCTCAAGGTCACTAAGGGACTTTTGTTAAGCTCTTTGATTAGCTCCATGCCATGCTTTACTTTGCCATGTTCGGGTCCTATAGCATGTAGTTTTGTTGCTCCGAAGAGTGCTACCTGATCTAAAATTCCAGACAAGTGTTAATTTCACTAAGTCTGAGATCTGTTTGCCATATGCATTTTTGCCATGCTTGTTTGAACCTGTTAATGGATGATTTGGCCGTAGCTCAGTGCTAGACTTTTGTTAAGAATCTTGAATGCATCCCTGCCATGTATTTTGTTGTCATGTTTGGGTGCTGTAGCATGTTCATCTCATTGCATTTAGATGGCTACTTGCTGTAAATCGCAGACCGGTGTCATTTTGAATCGCTTGCCATTTCCAAACCGTAACTCCGATTCTGGCGTTCTTTATATTGTTTTCAAGCGATTTCATCTCATATTTCCAGTGGCACACTTGGAATCCCAAGTTGAGGCCAGGTTCATGCATTTCCTGTCATATCTTGCATTTTGCATCCCGCATCACATCCCACATAACATATCATCATTGCACCATATTGCTTGATCCTTGCACGTGGTTGATTGTATCCTTGTTGCTTGTTTGTCTTGTTTGGGTAGAGCTGGGAGACGAGTTCGCTAACGAGGAGCCCGTTGAGTTTGCTTTCGAGGATCCAGTCAACTCTGACAACTGTGCAGGCAAGATGATCATACCCTCGAAATCACTACTATCTTTGTTATGCTAGTTTGCTCGCTCTTTTTCCATGCTAATGCCACGATGCCTACCATTTGCTTTCAAGCCTCCCAAATTTCCATGTTAAACCTCTAACCCACCATGTCCTAGCAAACCGTTGATTGGCTATGTTACCGCTTTGCTCAGCCCCTCTTATAGCGTTGCTAGTTGCAGGTGAAGATTGGAGGCCGTTCCTTGTTGGAACATTTATTTACTTGTTGGGATATCATTCTATTATCTTGTTATCTTAATGCATCTATATACTTGGTAAAGGGTGGAAGGCTCGGCCTCTCGTCTAGTGTTTTGTTCCACTCTTGCCGCCCTAGTTTCCGTCATATCGGTGTTATGTTCCCGGATTTTGCGTTCCTTACGCGGTTGTGTTATAATGGGAACCCCTTGATATTTTGCCTTGATTAAAGCTTTTCCAGCAATGCCCAACATTGGTCTTACCATTTGCCACCTAGCCTCTTTTTCCCTTGGGTTTCCGGAGCCCGAGGGTCATCTTATTTAACCCCCCCAGGCCAGTGCTCCTCTGAGTGTTGGTCCGATCGAGTAGACTGCGGGGCCACCTCGGGGCAACTTGAGGGTTGGTTTTACTCGTAGGATGTCTCATCTGAGTGTGCCCTGAGAACGAGATATGTGCAGCTCCTATCGGGATTTGTCGGCACATTCAGGCGGTGTTGCTGGTCTTGTTTTAACCTGTCGAAGCGTCTTGAATTACCGAGATACCGAGTCTGATCGGAACGTCTTGGGAGGAGGTCTATTCCTTCGTTGACTGTGAGAGCTTGTCATGGGCTAAGTTGGGACTCCCCTGCAGGGATTTGAACTTTCGAAAGCCATGCCCGCGGTTATGGGCAGATGGGAATTTGTTAATGTCCGGTTGTAGATAACTTGAACCTTAATTTAATTAAAATGAATCAACTGAGTGTGTTACCGTGATGGCCTCTTCTCGGCAGAGACCGGGAGGTGGACACGGTGTTGGAGTAATGTTTGCGCAGGTTGTTCTCTAGTTTCTCGCTCGCGCTTTGCCTCCTCTTCTCGCTCTCTTTTGCGAATAAGTTAGCCACCATATTTGCTAGTCACTTGCTGCAGCTCCACATATTTTTACCCTGTCATACCTTTAAGCTTAAATAGTCTTGATCGCGAGGGTGCGAGATAGCTGAGTCCCTGTGGCTCACAGATTACTATTACACCAGATGCAGGGCCTGATGATTCCACTCCAGCAGACGCGTATGAGCTCAAGTGGGAGTTCGACGAAGACTCTCAACGTTACTATGTTTCCTTTCCCGATGATCAGTAGTGGTGCCCAGTTGGGGGTGATTGGGACCGTGTCGCATGTTGGGTTCTCTTTTATTTTTCGCGCCATAGTCGGGCCATGAGTGTTTGGTTGATGTAATGTTATTTATGTACTTGATTGACGTGGCGAGTGTAAGCCAACTATGTTATCTCCCCTTTTATTATTATATTACATGGGATGTTTGTGAAGATTGCCTAACTTGCGACATATGCCTTCAATGCGATTATGTCTCTAAGTCATGCCTCGACACGTGGGAGCTATAGTCGCATCGAGGGTGTTACAAGTTGGTAATCAGAGCCTTCCCCGACCTTAGGAGCCCCATTGCTTGATCGTTTTTAGCGGCCGAGTTGTGTCTAGAAAAATGTTTTGAGTCTTTTAGGAATTATATATCGGAGAGATTAGGAATTATTTTTACTTCCCAGTCTCCTCATCGCTCTGGTAAGGCATCCTGACGTAGAGTTTTGACTCTTCTCTCCTCAAATTTCACTAAAAAAAATTTAGGATCACGCGGGTATCTTGGAATCGTTCCGATGGTTTTATGATGAGAACATTTTCTTGGTGCCTCCTGTCACGGGTTTAGTGGAAGTGTCCCGGGGAGTTGAGCTCTGAGGTGTTGTCATCATAATTTTATCGTTGCAGTTCTGGAATACCTGAGTTTAGTACGCCGACATCAAAAATCTCTTTTATGCAGTTCGTTGGTGAGATAACCTCGACGCCACCCAGTACTGGGGCGGGAGTTCGGGAGTATCGCCATAACTTGTATAACGGATGCTTTTAGAAGGTTGAGGTAGATGGTTTCCGAAGGTTTCTTGGTTATGTGTTGAAGGATGGATACAGCTGGATGTAGGATTTGCTAGTTTGGGTGAGATATTATGCTTCCCCTGTATCCCCAACACCTGATTGCATAACCGGAAAGATTCGAGAGTTTCATAGGTGGGAATTCTAGTAGCTCTAGTTCTTCTTCCACGGATATTGGTTTGAGATTGGGATTTCTTACCGATTATTCGTTCTTGATCCGTACCTTGTTGATTTATTTCTCTACCTTAATTCTACGTGGCTTCTCAATTTATGGATATGTGACCATTTCAAGAGGAATGCATTCGTTCATTTTGTTCGGATGTGAAGACTATATGTTGCAATTTTCATTCCGTTGGATTCAGCTTCAATATTTATCTGTCAATGTGCTAATGGTGGTCAACCTCTTCAGGATGGCTCCTCCAACGCGCACAACTCCGAATCCTGATCTGCCACCACCTCCACCTCCTCCAGAGGCATGGCAAGCTGTGATGGCCGCAACCAATGCAAACACACAGTTGATCATGCAAATTCTTCAGGAGCGCAATCAAGCGAATCAAGGCAACCAAGGGAACCAAGGCAACAATCAGAATCACTTTGCTACACTCAACCAGTTCCTTGCTAACGGGCCAAAGACTTTCAGCAATTGTGTTGAGGCAACCGATGCTGACGATTGGCTTGTGAATCTGTGCAAGCATTTCGAGTGCAGTAACATCAGGACTGAGGACTTTGTCAAGTTCGCTTCCTTCCAACTCAAAGATCAAGCTGCAGAATGGTTCCAGCAGTACAAGGATTCCAGAGGTGGACGTGTTATCACTTGGGATGATTTCCGTCGAGATTTCCGAGCTCATCATATTCCTCAGAGCGTGGTTGAAAGTAAGCGTGAGGAATTTCGCAATCTGAAGCAAGGCTCTTTGTCTGTCTATGACTACAACAAGTTGTTCCAGAAGCTCGCCCGCTTTGCCAAGCAGGGCGTACCTAATGAGAAGAGCATGATATACCAGTTCAGGGGTGGTCTCAGAGAAGAAATTCAGCTAGCTCTTGTTCTCTTCGAGCCCTTGAGGTACGATGAGTTCTACAACATGGCACTGAAACAAGAGGCTGCTCAGTTGAGGTGTGATGCTTCCAAGAAGCGAGCCAGAGATGTTACTCCTTTTTCCTCTACTCAAGTGGCCAAGCAGCAGAAGTTTTGGCTTCCTCCTCCTCCGTTCCGTCAGCCGTATCAGCAGAAGAGCAAAGGTGGCAGTGGTTCTTCCCACCCACCCAACCCTGGCTTTCAGAACAAGACTTTGTCTCAAGCTCCAAGATCGAGTGCTCCGTATCACCGTCCGCTTTCAGAGGTCACGTGCAACAAGTGCCAACAGAAGGGTCACTATGCCAACAAGTGTTTCAACTAGAGGCGTCTTCCTCCTCCTCCTATCAGATCGGCAAGTACAGCTATGGTCAAGCATAACCCCAAGCACGCCAAGGTCAATTTGATGAATGCAACTCAGGCAGAGGACTCGTCAGATGTGATCATGGGTAACCTTCCTATTAATGATGTTCCTGCAAAAGTTCTTTTTGACACTGGTGCATCGCATTCCTTTTTGTCATGCCCTTTTGCATCGAAGCACAATGTTGAGACTGAGGTCATGCCCAAAGTCATGCAAGTTGTTTCTCCCGGCAAGCTTTTGACTTCTAGTTTGGTTGCTCCCGACATCTCTATAACTTTGGGTGACTACAAGTTCCTTTCTTCCCCAATTGTTCTTGGTAACTCGGATATTGATCTTATTCTCGGAATGGATTGGCTTTCTAAGCACAAGGCACATCTTGATTGTACAGCCAGGCAGATTCAATTGACTCATTCGTCTGAGGATGTAATTGTCTTTGCCGCTCAGGATGATCCCATCCGTCTCTTTTCTCTCAATGAGAAGGGTGAACTCGATACCATCTCTCAAATTCCAGTCGTTTGCGAATATCAAGACGTCTTTCCAGAAGAGCTTCCAGGAATGCCTCCGCACCGGCCAGTTGAATTCGTTATTGATCTTGAGCCTGGCACGGAACCTGTGTGCAAACGTCCTTATAAGCTCGGACCTGAAGAGTTGAAGGAGCTGAAGAAGCAACTCGATATTCAAGAGAAAATGGGTCTCATCCAGCCTAGTTCTTCTCCGTGGGGTTGTGGTGTTCTTTTTGTGAAGAAGGATGGAACGGACCAACTTTGTGTTGATTACCGTCCAGTGAACAAGAAGACCATCAAGAACAAATATCCACTTCCCAACATCAATGAGCTGTTCGAACAACTCAAAGGTGCCCAAGTATTCTCCAAGCTTGATCTCCGTATGGGTTATCATCAGATTCGTATCCGTGAGCAAGATATTCCCAAGACGACTTTCAGGACAAGCTTTGGTTCATATGAATACACTGTCATGTCTTTTGGCCTCGTCAACGCTCCTTCGACGTTCTCTCGCATGATGAACTTCATCTTCAACGCCTACACCAATGACTTCGTTTTGGTCTATCTCGACGACATTCTGGTTTTCTCGAAGAACAAGGAAGATCATGCCAAACACTTGCGTTTGGTTCTCGATAAGCTTAGGGAACATCAGTTCTACGCCAAGTTCTCCAAGTGTGAATTTTGGCTTGATGAGGTTCTTTATCTTGGTCATATCATCTCTGCCAAGGGCATTGCCGTGAATCCTGAGAAGGTGTCTGCAATTGTGAATTGGGAACCTCCTCGGAACGTGAAGCAACTCCGTAGCTTCCTTGGTCTTGCAAGCTATTGTCGAAGATTCGTTGAAAACTTTTCTAAGATCGCGAAACCTCTCTCAAATCTTCTTCAGAAGCACGTCAAGTACATTTGGTCTCCGGAGTGTGATATTGCTTTCAACACTTTGAAAGAGAAATTGATCACTGCTCCAGTTTTGACTCCGCCTGATGAATCCAAACCGTACGAGGTCTTTTGTGATGCCTCTCTCCAAGGTCTTGGCGCAGTATTGATGCAAGAGAAGAAAGTTGTTGCTTATACATCTCGCCTGTTGAAGCCTAATGAGAAGAACTACCCCACTCATGATCTCGATTTGGCGGCAGTTGTGCATGCTCTTTTGACTTGGAGACATCTTCTATTGGGAAGAAAAGTGGACATTTTCACTGATCACAAGAGTCTCAAGTACATCTTCACTCAGCCTAATCTCAACCTCAGGCAAACTCGATGGGTCGAAATGATTCAAGAGTATAATCCGAGTATTGAGTATACTCCAGGCAAGGCCAATGTGATTGCTGACGCTTTGAGCAGGAAAGCTTACTGCAACAGTCTGATTCTCAAGCCTTATCAACCCGAGCTTTGTGAAGCTTTCCGCAAACTTAATCTGCAAGCCCAAGTACAAGTGCCAGATTCCTCTCCAACCTTGAAGTCTCTCCTACCTTGGAAGACCAGATTCGCCAAGCCCAGCTTCTTGATGCTATGGTGAAAAAGGTGAAGATTGGGATTGCCAAGAGTCAACCCAAGTACAAGTGCTACCGCCTTGACGACAAGGATACTCTCTTCTTCGAGGATCGTATTGTTGTACCCAAAGGAGACCTCCGTAAAGTGACCATGAACGAGGCTCACAATTCTCTCCTCTCCATCCACCCTGGGAGCATGAAGATGTATCAGGACCTTAAGCAAGCTTATTGGTGGACTCAAATGAAGCGCGAGATTGCTCAATTCATGAATGAATGTGATGTCTGCAGAAGAGTAAAGGCAAAACACCAAAGGCCAGCAGGTCTCCTCCAACCTCTTGCCATTCCAGAATGGAAGTTTGACCACATTGAAATGGACTTTGTGACTAGGTTTCCAAAGTCCAAGCGTGGCAATGATGCTATATTCGTTGTCATTGACAAACTCACCAAAGTGGCTCACTTTCTGCCTATCAAAGAGTCGAGCACTGCAGCTCAATTGGCAGAACTCTATACCTCTCGTATTGTCTGTCTGCACGGTATTCCACAAGTGATCTCTTCAGACCGTGGCAGCATCTTTACCTCCAAGTTTTGGGATTCTTTTCAGAGGGCCATGGGCACCAACATCCGCTTCAGCACAGCTTTCCATCCTCAAACTAGCGATCAAGTCGAGCGTGTCAACCAGATTCTTGAAGATATGCTCAGGGCTTGTGTGATCTCCTTCGGCATGAAGTGGGAGGATTGTCTTCCTTATGCTGAATTCTCCTATAACAACAATTTTCAAGCAAGTTCGGGCAAGGCCCCTTTTGAAATTCTGTATGGCAGGAAGTGCCGTACCCCTCTCAACTGGTCTGAAACCGGTGAATGTCAGCTTTTGGGTAATGACTTAATCACAGAAGCAGAAGAAATGTGCAAAGTCATTCGTGATAACCTCAAATCAGCCCAATCCCGTCAGAAGAGCTACTATGATAGTAAGCACCGTGATTTGGCTTTCGAGATCGGAGATCATGTTTACCTCCGCGTCTCTCCTATGAAAGGTACTCGTCGCTTCGGTATCAAAGGGAAGCTTGCCCCAAGATACGTGGGACCTTTCAAGATTGTCAGCAAGAGAGGCGACCTAGCCTATTGTCGGGGATATACCCCGTGGCGTAAACCGGCCGGGAGTATAAACCGGCCGGACTGGATGACTCACTGGTAACCCGCCCGGAGCTTGGCGGTTCACCGGCTACCCGCCCGGTCTTGGCGGTTCATTAGTAACCCGGCGGGCGTGTCAGATGGATGACGAGGCCCATGGCCCAGAGGGCCGGTTCATACTATGGTGGGCCGGTTTAAGAGGAAAGGCATGAGGAATATTTACCTTACAAGGAGTTAAGACCAGGACTTGTATCCGGTTTGTATTAGAGATAGACTAGTCCTAATCCTAATAGGACTCCACATGTAAACCGCCCCTTTAACATATATAAGGAGGGGCAGGGCTCCCCAAAGAGGGAGGAGCAAGAAGAAACAATCTTAGGGCTAGACACAAAGAGGAGAGCCGGTTTACGGCGACTCCCTCGTGATGATAATGAGACCTAGCCTCAAACAGCATGTAGGGCTATTACCGGATGATGTTTCCCGGGGCCCGAAGCTGTCTAAATCCTGGTCTTGCGTGTTGATCCGCCCTGCGTCTCTCGTCCCACTCAACCCCTCTCAAGCTACCACATAGATGCGTTGGCCTCGCGACTAAGTCCTGACACTAAGGACATCTGCCGTGGCAATTCCACGACCGTTGGCGCCCACCGTGGGGCTAGCGCACGGTGGTGTTGAGTTCTTGGAGGGAGCTCTTCAAAGGATCGAGAAATTCGCGATCGGCCGGATCAGAAAGAACCGGTTCCAAGGTATATTAATTATGGCAATGATCTCGTTGGGCAATGGAAAGTATGGTTAGCAAGTGACCATGGAACCAGCTTGGAAAAGTCTACGTCAGAGTTATATCCATTAAACCGGATTTACAACCGATGAGATCTGAAGGATACAAGGGTTTGGCATGTTCTCTGTACGTCACCAAGTCGATGCGATCTGTCGAATCCAAGTTGGAGATCAGATTTTGGCCGCTACAGTCGTGGATCGCCAAGGCCGACAGAAATTATGCTGCCGTCTGCCGGGTCAGATCGGTCAACAAGGGTCAAAATCCGAGGCGCTTCCATACATTGAGCTGTTAAAAGCCTGCTGTGGCACGGAGTAGTACTACTTCTAATAAACAAGTTATGCTACTGTTGCTTAAAGGCAATGCTACGTGGCTGCTATTCGCATCAAGTGATCCATCTAGTACTTGAGTACTGCATATGTTAAAGCTTAGATTTTGAGGAGATATTATTGATGAAGACCGCTTCATGTGAGCATGCATGTTTGGACAAGGGACTACCGCATCGGCCTTGCCTCCACTCCTACCGCACGTTGCCGCAGTCTTGAGTCGCCCGCCTGGGTGGCTGGCCTTACCCCGCCGCTCGCCTGTGGCTACAATTCCAATGGACGGCCTCTTCTGCTGCTCTAGGCTGCCAGCCCGCTTCGCCGGGTCAATTCTGCAGCAGCTACGAGCCGTCCTCGGGTTAAAGACAATCTGCCGGCCCGCCGGTTTCGTACCGTTCCTGAAGCGGCCCCGCGGCGGGTACCCGCGACAAGCTGGCCTACCAGCGTTGGACAATACTACGTGGTGCTATCCTTCCTGCAGATTTTATTAGCACAAATAATGTTTTTTCTAAGAACAATTACTCTGGTCTTTGCTATTTTTGGGCAGGATCATTATTTGTTACAAAAGGTGTCGCAAAGGGACGCACGACAAGATTATTGCACTAGGGCTGGTCCGTGCCATGCTGCTGGATGGCTGCATGGATAAGTCGCCGTCCCCCGCTTCATCAACACACGGGACTAACTCGCCCATCCGTGCCGGCTTACAACGCCACGGCCAGCTCGTCCGTCCGTATCGGCTTACAACGCTGCGGCCGGTTCATCCGTTTGTTCCGGCGGGTGACTCATCTGTGGTTGATTTTAGCTTCACTGCGGTGGATAAATTCCGGCCTAACATATCAGGTGACATCTATCTAAATCTATTTTTGATATATATATTGTTTTTGTAAAAAGAACAATTACGTTGGTTTTGCATATTTTTATATGCAGGACAATTATTCGCCACAACATTGGTGTTACACCATGCATATGGAGCGCGCACTGGCGTCATTATATACTGGCTTTTGACCATTCCGCACTGCTCAACGGACGCGCGCAAACCGCCTGTGGTCCGGTTTACATCAACACGCGGCCGGTTCTCCATCTACGCCGGTTTACAATGCCTGCAGGCGACTCCCCGTCCGCGCCGGTTCACAATACCCGCAGGCGACTCTCCGTCCGCGCCGGTTTACAACTCCCGCAGCCGACTCTCCCGTCCGCGCCGACTTATTACGCCGCGTCCGACTCATCTGGCTGTGCCGTCCCTGAAGTTGCGGCCGTCTTTGTCGTCCGTCTCTCGCGGCCTGGTCTACATCAACATACCGGGCCGCACCTGTCTGCATGAGCTGTTTATTGGGCGCACAAATCGCCGCCACTACAGTTTTGATTAACTTCAAATCGCCAGTTGGAAGGAACCATTGGACGAGTTGCTGACACGGCTCATATGGGATCATTTACAACCCGCTGCAGTCACCTCAACCCTCTATGGATTCACATCGTGCTATCAACGCCAATGATATACAAGTTATGTCGGTTTATATCACGGTCAAATATGGAGAGCCTCAAGCCAACTCCTCGAGTCACCTTTGAGACTCGGGGGCTATGATGACATGATTCAGCGAATATTGCCAGTTTCAGCAAATTTAAAAACCCCAGGACGATGAGGGAAGGATAACCCGGTCCCGGAGGCTACTGTTATATTGATGAAAGTTTAAAGGCCGTCAGAAAATTTCCGGTTTAGAAAGTATATGACAGTTACAAAATTCCGGCTCAATGAAGAAGATCCGAGTCATCAGAAAGGATTCTGGTTTAAAATCCGGCTCAAGGGAAGTCAGTCTGACTGAAGCTCTCAAATGTCCGATTTACAGTCCGGTTCAAGGGAAATCTGTTCTCCCACAAAGCTCTGAAGCGCTCAAATCCAGTTTAACAATGTCCGGTTCAAAAAAGGAATTAACTTCTCGCAAGTTCGGGTTTAAAGGCCGTCAGAAAATTTTCCGGCTGAAAATGAAGATTCCGGTTTAAAATCCGGTTCAAGGGAAAGATGTCTCCCACAAAGCTTTGAAGCTCTCAATATCCGGTTCAAGATCCCGGTTCAAGAAGAATTTATCTCTTGCAAAAAGTTAAAAATTGCCAAAGAGGACCTGCTGCCATGATGCGCGGTTCAAACATGGGTATCCCGCCTTACTGGCCTGACATATTATTGATCACATGGGGGCTTCTGCTTCATAAAGTGGGGTCTCTGTTCTTTTACATCATGTGAGGTTACACGGAGTTGCTCTAAGGCGGCCTCCGGTTTACCCCTTGAGTTCGCTTTGCTAAAAGCATCGTGTTATATCACTTGGAGGATTGGTCGTGTCCGAACCAATACCATGCCTCTTGATAGGCGAAAGCCACCAGATCACTTGGGGACTTGGTCATGTCTGAACCAGTCACGCCTCTTGGTCGGCCTAAGGCCACAGAATCACTTGGGGGCTTGGTCGAACCCGAACCATGACCACGCCATTTGGTCGGCATAAATGCCACAGTTTCATCTGGGGACCTGGCTGACTAGAACCATAGTTACACCTAATGGGAGCTTGGTCGTGTTTGGCCATGGTAACGCCATTTGATCAGTTTAAATAAAACTTTTCTTTTTCTTCACACTTTTCTTTGAAGGGGGGTTTTTGCTTTTCATTATGTTTCTTAAACCGACAAAAAAAATTTAATTGACGGAACACAGTTCATGTTAATCTGGAGACTATTTGCCCGGTTTAACATCCTCTTATGGAGTAAACCGGTGTTTATCACAACC
Source organism: Triticum dicoccoides (assembly GCF_002162155.2). NCBI lineage: Eukaryota > Viridiplantae > Streptophyta > Magnoliopsida > Poales > Poaceae > Triticum > Triticum dicoccoides. The sequence goes on from NC_041384.1 coordinate 424,537,563, forward strand.
CGGCACGGTTTTATCATAAACCGGCACAATATGGAAGGAGTTATCAGTACTCAAGATTTGAGTTATCACCCTTACTACAAAAAGTTGGTAAAACCAACGATGTGATTCAATGTCACAGGTATGATATATTTCATATTTGATTATTCTAAATGCAGCCTTGGTTATAAACCTAGGTTATATGTTGGGTATTATGACCCGTCCGGCGGTAAACCGCCAGGACACTTTAAACTTGTTGTATGCAGAAACAGGTTTGTTAAACCGGCCTGGTTTTTGGACTATAAGTCGCCAACATATATATATTTGGATTGCGCCATCGGAATTATGCGCTTATAAATCATTGGGTTATATTATTCAAATAGCCAAACTTGGCTGGATTCTCATTATGATATTGAATGAATAAGGTTTTCATACCGGATTATATTATCTTGAATAGCCAACATGGCTGGATTTTTATGGTTATTAATAACCGGTATTATTGAGTTTTCAAAAGTCACTTTAGCGCAACAGTTATTATTTTATCAAAGGATATGATTTATTCTACAATGGAAGGAATAGTCCCGAGTCGCTGCAGGCTCACGACCCGGCACTTGGGGGCTACATTATTCAAATTGAGATTTCATGCAAGTCTCATGTCGCTGCAAGCATGCACCATGACACTTGGGGGCTAATGCAAAGTCATTTTTACTAGTCTCATTGAAGACCCGACTCATCATATTATAATGAGCCGGCCCTTGGGGGCTACCAATTGCTCCTATCAACAATTAAAGGTACACAAATTTTCGTGCATAATATTGAAGGATTCATTGCTCAGTTGGTAAAGCACAAAGCTCTTAACCTTGTGGACGTGGGTTCAAGCCCTACGATGGAAGCTACATTATAAGGTGTTATTTTCATTGAAGTATATATCAAGTCCCGGTTCAGTATTATTTTACTAAGATGGCCCTTGGGGGCTACACATCACTGCTCAAATCTACATGATTGTATTTATAAAGTCCCTGCTATTATTGCATAATGACCCGGCACTTGGGGGCTACACTGATTGAAGTTTTTAAGCAATTACAAGTCCCAGGTTGCTGCAAGCATGACAACCCGGCACTTGGGGGCTACATATATGGAGTATACAGTTTATACGATTGAGATGAACAAACCGGATTTCTTCAAGGTTGAAACACTTATTGGAGCAAGTCTTAAGTTATCACTATGTTCTCCTCTTAAGACTTGGGGGGCTACAAGTATTATGCATATAAAGGAGGAACATCTTCTTTTTATCAGTTTTGAGCAAATCAGGAAGATCAATTACATGACCCGGTGTTGATAACAATTATGACCTGGTGCTATCAATATTTATAAACCGGCCATTTTTGGTAATATTAAACCGGCAAGTTTTACATCTTCAAACCAGCTGAATATCAGATAAGTATTTTCAGACCCATATTTCTTAAATCGGTGCTTTGGGAGCTGAGTCAAAGGAGTTATTCTTCACAATATTTCTCGGTGACAAACCAATGTCGGCAAATTGATTATGAAGTTGGCTTATTGACCTGGATTTTCTAGAAGAAGGAAATGGCAAGGAATTAAGGAGGCTCAGATGCCGGTTTACAAGAATTCTTAACCCGGAGCATAATCTATCAAATTTGTTCTTGTACTTGTTTTACAGGATTAGTTTAACATGGATAAATCCAAATTAAACTGGGGGCTAATGTCGGGGATATACCCCGTGGCGTAAACCGGCCGGGAGTATAAACTGGCCGGACTGGATGACTCACTGGTAACCCGCCCGGAGCTTGGCGGTTCACGGGCTACCCACCCGGTCTTGGCAGTTCATTAGTAACCCGGCGGGCGTGTCAGATGGATGACGAGGCCCATGGCCCAGAAGGCCGGTTCATACTATGGTGGGACGGTTTAAGAGGAAAGGCATGAGGAGTATTTACCTTACAAGGAGTTAAGACCAGGACTTGTATCCAGTTTGTATTAGAGATAGACTAGTCCTAATCCTAATAGGACTCCACATGTAAACCGCCCCTTTAACATATATAAGGAGGGGCCGGGCTCCCCAAAGAGGGAGGAGCAAGAAGAAACAATCTTAGGGCTAGACACAAAGAGGAGAGCCGGTTTACGGCGACTCCCTCGTGATGATAATGAGACCTAGCCTCAAACAACATGTAGGGCTATTACCGGATGATGGTTCCCGGGGCCCGAAGCTATCTAAATCCTGGTCTTGCGTGTTGATCCGCCCTGCATCTCTCATCCCACTCAACCCCTCTCAAGCTACCACATAGATGCGTTGGCCTCGCGACTAAGTCCTGACACTAAGGACATCTGCCGTGGCAATTCCACGACACCTATCAACTCGAGCTTTTGTCAAACTTTGCAAATGTTCATGATATCTTCCATGTCTCTCAGCTTCGAAAGTGCTTCAAGACTCCTGACCGCACCGTCAACTTCGAGGACATTGAGCTCCAAGAAGATCTCTCTTATCGTGAGCACCCCGTTGCTATTCTTGAAGAGACTGAACGCAAGACTCGCAATAAGTTAATCAAATTCCTCAAAGTCAAGTGGTCACACCATTCCGACCGTGAAGCCACCTGGGAACGCGAGGATCACCTCCGTTCTGAGTACCCGGCGTTCTTCCAGTCCTAGATCTCGGGACGAGATCCTTTCGTAGTGGTGGAGTGTTGTAACACCCCGGATATGATTTACCTAATATGTAATCCAACTCTTTCTGTTTCCAGCGTTAAGTTATTTTATTTTCTCGGGTTCGGGTTTTGTCTCCTTGTGTTGTTGTCGTTGTCATGCATCTCATATCATGTCATCATGTGCATTGCATTTGCATATGTGTTCATCTCATACATCCGAGCATTTTCCCCGTTGCCCATTTTGCATTCCGGTGCTCCGTTCTCCTCCGGTGGTCTTTTCTACCTTTCTTTCATGTGTGGGGGTTAAACATTTCCGGATTGGACCGAGACTTGCCAAGCGGCCTTGGTTTACTACCGGTAGACCGCCTGTCAAGTTTCGTACCATTTGGACTTCGTTTGATGGTCCAACGGTTAATCGAGGGACCGAAAAGGCCTCGTGTGTGTTGCAGCCCAACACCCCTCCATTTTGGCCCAAAACTCACCAAAACCCTCTCCATCATCTAGAGCGTTCGATCACGATCGCGTGGCCAAAAACTGCACCTCATTTGGACACTCCTAGCTCCCTCTATGCCTATAAATACACCATCCTTCCGAAATTTCGGTTCTTCTTCCCCCCGAAACCCTAAAGTTCCAGATCTGCCGCCACCGGACATGTCCGCCACGCCGGACATTTTGTCCGCCATCGCCCGCGGCCACTGACGGGGCGCCACATGGCACCGCCCGGCCACCTCCGCCGCCAGCCCGCGAGGCCCGAGGCGGGCCCTTCCCGGCCCGCGTCCCTCCGCCGCCCACGCCCGCGCGAGGGAGCGCGCCGCCCACGCCGGCCTGCCGCACCCCCGCCGCGCCGGCCTGCCGCACCATCACCGCGCCACCACGCCTCCTCGCCGGCGGCCGCCGCTCCGCCACGCCGCCCCACATCGCCGCCCGCGCCACCGCGTCGCCACGTCGCCGGGAGCGACTCCGGTGAGCTCCGCCGACCGCTGCCGTCCACCGCATCGGCCTCCCCATCCTCCCCACCGTCAAGTTTTCCTGCGAGTTCAAGTTTTCCGGCGAAGATTCAGGCGAACCTCGGGATCCGCGCCAAGCAAACCCTAGATCTGGAGGTGGTATTTTTCGTCTAAGTCCCCGATTCCCAGATTCAAATGCCCTTGTTCATCGTGCCGTAACTTTGCATCCATAATTCCGTTTTGTGCATGTAGCATATCAAAATGTTCGTCTCAGAGAGCACATCATTTCATCTCATTGCATCATTTTCATTTTAGTTCATCTTGATGCCCGAAATGCTGTTGGAAGAGTGCTATTTGAGATAATTGTCAGATCTGCTGCTCCAAATAGCTATTTGTCATTTTTGTCATGATTATTGTGTGCATGATATGCCCCTGAGCTCTACATATGTTTTTTTATATGCTTTGTCATCTTTCCAGATGTGCTATCCATGTATTTTTATTATGTGTGTGGTGACTAGCACAAGCTTGCAAAGTGGAGCATTTGTTAATGCTGATTTCAGGGACTTAGCAATTCCACTAAGTCCTTGGACTGTTTTTATCAATATGCCATATGTTCATGTTGTTTCCTAGTGATCCGTGCCTCTTTTGAGGATGATCAGTAAGGATGTTTTGTTAATCTTGTAGTGCTCTATCCATCCATGTCTTTGTTTGCAATTATGGAGCACCCTAGATTGAGTCAATCGACCTCTACTTTTGTTATTTCGTGAATCTGGGCAGATTGTCTACTTGTTAGCGATTTTGCCGAGGATGTTGTAGATGATCCGTGCATGCTATGTTATTGTTTTTGCCATGTCTAGCTTCTATAATGTGTATTCTTGATGGGTGCATGCTTATATTGTCATGACATGCTCTGTAGTGAGTGCATCGAGCTCGTAAACATGCCTACTTGATATCTGATTTGCATGCTCCAGTTTTTCACTAAGTCTGTGATCTGTTTAAGTTTTTGCCATGTTCATGCTTGCAATTGTATTTTCTGATTCCTTTTGGCTCAAGGTCACTAAGGGACTTTTGTTAAGATCTTTGAGTAGCTCCATGCCATGCTTTACTTTTCCATGTTGAGTTCCCGTAGCATCTAGTTTTCATGCTCCAAAGTGTGCTATCTGATCTGAAATTCCAGACAAGTGTTAATTTCACTAAGTCTGAGATCTGTTTACCATTTGCACTTTTGTCATGCTTGTTTGAACCTGTTAATGGATGAATTGGCCGTAGGTCAGTGTTCATCTTTTGTTAAGCTTCATGAATGGATCCCTTCTATGTATTTTGTTGCCATGTTTGGGTGCTGTAGCATGTTTGTCTTGTTGCATTTAGATGGCTACTTGCTGTATATCGCAGACCGGTGCCATATTTGAATTGCTTGCCATTTCCAAACCGTGTCTCCGATTCCGGTGTTCTTTATATCGAATTCAACCGAAATCACCTCACCTTCCCAGTGGCACACTTGGATTTCCAAGTTGAGGCCAGGTTCATTCATCCCTTGTCAAATCTTGCATATGCATCACATATCGCATCCCGCATAGCATTCCATGTTTGCATCATGTTGTTTGAGCTTTGAACGTGGTTGATTGTGTCCTTGTTGCTTGTTTGTCTTGTTTGGGTAGAGCCAGGAGACAAGTTCGCTAACGAGGAGCCCGTTGAGTTTGCTTTCGAGGATCCAGTCAACTCTGACAACTTTGCAGGCAAGATGATCATACCATCGAAATCACTTCTATCTTTGCTTTGCTAGATGCTCGCTCTTTTACTATGCCTATGCTATGATGCCTACCACTTGCTTATCATGCCTCCCAAATTGCCATGTCAAACCTCTTACCCACCATGTCCTAGCAAACCGTTGATTGGCTATGTTACCGCTTTGCTCAGCCTCTCTTATAGTGTTGCTAGTTGCAGGTGAAGATTGCAGATTGTTCCTTGTTGGAACATTATTTACTTGTTGGGATATCACTATATTATCTTGTTATCTTAATGCATCTATATACTTGGTAAAGGGTGGAAGGCTCGGCCTCTCGCCTAGTGTTTTGTTCCACTCTTGCCGCCCTAGTTTCCGTCATATCGGTGTTATGTTCCCGGATTTTGCGTTCCTTACGCGGTTGGGTGATAATGGGAACCCCTTGATAGTTCGCCTTGAATAAAACTCCTCCAGCAATGCCCAACCTTGGTTTTCCCACTTGTCACCTAGCCTCTTTTTCCCTTGGGTTTCCAGAGCCCGAGGGTCATCTTATTTAAAACCCCCGGGCCAGTGCTCCTTTGAGTGTTGGTCCGAACTAGAGTCCTGTGCAGCGCCCCCTCGAGGAAACTCGAGGTTTGGTTTTAGTTGTATGGAGAGCTCATCTGAGTGTTCCCTAAGAACGAGATATGTGCAGCTTCTATCGGGATTTGTCGGCACATTCGGGCGGTGTTGCTGGAATTGTTTTAACTTGTCGAAGTGTCTTGTAGAACCGGGATACCGAGTCTGATCGGAACATCTCTGGAGAAGGTATATCCTTCGTTGACCGTGAGAGCTTGTCATGGGCTAAGTTGGGACTCCCCTGCAGGGATTTGAACTTTCGAAAGCCGTGCCCGCGGTTATGGGCAGATGGGAATTTGTTAATGTCCGGTTGTAGATAACTTGAACCTTAACTTAATTAAAATGAATCAACTGTGTGAGTTACCGTGATGGTCTATTCTCGGCGGAGTCCGGGAAGTGAACACGGTGTTGGAGTAATGCTTGCGCAGGTTGTTCTCTAGTTATTCATTCGCGCTTTGCCTTCTCTTCTCGCTCTCTTTTGCGAACAGGTTAGCCACCATATATGCTAGTCGCTTGCTGCAGCTCCACATATTACCTTGTCTTACCTATAAGCTTAAATAGTCTTGATCACGAGGGTGCGAGATTGCTGAGTCCCTGTGGCTCACAGATTACTTCCAAACCAGATGCAGGGCCTGACGACTGCGTTCCAGATGACGCGCTTGAGCTCAAGTGGGAGTTCGACGAGGACTCACGCCGATACTACGTGTCTTTCCCTGATGATCAGTAGTGGTGCCCAGTTGGGGCGATCGGGACCGTGTCGCATGTTGGGTTGATCTTTTATTTTGGCACCGTAGTCGGGCCCTGAGTGATTGAATGATGTAATGCTATTTATGTACTTTGTTTGACGTGGCGAGTGTAATCCAACTATGGTCCTTCCCCTTTTATTATTTATATTACATGGGATGTTCTGAAGATTGCCTAACTTGCGACATTGCTTTCAATGCGGTTATGCCTCTAAGTCGTGCTTCGACACGTAGGAGATATAGCCGCATCGAGGGCATTACAGCCACATTTCTCCAATTTGGGTTCGAGCTTATCAGGTTGAAGATTTTTCATATAAGCATCGCAGCCCCAAACTTTAAGAAACGACAACTTTGGTTTCTTGCCAAACCATAGTTCATAAGGCGTCGTCTCAACGGATTTTTATGGTGCCCTATTTAACGTGAATGCAGCCGTATCTAAAGCATAACCCCAAAACAATAGCGGTAAATCAGTAAGAGACATCATAGATCGCACCATATCTAATAAAGTACGATTACGACGTTCGGACACACCATTACGCTGTGGTGTTCCAGGTGGCATGAGTTGCGAAACTATTCCGCATTGAATGTAGACCAAACTCGTAACTCAAATATTCTCCTCCACAATCAGATCGTAGAAACTTTATTTTCTTGTTACGATGATTTTCCACTTCACTCTAAAATTCTTTGAACTTTTCAAATGTTCCAAACTTATGTTTCATTAAGTAGATATGCCCATATCTGCTCAAATCATCTGTGAAGGTGAGAAAATAACGATACCCGCCGCGAGCCTCAATATTCATTGGACCACATACATCAGTATGTATGATCTCCAACAAATCTGTTGCTCGCTCCATTGTTCTGGAGAACGACGTCTTAGTCATCTTGCCCATAAGGCATGGTTCGCAAGTACCAAGTGATTCATAATCAAGTGATTCCAAAAGTCCATCAGCATGGAGTTTCTTCATGCGCTTTACACCAATATGACCCAAACGGCAGTGCCCCAAATAAGTTGCACTGTCATTATCAACTCTACATCTTTTGGCTTCAACATTATGAATATGTGTATCACTACTATCGAGATTCAATAAAAATATACCACTCTTCAAGGGTGCATGACCATAAAATATATTACTCATATAAATAGAACAACCATTATTCTTAGATTTAAATGAATAACCGTCTCGCATTAAACAAGATCCAGATATAATGTTCATGCTTAACGCTGGAACCAAATAACAATTATTTAGGTCTAAAACTAATCTCGAAGGTAGATATAGAGGTAGCGTGCTGACGGTGATCACATCGACTTTGGAACCATTTCCCGCGCGCATCGTCACCTCGTCCTTAGCCAGTCTTCGCTTAATCCGTAGTCCCTATTTCAAGTTGCAAATATTAGCAACAGAACCAGTATCAAATACCCAGGCGCTACTGCGAGCATTAGTAAGGTACACATCAATAACATGTATATCAAATATACATTTCACTTTGCCATCCTTCTTATCCGCCAAATAGTTGGGGCAGTTCCGCTTCCAGTGATCAGTCCCTTTGCAGTAGAAGCACTCAGTGTCAGGCTTAGGTCCAAACTTGGGTTTCTTCTCCTGGGCAGCAACTTGTTTGCTGTTCGTCTTGAAGTTCCCCTTCTTCTTCCCTTTACCCTTTTTCTTGAAATTGGTGATCTTGTTGACCATCAACACTTGATGCTCTTTCTTGATTTCTACCTCCGCTGCCTTTAGCATTGCGAAGAGCTCGGGAATTGTCTTATTCATCCCTTGCATATTATAGTTCATCATGAAGCTCTTGTAGCTTGGTGGCAGTGATTGAAGAACTCTGTCAATGACACTATCAACATGAAGATTAACTCCCAGTTGAGTCAAGTGATTATGATACCCAGACATTTTGAGTATATGTTCACTGACAGAACTATTCTCCTCCATCTTGCAACTATAGAACTTATTGGAGACTTCATATCTCTCAATCCGGGCATTTTCTTGAAATATTAACTTCAACTCCTGGAACATCTCATATGCTCCATGACGTTCAAAACATCGTTGAAGTCCCGGTTTTAAGCCGTAAAGCATGGCACACTGAACTATCGAGTAGTCATCAGCTTTACTCTGCCAGACGTTCTTAATGTCATCAGCAGCATCTGCAGCAGGCCTGGCACCCAACGGTGCTTCCAGGATGTAATTCTTCTGTGCAGCAATGAGGATAATCCTCAAGTTACGGACCCAGTCCGTGTAATTGCTACCATCATCTTTCAACTTTGCTTTCTCAAGGAACGCATTAAAATTCAATGGAATAACAACACAGGCCATATATCTACAATCAACATAGACAAGCAAAATACTATCAGGTACTAAGTTCATGATAAATTTAAGTTCAATTAATCATATTACTTAAGAACTCCCACTTAGATAGATATCTCTCTAATCATCTAAGTGATCACGTGATCCAAATCAACTAAACCATGTCCGATCATCACGTGAGATGGAGTAGTTTTCAATGGTGAACATCACTATGTTGATCATATCTACTATATGATTCACGCTCGACCTTTCGGTCTCAGTGTTCCGAGGCCATATCTGCATATTCTAGGCTCGTCAAGTTTAACCCGAGTATTCTGCGTGTGTAAAACTGGCTTGCACCCATTGTAGATGAATGTAGAGCTTATCACACCCGATCATCACGTGGTGTCTCGGCACGACGAACTTTGGCAACGGTGCATACTCAGGGAGAACACTTTTATCTTGAAATTTAGTGAGAGATCATCTTATAATTCTATCGCCAATCAAAGCAAAATAAGATGCATAAAAGATAAACATCACATGCAATCAACATAAGTGATATGATATGGTCATCATCATCTTGTGCTTGTGATCTCCATCTCTGAAGCACCGTCATGATCACCATTGTCACCAGCGCGCCACCTTGATCTCCATCGTAGCATCGTTGTCGTCTTGCCAACTATCGCTACCGCTTAGTGATAAAGTAAAGCAATTACAGGGCAATTGCATTGCATACAATAAAGCGACAACCATATGGCTCCTGCCAGTTGTCGGTAATTCGGTTACAAAACATGATCATCTCATACAATATAGCATCATGCCTTAACCATATCACATCACAACATGCCCTGCAAAAACAAGTTAGACGTCCTCTACTTTGTTGTTGCAAGTTTTACGTGGCTGCTACGGGCTTAGCAAGAACCGTTCTTACGTACGCATCAAAACCACAACGACAGTTCGTCAAGTTAGTGTTGTTTTAACCTTCTCAAGGACCGGGCATAGCCACACTCGGTTCAACTAAAGTTGGAGAAACTGACACCCGCCAGCCACCTATGTGCAAAGCACATCGGTAGAACCAGTCTCGTGTAAGCGTACGCATAATGTTGGTCCGGGCCGCTTCATCCAACAATACCGCCGAACCAAACTGTGACATGCTGGTAGGCAGTATGACTTGTATCGCCCACAACTCACTGAAGGAAATATGCCCTAGAGGAAATAATAAAGTTATTATTTATTCCCTTATTTCATGATAAATGTTTATTATTCATGCTAGAATTGTATTAACCAAAAACATAATACATGTGTGAATACATAGACAAACATAGTGTCACTAGTATGCCTCTACTTGACTAGCTCATTAATCAAAGATGGTAAAGTTTCCTAACTATAGACATGAGTTGTCATTTGATTAATGGGATCAAATCATTAGGAGAATGATGTGATTGACTTGACCCATTCCGCTAGCTTAGCACTTGATCGTTTAGTATGTTGCTATTGCTTTCTTCATGACTTATACATGTTCCTATGACTATGTGATTATGCAACTCCCGTTTACCGAAGGAACACTTTGTGTGTTACCAAATGTCACAACATAACTGGGTGATTATAAAGGTGCTCTATAGGTGTCTCCGAAGGTACTTGTTGAGTTGGCGTATTTCAAGATTAGGATTTGTCACTCCGATTGTTGGAGAGGTATCTCTGGGCCCTCTCGGTAATGCACATCACTATAAGTGTAAGTGCATCTAGTGCCACCCCTAGTTGGTTTTGGAGTATTGACGACAAACCTAGTTGAGGGACTAATGTGTTTGTGAGAATTGCAGGATAACACAGGTAGAAGTCCCTCATTGATTCGGTTTTCCTATCATAGATGACCCCTAAAAATGTATGAAGACATTGATGTCAAAGGTGGTATGTGAAGATATTCACATTGAAGACTATGACACGAGAAGACGTCGCATGAAGCATATGGAGCTCGAAGACTTAGATCTTTCATAGTTCTTTTTCTTCTTTGTTGAGTCATAGGAACCACCGTACTGTTAAGTGGGGTCCAAGAGAACCAGTCAGAATGACTGTAGTGATGCTTAACCAAAACCTATGTCTTCGAGTGAAGACTATGAGAGCAAATCTTGTCCAGAGTCGGACAAGTCAGCTTTGCTTGTAGCCCAAGTAAAGTTGTCGTGTGTGTTTGAAATCTGACCGTTGGAACACGTGTCAGTTCCTTAGTGACCCAGGGTCATTTCGGACAAATCAGGTCGGGTTGCCTAGTGGCTATAAATATCCCACCCCCTACAACCATAAACAGTTGGCTGCTCAGAGTTAGAGTACGGCTTTTGTCGTTTGAGAGCAACCCACCTCGAAGCCTTTGAGAGAGAATTCCTTGCGAGGATAAAGCCCTAACCACCCAGAGCCAAAGAGTGTTAGGCATCACTTAAGTCTTCCTGTCTGTGTGATCTGAAGACTTATTAGACTTGAGGACTGTGAATCCTCCAGCCGGTTAGGCGTCGCGTTCTAAGCATCCAAGAGCCATTGTGGATCGCCGGTGAATGAAGTCTATGAAGGTTTGGGAGTCTACCTTGAAGACTTACCAGTGATTGGGAGAGGTTTGTGTGACCTTAGCTCAAGGGGAATACGGTGAGGACTGGGTGTCCTGAGCTGCGTGTTCAGGACTGGGTGTCCGGGACTGTGTGTCCTTAGGTTTAAATACCTAGCCGCCCTAACCAGATGTACAGTTGTCACAGCAACTGGAACTGGTCCAACAAATCATTGTCTTCAACAAGTCACTGGTTTCATCCTTCCCTTCCCTTTACTCACTGTTGGTCCTTGTGAAGTTGTTGTATGACCGCATTATCTTTTGTCTTCACTGAGTGACTGCTTGATCTGATTGGCTTCTTAATATCTTCCTATCTGATCCTTACTACCTAGCTGCTATTAGTCATTGTGCTTTCACTTCATTGAATACTTGACTATGGCTTGCCTAGTGTAGTCTACCTTCCGCTGCATGATAATAGGTTTATTTCTATCGTTTGTCTTCGAAACTTCCACGTTTTGAAGACTTTCATAAAAATCTCCTATTCACCCCCCTCTAGTCGATATAACGCACTTTCAATTGGTATCAGAGCAAGGTACTCCCTTGTTCTGTGTGATTCGGTTTAACCACCTGGAGTTTTAGCTATGTCGACTGCAGGGATAATTAAAGTCTCCGCTGCATGCCCCGTCTTTGATGGAACTAAATATCCCTACTGGAAGAATAAGATGCGCATGCATCTTGAAGCCATTGACGTCGACCTATGGTATGTCGTCAAGAACGGCGTTCCCAAGGCTGGAGAAGGTGTCACTGCTGCTGACGTCAAGAAGTTCATTCAACTGGACTCTACTGCCAAGAATATCATCTGTGGTCATCTGACCAAAGGACAGTATGGCAGCGGGAGTGCTTTGGAAACATCTAAGCTAGTCTGGGACTGGCTCTCAAAGGTCAACGAAGGCGTCTCAACCCAGAGAGATCAGAGAATCAATGTCCTTCGCAACCTCTTCAACCGCTTCAAGAGAAATGACAATGAGAATGTTCAGCTCACATTTGATCGACTCACTGACATCACAAATGAGCTTCAAGCCCTCGGCGCTACTGAGATCACCAAGCATGAAGTCGTCAAGACACTCCTGAGATCACTTGACAGTTCATTTGACACCCTAGCCCTGATGATTCAAGAACGTCCTGATTTCAAGACACTCGATCCGTCTGACATACTTGAGAGGCTCAACACACATGAGTTTCAGCTTTCTGAGAAAAGAGATATCTACGGTCCCAACTATGGGAGAACTCGTGCCTTGAAGGCAAAAGATGTCTCCACATCTGAAGAAGAATCCGACAGCAGTACTAATGATCCTGAAGACATCGGAAAGGAGCTTGCTATGCTTGTGAAGAAGTTCCAAAAATTCACCAAGAAGAAAGGCTTCAGAAAGTCTTCACGGTCAAGCTCAAGGAATGATGAAGCTTCTGCTTATGACTACAAGAAAAGATCATGCCACAAGTGCAAGAAACCTGGCCACTACATCTCTGAGTGTCCGCAGTGGGACAATGAGAACAAGAAGAAGAAGAAGAGCAAGGAGTATGACTCTGACGACAAGAAAAAGAAGAAATACTCAAAGTCTTCTTCCAAGTCTTCCTCCAAGTCTTCATCACACAAGAAAAGCTCATCTGGAAAGGCCCGTGCGTTTGTTGGCAAGGAAATGGATTCAGAGGAGGAGTCTGCTTCTAAGGAGGCGGAGGTGGAGTCTGAGGAGGAGTCCGATTCTGGCGTTGCGAGTCTGGCTACAGCATGCGTTGCCAAGTCCATCTTCAACACTAAAGACAACGACCTCATCACCGACACCGACGCAAATGACAAGGACTACTCCGCTCCTACCTACTACTTCATGGCACGTGGTGCCAAGGTAAACACACGCACTACTCACTATCAAACATCTAGTGAAGATGACTCTGATTGTGATTCCAAACCCAGTTACAAAACACTTGCTAAAATTGCAACTGAACAACAGAAAGCTATGGAACATATTCAAAAACTGTTAGACAAAAGCGATGATCTGCTAGACGCTGAAATGACTCGATCTCAGTCCTTAATTGAAGACATAAAAAATCTTCATGTTAAGTATGAGGAACTTGAAAGTCGTCATGAAACGCTCTCAACAACTCATGAAAGGCTTTCCTATGATTATCTTCAAAGGAAGCAAGATCTTGAGAAATTAAGAGCGGCTCATGAAGATCTTCAAAAGGAAAATGAGTCACTTCGTGCCAAACAGATCAGTTCCGCTCAGGAAGGATTTGAACCACCATGTCTTAAATGCATTGAGCGTGATAATGCTACTTCTGTTGCTGAATGTTCTACTGTTGCTACTATTGCAATATCTTCAACCGTTGATGTGGGAACTAACCCCTCTGCTGAGGATACCACGTCAGTCATTGCTGATGAGAATGCTAGGTTGAAGACACTGCTTGAAACAGGGATGTACAAAAGTCTCAAAGGGCATCAGACACTATGTGATGTCCTTAAAAGGTAGATCCTGAACCGAAACCCTAGGAAAGAGGGTGTTGGGTTCGAAAGGAAAATGAATGCTGATGGCTCTTACTGGAAACCTGAGCAGTACCCCAAAACCACATGGGTTGATGCAAAGGAACCTTCAGCGGATCCATCCACCCTATCTGGCTTCACTTGTGCTAATCCCATTGTTATTGATGAATCCTTTGATGCAAACTATAAACTGTTTAAGAATCAGAATGGTGAAGTGTTTGCCAGGTATATTGGTACTAACTGCAGGAATGGACCGCCTATGAAGAAGATCTGGGTGCCAAAAAGGTGTTTGGAGAATCTTCCTGTGAATGTCATCATGACACCACAGGTGAAGAAGACAAACCCCAGACCACAGGCTTCATACGGTCCAAAGGCTTCATACAGACAGAGGACTCACCTGAGTCGCACTAACGCAAATGTTTTGCAGGGAAGCCATACTCAGGCCTATGAATATGAGCACGGTTCATCAAACCGCCATGTTCATAAGACCAAGAACTATTCTGCTTATTCTTATGAGTACTATTGTCCTCCTGCAAGACTTTTTGCTAGGGCTCCAAAGCCAAAGTTCTCAGATGCTGCACTTAGACTTATTGCTTCTAAGCCACCCTTGAAGATGTGGGTGGTTAAGAAAGCTTAACTCTCTTTTGCAGGGAAGGGTCTCCAGCAGAAAAACAAAATCATATGACGCTATTGTTGGGGACCTTAAACATCTTGTAGGGCGCAAGATCAAATGCCCGAATGGTCTTATTATGTACTTCATTCCTGAATCGCTTGCTACTCTCCCTATCAGTCCAAATATCGATCTAAGCTTTCATAACCCACTGGTTCGTCAAATGTTTTTGCTTCACAATTCTCTTCGTGAAGTCTATCCCCCTAACTGCACTGTAGGGTACGACACCAGCAGCTTCAGAATGGATTATTGATAGTGGGTGTACCAATCACATGACTGGCAAGAGAAGCCTTCTCATGGACTCGACCTTACGTCCATCCGACAAGAGTCACATCACATTTGCTGACACTGGTAAAAGTAAGGTATTGGGTCTAGGTAGAGTTGCAATCTCAAAGGATCAACACATGGATAAAGTCATGCTTGTTGAATCCCTTGGCTTCAACTTAATGTCTGTCTCAATGCTTTGCGATTTAAACATGATTGTGATGTTTGGAAAATATCATTGTCTAGTTCTAATGGAATCTGACAAGTCTCTAGTGTTTGAAGGGTATAGGAAGGATGATTTGTACGTGGTAGATTTCTCAGCAGGACCACAGCTTGCCGTATGTCTTCTGGCAAAAGCTTCAGAATGCTGGCTCTGGCATCGGAGGCTAGGGCATGCTGGCATGAGGAACCTCCACACCCTTGCAAAGAAGAAGCATGTCATAGGCATCAAGGGCGTCAAGTTCAAGAAAGATCACTTATGCGGTGCCTGTGAAGCAGGAAAGATGACGAGGGCCAAACATCCCTCGAAGACAATCATGACAACAACTCGACCCTTTGAACTGCTCCACATGGATCTTTTCGGTCCCACTCATTACTCAACTCTTACTACTACTGCTTGTCTCTATGGCTTTGTCATTATTGATGATTATTCTAGATATACATGGGTGCACATAATCCTCTACAAGACTGAAGTGCAGGATCTCTTCAGACGCTTCGCCAATCGAGCAATGAACAACTATGGTGCCAAGATAAAGCACATCAGAAGTGACAATGGCACTGAATTCAAGAACACTGGCCTTGATACATATCTTGATACTTTGGGCATCACACATGAATTCTCAACTCCGTACACGCCACAGCAGAATGGCGTCGTCAAACGTTGTTGGGGAACGTTGGAGAAAACAAAAATTTTCCTACGGTTTCACCAAGATCCATCTAGGAGTTCATCTAGCAACGAGTGATCGGATTGCATCTACATGCCTTTGTAGATCACGCACGGAAGCATTCAAAGAACGGGGATGAGGAAGGTGTACTCGACGTGATTCAAATCACCGGAGATCCTAGCGCCGAACGGACGGCACCTCTGCTTTCAACACACGTACGGTCAGCGTAACGTCTCCTCCTTCTTGATCCAGCAAGGGGGAAGGAGAGGTTGAGGAAGATGGCTCCAGCAGCAGCACGACGGCGTGGTGGTGATGGAGGTGCAGTACTCCGGCAGGGCTTCGCTAAGCACTATGGAGGAGGAGGATGTGTTGGAGAGGGAGAGGGAGGCACCAAAGGCGTGGATTGAGAGGCCTTCCTTCCCCCACTATATATAGGGAGCCTAAGGGGGGGGGTGCCGGCCCTAGGAGATCCAATCTCCTAGGGGGGGCGGCGGCCAAGGGAGGAATCCCTCCTCCCCAAGGCACCTAGGAGGTGCCTTCCCCTTTTGGGCCTCTTCCCTTCTTGAACCCTAGGCGCATGGGCCTCTTGGGGCTAGTGCCCTTGGCCCATATAGGCCAAGGCGCACCCCCTACAGCTCATGTGGCCCCCCGGGGCAGGTGGCCCCACCCGGTGGACCCCCGGGACCCTTCCGGTGGTCCCGGTACAATACCGGTGACCCCGAAACTTGTCCCGATGGCCGAAATAGCACTTCCTATATATAATTCTTTACCTCCGGACCATTCCGGAACTCCTCGTGACGTCCGGGATCTCATCCGGGACTCCGAACAACATTCGAGTTACTGCATATACATATCCCTACAACCCTAGCGTCACCGAACCTTAAGTGTGTAGACCCTACGGGTTCGGGAGACATGTAGACATGACCGAGATCGCTCTCCGGTCAATAACCAACAGCGGGATCTGGATACCCATGTTGGCTCCCACATGCTCCTTGATGATCTCATCGGATGAACCACGATGTCGAGGATTCAAGCAACCCTGTATACAATTCCCTTTGTCAATCGGTATGTTACTTGCCCGAGATCCGATCGTCGGTATCCCAATACCTCGTTCAATCTCGTTACCGGTAAGTCACTTTACTCGTACCGTAATGCATGATCCCGTGATCAGACACTTGGTCACTTTGATCTCATTATGATGATGCATTACCGAGTGGGCCCAGTGATACCTCTTCGTCATACGGAGTGACAAATCCCAGTCTTGATCCGTGTCAACCCAACAGACACTTTCGGAGATACCCGTAGTATACCTTTATAGTCACCCAGTTACGTTGTGACGTTTGGTACACCTAAAGCACTCCTACGGTATCCGGAAGTTACACGATCTCATGGTCTAAGGAAAGGATACTTGACATTGGAAAAACTCTAGCAAACGAACTATACGATCTTATGCTATGTTTAGGATTGGGTCTTGTCCATCACATCATTCTCCTAATGATGTGATCTCGTTATCAATGACATCCAATGTCCATAGTCAGGAAACCATGACTATCTGTTGATCAATGAGCTAGTCAACTAGAGGCTTACTAGGGACATGTTGGTGTCTATTATTCACACATGTATTATGATTTCCGGATAACACAATTACAGCATGAATAAAGACAATTATCATGAACAAGGAAATATAATAATAATGCTTTTATTATTGCCTCTAGGGCATATTTCCAACAGTCTCCCACTTGCACTAGAGTTAATAATCTAGTTACATTGTGATGAATCGAACACCCATGGAATTCTGGTGTTGATCATGTTTTGCTCTAGGGAGAGGTTTAGTCAATGGATCTGCTACATTCAGGTCTGTATGTACTTTACAAATATCTATGTCTCCATCTTGAACATTTTCACGAATGGAGTTGAAGCGACGCTTGATGTTCCTTGTCTTCTTGTGAAACCTGGGCTCCTTGGCAAGAGCAATAGCTCCAGTGTTGAAACAGAAGAGCTTGATCGGCCCCGATGCATTGGGTATGACTCCTAGGTCGGTGATGAACTCCTTCACCCAAATTGCTTCATGCGCTGCCTCTGAGGCTGCCATGTACTCCGCTTCACATGTAGATCCTGCCACGACGCTCTGCTTGCAACTGCACTAGCTTACTGCCCCACCATTCAAAATATACACGTATCCGGTTTGTGACTTAGAGTCATCCAGATCTGTGTCGAAGCTAGCATCGACGTAACCTTTTACGACGAGCTCTTTGTCACCTCCATAAACGAGAAACATTTCCTTAGTCCTTTTCAGGTACTTCAGGATATTCTTGATTGCTGTCCAGTGTTCCTTGCCGGGATTACTTTGGTACCTTCCTACCAAACTTACGGCAAGGTTTACATCAGGTCTGGTACACAACATGGCATACATAATAGAACCTATGGCTGAGGCATAGGGGATGACACTCATCTCTTCTATATCTTCTGCCGTGGTCGGACATTGAGCTGAGCTCAATTTCACACCTTGTAACACAGGCAAGAACCCCCTCTTAGACTGATCCATATTGAACTTCTTCAATATCTTATCAAGGTATGTGCTTTGTGAAAGACCTATGAGGCGTCTTGATCTGTCTCTATAGATCTTGATGCCTAATATATAAGCAGCTTCTCCAAGGTCCTTCATTGAAAAACTCTTATTCAAGTAGGCCTTAATGTTGTCCAAGAGTTCTATATCATTTCCCATCAAAAGTATGTCATCTACATATAATATGAGAAATGCTACAGAGCTCCCACTCACTTTCTTGTAAACGCAGGCTTCTCCATAAGTCTGCGTAAACCCAAACGCTTTGATCATCTCATCAAAGCGAATGTTCCAACTCCGAGATGCTTGCACCAGCCCATATATCGAGCGTTGGAGCTTGCACACCTTGTTAGCATTCTTAGGATCGACAAAATCTTCCGGCTGCATCATATACAATTCGTCCTTAAGGAAACCATTAAGGAATGCCGTTTTGACGTCCATTTGCCATATCTCATAATCATAGAATGCGGCAATGGCTAACATGATTCGGACGGACTTTAGCTTCGCTACCGGTGAGAAAGTCTCATCGTAGTCAACCCCTTGAACTTGTCGATAACCCTTAGAGACAAGCCGAGCTTTATAGATGGTCACATTACCATCCGCGTATGTCTTCTTAAAGATCCATTTATTTTCTATGGCTCACCGCTCAATGGGAAGTCAGTCAAAGTCCATACTTTGTTTTCATACATGGATCCTATCTCGGCTTTCATGGCTTCTAGCCATTTGTCAGAATCCGGGCCCGCCATCGCTTCTTCATAGTTCGAAGGTTCACCGTTGTCTAACAACATGATTTCCAAGACAGGGTTCCCGTACCACTCTGGTGCGGAACGTGTCCTTGCGGACCTACGCATTTCAGTAGGATCCTGATCAGAAGTATCTTGATCATTATCATTAACTTCCTCTCTAGTCGGTGCAGGCACCTCAGGAACATTTTCTTGAGTTGCGCCATTTTCCGGTTCAAGAGGTAATACTTCATCAAGTTCTACTTTCCTCCCACTTACTTCTTTCGAGAGAAACTCCTTCTCTAGAAAGGATCCATTCTTGGCAACAAAGATCTTGCCTTCGAATCTGAGGTAGAAGGTATACCCAATAGTTTCTTTAGGGTATCCTATGAAGACGCATTTTTCCGACTTGGGTTCGAGATTTTCAGGTTGAAGTTTCTTGACATAAGCATCGCATCCCCAAACTTTCAGAAACGACAGCTTAGGTTTCTTCCCAAACCATAATTCATACGGTGTCGTCTCAACGGATTTCGACGGAGCCCTATTTAAAGTGAATGCAGCAGTCTCTAAAGCATAGCCCCAAAAAGATAGCAGTAAATCGGTAAGAGACATCATAGATCGCACCATATCTAATAGAGTGCGATTACGACATTCGGACACACCATTACGCTGAGGTGTTCCATGCGGCGTGAGCTGTGAAACTATTCCACATTTTCTTAAGTGTGTGCCAAACTCGTGACTCAAGTATTCTCCTCCACGATCTGATCGCAGGAACTTGATTTTCCTGTCACGTTGATTTTCAACCTCACTCTGAAATTCCTTGAACTTTTCAAAGGTCTCAGACTTGTGTTTCATTAAGTAGACATACCCATATCTACTCAAGTCATCAGTGAGGGTGAGAACATAACGATAGCCACCGCGAGCCTCAACACTCATTGGATCGCACACATCAGTATGTATGATTTCCAATAAGTTGGTTGCTCGCTCCATTGTTCCTGAGAACGGAGTCTTGGTCATTTTACCCATGAGGCATGGTTCGCACGTGTCAAATGATTCGTAATCAAGAGACTCTAAAAGTCCATCAGCATGGAGCTTCTTCATGCGTTTGACGCCTATGTGACCAAGGCGGCAGTGCCACAAGTATGTGGGACTATCATTATCAATCTTACATATTTTGGTACTCACACTATGAACATGTGTAGTATGACGCTCGAGATTCATTAAGAATAAACCATTCACCATCGGAGCATGACCATAAAACATATCTCTCATATAAATAGAACAACCATTATTCTCAGATTTAAATGAGTAGCCATCTCGAATTAAACGAGATCCTGATACAATGTTCATGCTCAAAGCTGGCACTAAATAACAATTATTAAGGTTTAAAACTAATCCCGAAGGCAAATGTAGAGGTAGCGTGCCGACGGCGATCACATTGACCTTGGAACCATTCCCGACGCGCATCGTCACCTCGTCCTTTGCCAGTCTCCGCTTATTCCGCAGCTCCTGCTTTGAGTTACAAATGTGAGCAACCGCACCGGTATCAAATACCCAGGAGCTACTACGAATACTGGTAAGGTACACATCAATTACATGTATATCACATATACCTTTTGTTTTGCCGGCCTTCTTGTCCGCTAAGTATTTGGGGCAGTTCCGCTTCCAGTGACCACTTCCCTTGCAATAAAAGCACTCAGTCTCGAGCTTGGGTCCATTCTTTGGCTTCTTCCCGGCAGCTTGCTTGTCGGGCGCGGCAACTCCCTTGCCGTCCTTCTTGAAGTTCTTCTTACCCTTGCCTTTCTTGAACTTAGTGGTTTTATTCACCATCAACACTTGATGTTCCTTTTTGACTTCTACCTCAGCTGATTTTAGCATTGCAAATACCTCAGGAATGGTCTTTTCCATCCCCTGCATATTGAAGTTCATCACAAAGCTCTTGTAGCTTGGTGGAAGCGACTGGAGGATTCTGTCAATGACCGCGTCATCCGGGAGATTAACTCCCAGCTGAGTCAAGCGGTTATGTAACCCAGACATTGTGAGTATGTGCTCACTGACAGAACTATTTTCCTCCATCTTACAGCTGAAGAACTTGTCGGAGACTTCATATCTCTCGACCCGGGCATGAGCTTGGAAAACCACTTTCAGCTCTTCGAACATCTCATATGCTCCATGTCTCTCAAAACGTTTTTGGAGCCCCGGTTCTAAGCTGTAAAGCAAGCCGCACTGAACGAGGGAGTAATCATCAGCACGTGTCTGCCAAGCGTTCATAACGTCTTGGTTCTGTGGGACAGGTGGGTCACCTAGCGGTGCTTGTAGGACATAATCTTTCTTGGCAGCTATGAGGATGATCCTCGGGTTCCGGACCCAGTCCATATAGTTGCTGCCATCGTCTTTCAGCTTGGTTTTCTCTAGGAACGCATTGAAGTTGAGGACTACGTTGGCCATTTGATCTACAAGACATATTGTAAACATTTTTAGACTAAGTTCATGATAATTAAGTTCATCTAATCAAATTATTCAATGAACTCCCACTTAGATAGACATCCCTCTAGTCATCTAAGTATAACATGATCCGAGTTAACTGGGCCGTGTCCGATCATCACGTGAGACGGACTAGTTAACATCGGTGAACATCTTCATGTTGATCGTATCTTCTATACGACTCATGCTCGACCTTTCAGTCTTCTGTGTTCGGAGGCCATGTCTGTACATGCTAGGCTCGTCAAGTCAACCTAAGTGTTTGCATGTGTAAATCTGTCTTACACCCGTTGTATGTGAATGTTAGAATCTAACACCCGATCATCACGTGGTGCTTCGAAACAACGTACTGTCGCAACGGTGCACAGTTAGGGGGAACACTTTCTTGAAATTATTATGAGGGATCATCTTATTTACTACCGTCGTTCTAAGTAAACAAGATGCAAAACATGATAAACATCACATGCAATCAAATAATAATAGTGACATGATATGGCCAATATCACATAGCTCCTTTGATCTCCATCTTGGGGCTCCATGATCATCTTGTCACCGGCATGACACCATGATCTCCATCATCATGATCTCCATCGTCGTGTCTCCATTAAGTTGCTCGCCAACTATTACTTCTACTACTACGGCTAACGCGTTTAGCAATAAAGTAAAGTAATTTACATGGCGTTTCTCAATGACACGCAGGTCATACAAAAAATAAAGACAACTCCTATGGCTCCTGCCGGTTGTCATACTCATCGACATGCAAGTCGTGATTCCTATTACAATAGCATGAACATCTCATACATCACATATATATCATTCATCATTCATCACAACTTTGGCCATATCATATCACAAAGCACTTGCTGCAAAAACAAGTTAGACGTCCTCTAATTGTTGTTGCAAGTTTTACGTGGCTGAAATAGGGTTCTAGCAAGAACGTTTTCTTACCTACGTGAAAGCCACAACGTGATTTGTCAACTTCTATTTACCCTTCATAAGGACCCTTTTCATCGAATCTGCTCCAACTAAAGTGGGAGAGACAGACACCCGCCAGCCACCTTATGCAACTAGTGCATGTTAGTCGGTGGAACCGGTCTCACGTAAGCGTACGTGTAAGGTTGGTCCGGGCCGCTTCATCCCACAATACCGCTGAAGCAAGATAAGACTAGTAGCGGCAAGAAAGTTGACAACATCTACGCCCACAACAAATTTGTGTTCTACTCGTGCAAGAGAACTACGCATAGACCTAGCTCATGATGCCACTGTTGGGGAACGTTGCAGAAAACAAAAATTTTCCTACGGTTTCACAAAGATCCATCTAGGAGTTCATCTAGCAATGAGTGATCGGATTGCATCTACATACCTTTGTAGATCACGCGCAGAAGCGTTCAAAGAACGGGGATGAGGAAGGTGTACTCGATGTGATTCAAATCACCGGAGATCCTAGCGCCGAACGGACGGCACCTCCGCTTTCAACACACGTACGGTCAGTGTAATGTCTCCTCCTTCTTGATCCAGCAAGGGGGAAGGAGAGGTTGAGGAAGATGGCTCCAGCAGCAGCACGACGGCGTGGTGGTGATGGAGCTGCAGTACTCCGGGAGGGCTTCGCTAAGCACTATGGAGGAGGAGGATGTGTTGGAGAGGGAGAGGGAGGCACCAAAGGCATGGATTGAGAGGCCCTCCTTCCCCCACTATATATAGGGAGCCTAAGGGGGGGCGCCGGCCCTAGGAGATCCAATCTCCTAGGGGGGCGGTGGCCAAGGGAGGAATCCCTCCTCCCCAAGGCACCTAGGAGGTGCCTTCCCCTTTTGGGACTCTTCCCTTCTTGAACCCTAGGCGCATGGGCCTCTTGGGGATGGTGCCCATGGCCCATATAGGCCAAGGCGCACCCCCTACAGCCCATGTGGCCCCCCGGGGCAGGTGGCCCCACCCAGTGGACCCCCGGGACCCTTCCGGTGGTCCCGGTACAATACCGGTGACCCCGAAACTTGTCCCGATGGCCGAAATAGCACTTCCTATATATAATTCTTTACCTCCGGACCATTCCGGAACTCCTCGTGACGTCCGGGATCTCATCCGGGACTCCGAACAACATTCGGGTTACTGCATATACATATCCCTACAACCCTAGCGTCACCGAACCTTAAGTGTGTAGACCCTACGGGTTCGAGAGACATGTAGACATGACCGAGATCGCTCTCCGGTCAATAACCAACAGAGGGATCTGGATACCCATGTTGGCTCCCACATGCTCCTCGATGATCTCATCGGATGAACCACGATGTAGAGGATTCAAGCAACCCCGTATACAATTCCCTTTGTCAATCGGTATGTTACTTGCCCGAGATCCGATCGTCGGTATCCCAATACCTCGTTCAATCTCGTTACCGGCAAGTCACTTTACTCGTACCGTAATGCATGATCCCGTGATCAGACACTTGGTCACTTTGAGCTCATTATGATGATGCATTACCGAGTGGGCCCAGTGATACCTCTCCGTCATACGGAGTGACAAATCCCAGTCTTGATCTGTGTCAACCCAACAGACACTTTCGGAGATACCCGTAGTATACCTTTATAGTCACCCAGTTATGTTGTGACGTTTGGTACACCCAAAGCACTCCTACGGTATCCGGGAGTTACACGATCTCATGGTCTAAGGAAAGGATACTTGACACTGGAAAAACTCTAGCAAACGAACTATACGATCTTATGCTATGTTTAGGATTGGGTCTTGTCCATCACATCATTCTCCTAATGATGTGATCTCGTTATCAATGACATCCAATGTCCATAGTCAGGAAACCATGACTATCTGTTGATCAATGAGCTAGTCAACTAGAGGCTTACTAGGGACATGTTGGTGTCTATTATTCACACATGTATTACGATTTCCGGATAACACAATTATAGCATGAATAAAGACAATTATCATGAACAAGGAAATATAATAATAATGCTTTTATTATTGCCTCTAGGGCATATTTCCAACAAACGCAAGAATAGAACACTCATTGATATGGCCCGAACGATGCTTGATGAATACAAGACTCCAAGAAAATTCTGGCCTGAAGCCATTGATACAACATGCCATACAATCAATCGTGTTTATCTTCACAAGCTTCTGAACAAGACATCTTATGAGCTCCTTACTGGAAAGAAGCCAAATGTCAGTTACTTCAGAGTATTTGGCGCCAGGTGCTGGATCAAGGATCCGCATCACACTTCAAAATTTGCACCAAAAGCACATGAGGATTTTATGCTTGGATATGGAAAGGATTCGCACTCCTACAGAGTCTTCAATCTCTTTCATTATAAAGTGGTTGAAACAGTGGATGTGCGGTTCGATGAGACTAACGGTTCACAAAGAGAGCACCTGCCAAATGTGCTAGATGAAGTTCCATCCAGTGAATCAATCAAACTTATGGGAACTGGAGAAATCATACCCTCTGAAGCCCAACCTAAAGAGGAACTTATCATCTCCGCACCTGATCAACCTGAAGACAATGCTCAGCCTGAAGACAATCCCTCTAACAATGACAATGATCAGCAAGAGCAAAATCTTCGCCCTGTACATCCTCGTGTTGCCAATGAAGTGCAGATTGAGAGAATAATTGATAGCATAAATGCACCCGGTCCGCTCACTCGTTCAAGGGCAACACAACTAGCAAATTTCTGTGGGCACTTCGCATTCGTCTCAATAATAGAACCCAAGAAAGTTGAAGAAGCCTTCATGGAACCTGAATGGATTCAAGCTATGCAAGAAGAGCTTCAACAGTTTGAGCTGAATAATGTATGGGAACTGGTTAAGCGTCCTGATCCTCGGAAGCACAATATAATAGGCACCAAATGAATATATCACAACAAGCAAGATGAGCATGGTCAAGTTGTCAGAAACAAAGCTCACCTTGTTGCTCAAGGATATACTCAAGTTGAAGGCATTGACTTCGATGAAACATTTGCTCCTGTGGCTCGACTTGAAGCCATACGCATACTGCTGACCTATGCAAATCATCATAACATACTTCTATATAAAATGGATGTGAAGAGCGCTTTTCTCAATGGCAAGATTGAAGAAGAAGTGTATGTTGCACAACCGCCTGGCTTTGAAGATCCAAAACATCCTGACATGGTATACAAGCTCAACAAGGCACTGTATGGCCTCAAACAGGCCCCTCGGGCTTGGTATGACACACTCAAATACTTCCTGAAGAGCAAAGGTTTCACACCTGGTTCCCTCGACCCCACGCTCTTCACGAAGACATATGATGGTGAACTATTTGTGTGCCAAATATATGTGGATGACATTATCTTCGGCTGCACCAATTAGAAATATAGTGAAGAATTTGGATATATGATGCAAGAGCAATACCAGATGTCCATGATGGGAGAGCTGAAGTTCTTCCTTGGTCTTCAAATACGACAGCAACGCAACGGCATCTTTATATCTCAAGATAAGTATCTCAAAGATTGCCTGAAGAAGTTCAGTATGCAAGACTGCAAAGGCTTCACGACGCCAATGCCAGCCAAACATCATCTGGGTCCCGACGACAATGGTAAAGAGTTCGATCAAAAGGTATACCGCTCCATGATTGGTTCTTTACTTTATTTATGTGCATCTAGGCCAGATATTATGCTTAGTGTTTGCATGTGTGCTCGATTCCAAGCGGCACCAAAGGAATCGCATCACTTAGCTGTGAAGCGAATTCTTCGATATTTGGCTTACACCCCAACTCTAGGATTATGGTATCCAAAGGGCTCAGAGTTTGATCTGGTTGGATTCTCGGATGCTGATTATGCTGGTGACAAGGTGGATCGCAAGTCTACATCAGGCACATGTCATTTTCTGGGACGATCACTTGTATGTTGGTCTTCAAAGAAGCAGAACTGTGTATCTCTCTCCACTGCTGAATCTGAATACATTGCTGCTGGATCTTGCTGCGCTCAGCTTCTATGGATGAAGCAAACACTCAAAGACTATGGCATTCATCTGAAGCAAGTGCCACTCTACTGCGACAACGAAAGCGCCATCAAGATTGCCAACAACCCAGTTCAGCACTCGAAGACAAAGCACATTGAGATTCGTCATCACTTTCTCAGAGATCATGTTGTGAAGGAATATATTGATATCATACACGTCAACACTGAAGAGCAATTGGCAGATATCTTCACCAAGCCCTTGGATGAGAAAAGATTTTGCAAGTTACGGTGTGAGCTAAATATCTTGGAATCCTCAAATGTCCTGTGATCAGGCACACATCCTAACACTTATGCATAATGATGACTTAGATGTGCAACACACGAAGTAAAGTATATCTTCAATCAATGAAGACATGCATTCTAAGTGTGAATACATTAATGAGGAATTTGACTTCGGAGCGCCATGATAATTGTGCGCCGTGTCTGGGTCTAATACTTCCTATACGGTGGGTCATGCCACCACCAAATGTTCTATTTGAAGTGTTTCACTCATGGCGTTACATTTGCTATGTCTTCACATTTGGTTTGGCTTCAATCTCAACATGTCTTCATGATTATCTTCGCTATGATGATTATATATGTATACTAGTGTTTTGTCCTCTGCAGCATTCACTTATAGCTATGTCTTCTTGTTGAATCTTTTGAACTAAGTGAATGTGATCGGACCCTAACCTCTCTATGCTTTCTATCTCAAACTCTATCTCTCCAAATCATATGCATTCTTTTGAAACTGTCAAATGTCTTCTCTGCGTCCTTGTCAGCAGAAGATACAGAGACAAACATTAAGTCCGCTTTCAATGCTAATTCCTTCACCTGAAACCCGGAGAAGTGGGAACGACCACCCGACAATCCAGGCGTGTGTGGGACATGGAACAACCTCCGATATGCTGCATGATGGCCATGTGTTCCTCAGATGTGAATCGCCAGGGGCACCTGTGTAATAACACTGAGCCGCCCCTGTCCCTATAAATACACGCCACACCATAGTCATTATCTCTTCTTCCACTCTCGCACGAACTCTAGCGCCACCGCTAGCCCTCGACGACGCCGACGACGAAGCGCTTAGCTGCCGCAACCTCTCCGACGCCGTCTTCACGCCGATCGCGGACATCATCTTCTCCGCTGTCGCCATAGGTGTCCTCCGTCGCCAAGTTAGGGCACGGACGATCGGACTGCTCGGCCTCCTCTTCCACTCCGTCTAGCAGTTCTACGTGTGGTAAATAAAACTTCCTTTTTACGGCCCCTTTGATCCTATAGATTCGTCACTTTCTACCACAAGTGGTTTTTGTTCACACATGTTGGATCCACTTCATACTGCATCTCATAATATGCCTAGTATATTCACTTATGCTTCACAAAGTAGTTAGATACCTCACTTGTACTGATCCGTGGATTCGTACAAATCTGGAACCAACTCCTTATCTATGAGTGAATGTCTTCGCACGATGAGGTCGATGTCTTCTAAACTGATTTATCTTCAAAATCTTCTGAGAATGCATATGACCTCTTCTCCTTCCCTCGCACCTTAATGCTGTCACATGTACATGTCCGTGGGAGAATCCCTTGGTTCTCATAGTCTGCATTCATTTGCAGAATTCTTACAGTATCACATAAATTCTCCCGAAGCCAGTTCCTGTTTGTCCAGCAAGCGAAAGCCTTTGAAACCTTTGAACGTATTGAAGCCATTCAGTTTAAAGTTCATGGCTGCAGAGAAATCAGCAAGGAAGGGTGGCAGAAAGCGTCGAGGAGAAACATCAAGAGAATTTCCCGATGACCTCTCAGAGTTGTACAAGACAGATCCTAAAGAGGATTACAATCAGCGCAAGACACGAATCCAATGGATTCGACGATATTGGGCAGAACAGTGGTTCAAGTACAGGTTTGTGACAAAGGAATATGCTGAGAAGAATGCCATCAAGCGACCATGGGGAGACATCCTCTACAAAAATCTTCAACCAAGGTCCAGAGATGAAGCCATTGAACAAGGCTTCTATCCCTGCATGGTTCGTGGACCACAGCCTGCGGATGCTGACCCATCATCACTTCTATGGTGTCGTGACGATAATCTGTTCAAGCGCAACTTCCAGTTTGCCCAGAATTCGGCGAAGCAGAACAAGAAGTCTTTGGGATTAGACTTCAACCCTGGTCCCTCTGCTCCCCGTGCCGATGGGACCCGGGAAGCTGAACCCAATCTTGTTGGGCCCTTCTACAACTTGGAAGGTCTCATCACTCATATCGTGGTTCAAGGGACAGCCGTGAATGAGCCTACAGATGACGCTGAATCAGATGAAGCGCCTGCAGCGCCGAAGCCAAAGAAGTTGAAGCAGCCTAAAGCTTCAAAGCCTTCCTCTGCACCAAAAATCTCACGGGCGAAGCCACTGGCTACTGCACCTCCTGAAGACAGTGTGCAGTCTGAAGATTTGTCATGCATCTCCAAGCGCCAGAAAGTCAAGATGCCTCTGCCACACACCGGCCAAGAACTGACAGCTGCTGCTATTCTGCGCAACGATGCCATCGATCTGTCCAGTGATGAAGATCTTGCAGATGACGCTCTTGAGCAACTGATCAAGAGCAAGGAAGAAGCAGAAATCTTCAATGATCTACCTCTCTTTGACGTGGCAATCATACACAACTTCATTGATGAGTGGTTTGACACGCCCAACCTCAGCTTCGAAGATCTGCAACTCCCAATTGGCCTCAGTGTCGCCTTCCATGGCGCCATTGCTTCAGAGCTAGCTCTAGCTCAGCACGTCGTCAAACTGAAGCAAAAGATTGACTTTGAGAAAGCGCAGTTCAAGAAGCATATGGCCAAGCTCAGCATGCAAGAGGTGAAAAACTTCAAGATTATGTTGCACGAGCTTAAAGAAGCCTTTCTCAAGAAACGTGCAGAAGCTCAAGGTTCTCGTGAACGTATGAAGGTCCTGGCTGACAAGAGTGTGCAAGCCTACAATGAGGCTGAGAAGCGCAAGGCCCTTGGTCGTCCTGGCATCGACCCCAGGATGGCTGCAAAGCAGCAGAAGAAGAAGCCCGCTATGGCCAAACCCGACGCACCAAGGCAGGAAGCAGATCCCATTGTCTTCCCAACTAGCATGACTGGCTCGAAGCCAAAAGCCAGGTCTACCGCTTCAGAACTGAAGAAGACAAGGACTGCTGAGGCTGAAGCCCGAAAGAGGAAACATTCTGAAGCCTTTGATGCTGCTCCCTCCAAGAATAAGAGGAAGACCAAGAAGGAACGGGCTGCTCCCACAGAGCCCTTAATTGTTGAACCCATCTCCATGGTTCGCCCTGCCGCTAAACACCAAGAGCGCCAACTGACTGTCCATGAGCCTGCTTCCACATAGGCTCATGAAGTTGAAGACTTTCTAGCAGCTGATCCCACCGCTGCTGAAGACATTGGTCACCATGACCATGTTGACGATGATGCAGTTCTTCCTCAGATCGAGCACCAACAAGTATCATCGCCTGTGCTTATGCACAGCGAACTCATCAACATTGGTCGTCCTCTGATGACAATTGCTCAAGATGCATCATGGTTGATCACCCACAAGCACAAGAGGAAGATGAATTTGAGGCCCAGCCAACTCCAACTGCACAGGCGTCGCCAGCATTACGCAGGCTTCGCAAAGGACCAAGGCCTCCAGTCTCCGAGTCTGAAGCTAAAGCTGCTGAAGACATTCCGGCTGCATCAGCCGATGAAGAAGAAACCCCAAGAGTTGCTACACCCCCGTCTCACCAAGAAGTTGTTCTCGAGGAGAATGTGACTATGATCGACCCTCCAGCTCATCAAGTGGAGGTCAAAAATCTTGAGGCTGCCACCACCAACACCAATGAAGCCACTGACATTGTCATGGCTGAAGCAAATGTGGAGCCTCCACCAACCCAAGAACCAGAAGTCAGTGAAGCAAATGATGCTACTGCTCCTGTTCCTGCGCCTGCTGCTGGTCCTCAGTTTGACTATCATGTTGAGCATAGGCCTCAGGTACAGAAGCCAATTCCAAGGTTGCCTAGGTTTCCAGGTCCTGCATCAGCACCTGGATCCTTCAATGTCAATGGCTTCAAAGCAGACAACACTTTCTTCAATAGCTCCAAGAACCCCTACTCAAGGGAAATAATATTTTCTGATCGGTTCTGGAGCTATCCGCAGCGAAGCTATTACTCCTGCATTCTGTACAATCAAGGTCGCATCTTTCCACATAAGCGTCTTGACACAGAAGCCATAGCTGGTCTGCCCTGTCTGGAAGAAGCTCTGGATTGCTTCAAAGAGGTTGGATTGTTGTCGTTTGTCACCGACCAAGAGCACTGGAATGAAGAGTTGCTGCTCCAATTCTATGCCACACTTCACATCCGTGGGTACAACAGAGATCCGAAGACTTGGGTCCTGGAGTGGATGACAGGAAATGTTCATCACGAAGCCAAAGCCTTTGATATCATTGAGCTCACTGGTCTGCCCACTCCTGGCGATCTCTACTAACCTGGCTGTTAGCTTCACAGTGAAGCTATGGAGAGCATCTTTCAGAAGCCTGAACCAAACATGAGCCAGATGCTCAGTATGATGAAGCCCTTGCCACAAGATGCTGCATATCCTAAGGAGTTCTTTGTTGAAGGTCTTGAGTATCTGCCATGGACTATTTATCACATCATAAGGCGAACTCTCTGGCCTATCAAAGGACATTCTCCCCATGCCAAGCTGGAAGGTGCAATGAAGACTTTGGTCTTCTATATTCTTCATGGCAAATGCTTCAATGCACAAGACTTCTTCATCCGCCAACTTGCTGCATCAGGCTCTGATCTTTTTGGCTTGAAGTTCTACGCTCCATGGATAATGCTGTTGATTAAACTCCACTCCGCTATCTCATATCAGCCATCTGCTCGCAATCATCGGATCTTTCTGCCTGATGTGGATATGTCCGTTGAAGCTATTTATCCTGAGCCTGCCAAGGAGCCTCTTAGTCTTCAGAATGTGGAGCATCAAAGTTTCTCTCAGAACATTGAAGGAGTTGAAGCAGTCACTCGTGTTTATCCTTTGGCTGGAACTACACGTGCACCACATCCTGCCCTTACTGAAGCCACCGAAAGCACAATTTCCCAATGACCCAAGAAGCGCACTCGTGTTCTCAATGACCGAGAGCTTCTGGTGGCTCTTCATCAGAAACAAGATAGGCATCATGACTGGCTGAAACGCCAAATGCAAAGCCTCTTGGTGGATGTCAACCGCATTCGCAATCTTGCCACCAAGAATGCCTTTGTTGCACATGAAACCTCTCGACGCACATGGAAAGGGCTGACGCTTATGTGATCTGAAGATGATCTTCAAGAGGATGGCTTCTCTGAACACTTCAAGTTTGACTCCACACCTCCTCGAAGGGCAGTGCTGCGACGAACTCCATCTCTTGAAGACTCTGAGTTCTCTTCCTCTGTGGCAACTGTGAATGCCAGAGTGATCGAGGACGAAGACGATGCTACTTCACCGCCCCCTCCTTCAGCATGCTTTGGTACTGCTCCGAGTTCTTCTGCACCGCCGAACACCACCGATGACCCTGCTGCTTCACCTACTCTTCATGGGAACGAGTAGATGCTCTATGTCTTCAAACCTTTTTGGTCCTTACTGACAAAAGGGGGAGAAGCATATGAGTTTGATAGTCTTCAAGCGGGTCCCTTTGGGCGGTTGCTTTATATTTTGCCTAGTGTTTACAACTCTCGTTTTGATACGTTTGGTTCTTTGAGTCGTAACACTTAAACTCGATGGTCGTCTGCTACTTATTTGCTACTTTGTGATGCGATGATAAATTTCGCATGTGCGACAATAAATTCCGCACTTAGATCATTTTGCAGACGTCCATTTTCCATTATGCATGTCATTATCTTCACATACCTTCACATGCATAATGAATTGTCATCATAAGTTGAAGAGGATCTCCACAAGTACAACCTGCCATGTGCATTTGCATTCCAAAAGCAAATTACTTATATGCACATCTTCAGGGGGAGCCCTTGCAGCTTATGAAGACAATTCCTTATCCTTTTACAATTTCACATATTATATTCCCCGTTGAAAACTTCAACTAGTTTGTCATGAATCACCAAAAAGGGGGAGATTGTAAGTGCATCTAGTGCCACCCCTAGTTGGTTTTGGAGTATTGACGATAAACCTAGTTGAGGGACTAATGTGTTTGTGAGAATTGCAGGATAACACAGGTAGAAGTCCCTCATTGATTCGGTTTTCCTACCAGAGATGACCCCTAAAAATGTATGAAGACATTGATGTCAAAGGTGGTATGTGAAGATATTCACATTGAAGACTATGACACAAGAAGACGTCGCATGAAGCATATGGAGCTCGAAGACTTAGATCTTTCGTAGTTCTTTTTCTTCTTTGTTGAGTCATAGGAACCACCGAACTATTAAGTGGGGTCCAAGAGAACCAGTCAGAATGACTGAAGTGATGCTTAACCAAAACCTATGTCTTCGAGTGAAGACTATGAGAGCAAATCTTGTCCAGAGTCGGACTAGTCAGCTTTGCTTGTAGCCCAAGTAAAGTTGCCATGTGTGTTTGAAATATGACCGTTCGAATACGTGTCAGTTCCTTAGTGACCCAGGGTCATTTTGGACAAATCAGGTCGGGTTGCCTAGTGGCTATAAATAGCCCACCCCCTACAAACGGTTGGCTGCTCAGAGTTAGAGTACGGCTTTTGTCGTTTGAGAGCAACCCACCTCGAAGCCTTTGAGAGAGAATTCCTTGCGAGGATAAATCCCTAACCACCCAGAGCCAAAGAGTGTTAGGCATCACTTAAGTCTTCCTGTCTGTGTGATCTGAAGACTTATTACACTTGAGGACTGTGAATCCTCCAGCCGGTTAGGCGTCGCGTTCTGAGCATCTAAGAGCCATTGTGGATCGCCGGTGAACGAAGTCTGTGAAGGTTTGGGAGTCTACCTTGAAGACTTAACAGAGTGATTGGGCGAGGTCTGTGTGACCTTAGCTCAAGGGGAATACGGTGAGGACTGGGTGTCCTGAGCTGCGTGTTCAGGACTGGGTGTCCGGGACTGTGTGTGCTTAGGTTTAAATACCTAGCCGCCCTAACCAGACGTACAGTTGTCACAACAACTGGAACTGGTCCAACAAATCATTGTCTTCAACAAGTCACTGGTTTCATCATTCCCTTCCCCTTACTCACTGTTGGTCCTTGTGAAGTCGTTGTATGACTGCATTATCTTTTGTCTTCACTGAGTGACTGCTTGATCTGATTGGCTTCATAATATCTTCCTATCTGATCCTTACTACCTAGCTGCTATTAGTCATTGTGCTTTCACTTCATTGAATACTTGACTATGGCTTGCCTAGTGTAGTCTACCTTCCGCTGCATGATAATAGGTTTATTTCTATCGTTTGTCTTCAAAACTTCCACGTTTTGAAGACTTTCATAAAAATCGCCTATTCACCCCCCCTCTAGTCGATATAACGCACTTTCAATAAGCCTTGCATGCATTGTAACTAATGATTTAGTTATGGGATGATGTATTACGGAACGAGTAAACAGACTCGCCGGTAACGAGATTGAACTAGGTATTGAGATATCGACGATCGAATCTCGGGCAAGTAACATACCGATGACAAAGGGAACAACGTATGTTGTTATGCGGTTTGATCGATAAAGATCTTCGTAGAATGTGTAGGAGCCAATATGAGCATCTGGGTTCCGCTATTGGTTATTGACCGGAGATGCGTCTCGGTCATGTCTACATGGTTCTCAAACCCGTAGAGTCCGCACGCTTAACGTTCGGTGACGATTTGTATTATGAGTTATGTGATTTGATGTACCGAAGGTAGTTCAGAGTCTCAGATGAGATCAGGGACATGACGAGGAGTCTCGAAATGGTCGAGACGTAAAGATCGATATATTGGATGACTATATTCGGACATCGGAAAGGTTCCGAGTGATTCGGTTATTTTTCGGAGTACGGGAGAGTTACGGGAATTCGTATTGGGCCTTAATGGGCCATACAGGAAAGGAGAGAAAGGCCTCAAAAGGTGGACGCACCCCTCCCCATGGTCTAGTCCGAATTGGACTAGGGAAGGGGCGTGCCCCCTTCCTTCCTTCTCCTTTTCCCTTCCCCTTTTCCTATTCCATATCGGAGGAGGAATCCTACTAGGACTAGGGAGTCCTAGTAGGACTCCACACTTCTGGCGCGCCCTAGGGGCTGGCCGGCCTCCCCTCCTCCATCCTTTATATACAGGGGCAGGGGGCACCCTAGAACACACAAGTTGATCTATTGATCTATTCCAGCCGTGTGCGGTGCCCCCTGCACCATAATCCACCTCGATTATATCGTAGCGGTACTTGGGCGAAGCCCTGCATTGGTAGCATCATCATCACCGTCATCATGTCGTCGTGCTGACGAAACTCTCCCGTGAAGCTCTGCTGGATCGGAGTTCGTGGGACGTCATCGAGCTGAACATGTGCTGAACTCGGAGGTGCCGTGTGTTCGGTACTTGGATCGGTCGGATCGTGAAGACGTACGACTACATCAACCATGTTGTGCTAACGCTTCCACATTCGGTCTACGAGGGTACGTGTACACACTCTCCCCTCCCGTTGCTATGCATCACCATGATCCTGTGTGTGCATAGGAATTTTTTTGAAATTACTACGTTCCCCAACAGTGGCATCCGAGCCTGGTTTTATGCGTAGATGTTATATGCACGAGTAGAACACAAGTGAGTTGTGGGCGATACAAGTCATACTTCTTACCAGCATGTCATACTTTGGTTCGGCGGTATTGTTGGATGAAGCGGCCCGGACCGACATTACGCGTACGCTTACGCAAGACTGGTTCTACCGACGTGCTTTGCACACAGGTGGCTGGCGGGTGTCAGTTTCTCCAACTTTAGTTGAACCAAGTGTGGCTATGCCCGATCTTTAAGAAGGTTAAAACAACACTAACTTGACGAACTATCATTGTGGTTTTGATGCGTAGGTAAGAACGGTTCTTGCTCAGCCCGTAGAGCCACGTAAAACTTGCAACAACAAAGTAGAGGACGTCTAACTTGTTTTTGCAGGGCATGTTGTGATGTGATATGGTCAATACATGATGCTACATTTTAATTGTATGAGATGATCATGTTTTGTAACCGAGTTATCGGCAACTGGCAGAAGCCATATGGTTGTCGCTTTATTGTATGCAATGCAATCGCCCTATAATGCTTTACTTTATCACTAAGCGGCAGCGATAGTCGTATAAGCAATAGTTGGCGAGAAGACAACGGTGCTACGATGGAGATCATGGTGTCGCATCGGTGATGATGGTGATCATGACGGTGCTTCGGAGATGGAGATCACAAGCACAAGATGATGATGGCCATATCATATCACTTATATTGATTGCATGTGATGTTTATCTTTTATGCATCTTATTTTGCTTAGATCGATGGTAGCATTATAAGATGATCTCTCACTAAATTTCAAGATAAAAGTGTTCTCCCTGAGTATGCACCGTTGCCAAAGTTCGTCATGCCGAGACACCACGTGATGATCGGGTGTGATAAGCTCTACGTTCATCTACAACGGGTGCAAGCCAGTTTTTGCATACGTAGAATACTCGGGTTAAACTTGACGAGCCTAGCATATGCAGTTATGGCCTTAGAACACTGAGACCAAAAGGTCGAGCGTGAATCATATAGAAGATATGATCAACATAGTGATGTTCACCATTGAAAACTACTCCATCTCACGTGATGATCGGACATAGTTTAGTTGATTTGGATCATGTGATCACTTAGATGATTAGAGGGATGTCTATCTAAGTGGGAGTTCTTAAGTAATATGATTAATTGAACTTTAATTTATCATGAACTTAGTCCTGGTAGTATTAGCATATCTATGTTGTAGATCAATAGCTCGCGTTTAGCTCCCCTGTTTTATTTTTGATATGTTCCTAGAGAAAAATAAGTTGAAAGATGTTAGTAGCAAAGATGCGGACTAGCTCCGTGATCTGAGGATTATCCTCATTGCTGCACAGAAGAATTATGTCCTTGATGCACGGCTAGGTGACAGACCAATTGCAGAAGCAGATGCAGGCATTATGAACTTTTGGCAAGCTCGATATGATGACTACTTGATAGTTTAGTGCACCATGCTTTACGGCTTAGAACCGGGACTTCAAAAATGTTTTGAACGCCACGGAGCATATAATATGTTCCAAGAGTTGAAATTGGTATTTCATACTCATGCCTGTGTCGAGAGGTATGAGACCTCTGACATTACTTTGCCTACAAGATAGAGAATAATAGCTCAACCAATAAGCATGTGCTCAGATTGTCTGAGTACTACAATCACTTGAATCAAGTGGGAGTTAATCTTCCAGATAAGATAGTGATTGATAGAGTTCTCTAGTCACTATCACCAAGTTGCTAGAACTTCGTGATGAACTATAATATGCAAGGGATAACGGAAACGATTCCCAAGCTCTTCGTGATGCTGAAATCGATGAAGGTAGAAATCAAGAAAAGCATCAAGTGTTGATGGTTAACAAGACCACTAGTTTCAAGAAAAGGGCAAAGGGAAGAAGGGGAACTTTAAGAAGAACGGCAAGCAAGTTGCTGCTCAATTAAAGAGCCCAAGTCTGGACCTAAGCCTGAGACTAAGTGCTTTTACTACAAAGGGACTAGTCACTCGAAGCGGAACTGCCCCAAGTATTTGGCGGATAAGAAGGATGGCAAAGTGAACAAAGGTATATTGGATATACATGTTATTGATGTGTACTTTACTAGTGTTCATAGCAACCCCTCAGTATTTGATACTTGTTCAGTTGCTAAGAGTAGTAACTTGAAACGGGAGTTGCAGAATGAACAGAGACTAGTTAAGGGTGAAGTAACGATGTGTGTTGGAAGTAGTTCCAAGAATGATATGATCATCATCGCGCACTCCCTATACTTTCAGGATTAGTGTTGAACCTAAATAAGTGTTATTTGGTGTTTGCGTTGAGCATGAATATGATTTGATCATGTTTATTGCAATACGGTTATTCATTTAAGATAGAGAATAATTGTTATTTTGTTTACATGAATAAAACCTTCTATGGTTATACACCCAATGAAAATGGTTTGTTGAATCTCGATCGTAGTGATACACATATTCATAATAATGAAGCCAAAAGATGCAAAGTTAATAATGATAGTGCAACTTATTTGTGGCACTGCCATTTAGGTCATATTGGTGTAAAGCACATGAAGAAAATCCATGCTAATGGGCTTTTGGAATCACTTGATTATGAATCAGTTGATGCTTGCGAACCATGCCTCATGGGAAAAGATGACTAAGACTCCGTTCTCCAGAACAATGGAGTGAGCAAATGACTTATTGGATATAATACATACTGATGTATGAGGTCCGATGAGTGTTGAGGCTCACGGCGGGTATCGTTATTTTCTGACCTTCACAGATAATTTGAGCATATATGGGTATATCTACTTGAAGAAACATAAGTCTGAAACATTTGAAAAGTTTAAAGAATTTCAGAGTGAAGTGGAAAATCATCGTAACAAGAAAATAAAGTTTCTACATCTGATCGCAGAGGCAAATATTTGAGTTACGAGTTTGGTCTTCAATTAAAACAATGTGGAATAGTTTCACAAACTCATGCCACCTGGAACACCACAGCATAATGGTGTGTCCGAACGTCATAACCGTACTTTATTTGATATAGTGCAATCTATGATGTCTCTTACCGATTTACCACTCGTTTTGGGGTTATGCATTAGAGACAGCTACATTCACATTAAAAAGGGCACCATCTAAATCCGCTGAGACGACACCGTATGAACTGTGGTTTAGCAAGAAACCTAGGTTGTCATTTCTTAAAGTTTGGGGTTGCGATGCTTATGTGAAAAAGTTTCATCTTGATAAGCTCAAACCCAAGTCGGAGAAGTGCGTCTTCATAGGATACCCAAAAGTAATTGTTGGGTACACCTTCTATCACAGATCCGAAGGCAAGATATTTGTTGCTGAGAATGGATCCTTTCTAGAGAATGAGTTTCTCTCGAAAGAAGTGAGTGGGAGGAAAGTAGAACTTGATGAGGTAACTGTACCTGCTCCCTTATTGGAAAGTAGTTCGTCACAGAAATCTGTTTGTGTGACACCTACACCAATTAGTGAGGAAGCTAATGATGATGATCATGTAACTTCAGATCAAGTTACTACTGAACCTCGTAGGTCAACCCGTGTGAGATCCGCACCAGAGTGGTACAGTAATCCTGTTTTGGAGGTCATGTTAGTTGACCATGACGAACCTACGAACTATGAGGAAGCGATGACGAGCCCAGATTCTGCGAAATGGCTTGAGGCCATGAAATCTGAGATGGGATCCATGTATGAGAACAAAGTGTGGACTTTGGTTGACTTGCCCGATGATCGACAAGCCATAGAAAATAAATGGATCTTCAAGAGGAAGACGGACGCTGATATTAGTGTTACTATCTACAAAGCTAGACTTGTCGAAAAAGGTTTCGACAAAGTTCAAGGTGTTGACTACGATGAGATTTTCTCACTCGTGGGGATGCTTTAAGTCTGTCCGAATCATGTTAGCAAATTGCCACATTTTATGAAATCTGGCAAATGGATGTCTGATACGTCCATTTAGCATCATGCTTTTATATCGATATTTATTGCATTATGGGCTGTTATTACACATTATGTCACAATACTATGCCTATTCTCTCTTATTTTACAAGGTTTACATAAAGAGGGAGAATGCCGGCAGTTGGGATTCTGGGCTAGAAAAGGAGCAAATATTAGAGACCTATTCTGCACAGCTCCAAAAGTCCTGAAACTTCACGGGAGATGTTTTCCAAATATATAAAAAATACTCAGCAGAAGAAACTCACCAGGGGTAGGGCGCGCCCCCCAACCTCGTGGGCCCCCTGGTGGCCCTCCGGTGACCATCTTCTGCTATATGGAGTCTTTCGATGGGAAAAAAATCATAAGCCATCTTCTCGGATGAAACTCCGCCGCCACGAGGCGGAACCTTGGCGTAACCAATCTAGGGCTCTCGCGGACCTGTTCTGCCGGGGAAACTTCCCTCCCGGAGGGGGAAATCATCGCCATCGTCATCACCAACGCTCCTCTCATTGGGAGAGGGCAATCTCCATCAACATCTTCATCAGCACCATCTCATCTCAAAACCCTAGTTCATCTCTTGTATCCAATTATTGTCTTCAAGTCCGGGATTGATGCTAGTAGGTTGCTAGTAGTGTTAATTACTCCTTGTAGTTGATGCTAGTTGGTTTAATTGGTGGAAGATCATATGTTCAGATCCTATATGCATATTAATACCCCTCTGATTATGAACATGTTTATGCTTTGTGAGTAGTTACTTTTGTTCCTGAGGACATGGGAGAAGTCCTGCTATTAGTAGTCATGTGAATTTGGTATTCATTCGATATTTTGATGAGATGTATGTTGTCTCTCCTCTAGTGGTGTTATGTGAACGTCGACTACATGACACTTCACCATTGTTTGGGCCTAGAGGAAGGCATTGGGGAGTAATAAGTAGATGATGGGTTGCTAGAGTGATAGAAGCTTAAACCCTAGTTTATGCGTTGCTTCGTAAGGGGCTGATTTGGATCCATATGTTTCATGCTATGGTTAGGTTTACCTTAATACTTTTGTTGTAGTTGCGGATGCTTACAATAGAGGTTAATCATAAGTGGGATGCTTGTCCAAGTAAGGGCAACACCCAAGCACCGGTCCACACACATACCAAATTATCAAAGTACCGAACGTGAATCATATGAATGTGATGAAAACTAGCTTGACGATATTCCCATGTGTCCTCGGGAGCGCTTTACATCATATAAGAGTTTGTCCAGGCTTGTCCTTTGCTACAAAGGATTGGGCCACCTTGCTGCACTTTATTTACTTTTGTTACTTGTTGCTCGTTAGAAATTATCCTATCACAAAACTATCTGTTACCTCTTATTTCAGTACTTGCAGAGAATACCTTGTTGGAAACCGCTTATCATTTCCTTCTGCTCCTTGTTGGGTTCGACACTCTTACTTATCGAAAGGACTATGATAGATCCCCTATACTTGTGGGTCATCAAGACTCTTCTCTAGCGCCGTTGTCGTGGAGTGAAGCGCCTTTGGTAGGTGGAATTTGGTAAGGAAAAATTTATATAGTGTGCTAAAATTTACTATCACTTGTTACTATGGAAAGTAATCCTCTGAGGGGCTTGTTCGGGGTATCTTCACCCCAACCAGTAGAGCAAATAGTTGCTCC
The DNA here is from genome assembly GCF_002162155.2 of Triticum dicoccoides. Classification (NCBI taxonomy): domain Eukaryota; kingdom Viridiplantae; phylum Streptophyta; class Magnoliopsida; order Poales; family Poaceae; genus Triticum; species Triticum dicoccoides. The sequence goes on from NC_041384.1 coordinate 424,578,416, forward strand.
TCAACCTATTGAACCTACTGAAAATGAATATGAAAATGAAAATACTTGCTTTGAAGTTCCTGCGGGTATGATAGAAAAACTGCTAGCTAATCCTTTTCTAGGAGATGGAACAAAACATCCTGATGAACATCTGATATATGTGGATGAAGTTTGTGGATTATTTAAGCTTGCAGGTGTACCCGGGGATGTTGTTAAGAAGAAGGTTTTCCCTTTATCTTTGAGGGGAGATGCATCGACATGGTATAGGCTATGTGATGATATGAGGTCTTGGAATTACAAACGATTGAAATTGGAATTTCATCAGAAGTTTTATCCTATGCATCTTGTTCATCGTGATCGCAATTATATATATAATTTTTGGCCTCGCGAAGGAGAAAGCATCGCTCAAGCTTGGGGGAGGCTTAAATCAATGTTATATTCATGCCCCAATCATGAGATCTTAAGAGAAATGATTATTCAAAAAATTTATGCTCAGCTTTCTGGTAACAATCACACCATGCTTGATACTTCTTGTGTTGGCTCTTTTATGATGAAGACTATTGAATTCAAATGGAATTTATTGGAAAGAATTAAACGCAACTCTGATGATTGGGACCTCGACAATGGTAAGGATTCAGGTATACACCTAGTTTTGATTGTGTTAAATTTTTTATGGATACCGATATTTTTCGTAAATTTAGCACTAAATGTGGACTTGACTCTGAGATAGTAGCTTCTTTCTGTGAATCTTTTGCTACTTATGTTGATCTCCCCAAGGAGAAGTGGTTTAAATATCATCCTCCCATAGAAGTAAAAGTAGTTGCACCTATTAAAGTTGAAGAAAAGACTATCGCTTATAATGATCCTATTGTTCCTACTTCTTATGTTGAGAAACCACCTTTTCCTATTAGGATAAAGGATCATGCTAAAGCTTCAACTGTAGTTCGTAAAAGCAATATTAAAACATATACACCTCCTGAGCAAGTTAAAGTTGAACCTAGTATTGCTATTGCTAAAGATCTTTTGTCTGATAATATTGATGGGCATGTTATTTATTTTTGTAATGAAACTGCTAGAATTGCTAAACCTTGTGCTAAAGATAAACCTAGACCTGTGGTAGGCATGCCTGTTATTTCTGTTAAAATAGGAGATCATTGTTATCATGGCTTATGTGATGTGGGTGTTAGTTCTAGTGCAATACCTCATTCCTTATACAAAGAAATTATGCATGAAACTGCACCTGCTGAAATAGAAGATATTGATGTCACAATTAAACTTGCCAATAGAGATACTATTTCACCAATGGGAATTGTTAGAGATGTTGAAGTCTTGTGTGGGAAAACTAAATATCCTGCTGATTTTCTTGTTCTTGGTTCCCCACAAGATAGCTTTTGTCCCATTATACTTGGTAGACCCTTCTTAAATATTGTTAATGCTACCATAGATTGCAAAAGAGATGTTGTTGCTGTCGGTTTAGATGATACGACTCATGAATTTAATTTCTCTAAATTTAGTAGACAACACCGCGAAGAAGAATTACCTAGTAAGGATGAAATTATTGGTCTTGCTTCTATTGCCGTACCTCCTAGTGATCCTTTAGAACAATATTTGCTAGACCATGAAAATGACATATTTATGAATGAAAGAAGGGAATTAGATAAAGTATTCTTTAAACAAGGACCTATTCTAAAAAATAATTTACCTGTTGAAATCCTAGGGGATCCTCCTCCACCCAAGGGTAATCCCATGTTTAAGCTTAAACCGTTACCTGATACTCTTAAATATGCTTATCTTGATGAGAAAAAGATATATCCTGTTATTATTAGTGCTAACCTTTCAGAGCATGAAGAAGAGAGATTATTGAAAACTCTGAAGAAGCACCGTGCTGCTATTGGGTATACTCTTGATGATCTCAAGGGCATTAGTCCCACTCTATGTCAACATAAAATTAATTTGGAAGAAGATGCTAAACCAGTTCGTGATCATCAACGTCGGCTGAATCCTAAAATGAAAGAAGTGGTAAGAAAGGAGATACTAAATCTCCTTGAGGCAGGTATAATTTATCCCATTGCTGATAGTCAGTGGGTAAGCCCTGTCCATTGTGTCCCTAAGAAGGGAGGTATTACTGTTGTTCCTTGATAAAGATGAATTGATTCCTCAAAGAATTATTACAGGTTATAGGATGGCAATTGATTTCCGCAAATTAAATAAGGCAACTAAAAAGGATCATTACCCTTTACCTTTTATCGATCAAATGCTAGAAAGATTGTCTAAACATACACATTTTTGCTTTCTAGATGGTTATTCTGGTTTCTCTCAAATACCTGTGTCAGCCAAAGATCAATCAAAGACTACTTTTACATGCCCTTTTGGTACTTTTTCTTATAGACGTATGCCTTTCGGTTTATGTAATGCACCCGCTACCTTTCAAAGATGCATTATGGCTATATTTTCTAACTTTTGTGAAAAGATTTGTGAGGTTTTCATGGACGACTTTTCTGTCTATGGATCTTCTTTTGATGATTGCTTGAGCAACCTTGATCAAGTTTTGCAGAGATGTGAAGAAACTAATATTGTCTTGAATTGGGAAAAGTGCCACTTTATGGTTAATGAAGGTATTGTCTTGGGGCATAAAGTTTCTGAAAGAGGTATCGAAGTTGATAAAGCCAAGGTTGATGCTATTGAAAAGATGCCATGTCCCAAGGACATCAAAGGTATAAGAAGTTTCCTTGGTCATGCCGGTTTTTATAGGAGGTTCATTAAGGACTTCTCCAAAATTTCTCGGCCTCTGACTAATTTATTACAAAAATATATACCATTTGTTTTTTATGATGATTGCGTAGAAGCATTTGAAATACTTAAGAAAGCATTGATTTCTGCACCTATTGTTCAGCCACCTGATTGGAATTTACCCTTTGAAATTATGTGTGATGCTAGTGATTATGCTGTAGGTGCTGTTCTAGGACAAAGAGTTGATAAGAAACTAAATATTATTAAATATGCTAGTAAAACTCTAGACAATGCTCAAAGAAATTATGCTACTACTGAAAACGATTTCTTAGCAGTTTTATTTGCTTGTGATAAGTTCAGGCCTTATATTGTTGATTCTAAATAACTATTCACACTGATCATGCTGCTATTAAATATCTTATGGAAAAGAAAGATGCTAAACCTAGACTTATTAGATGGGTTCTCTTGCTACAAGAATTTGATTTGCATATTGTTGATAGAAAAGGAGCTGAGAACCCCGTTGCAGACAACTTGTCTAGGTTAGAAAATGTGCTTGATGACCCACTACCTATTGATGATAGCTTTCCTGATGAGCAATTAAATGCCATAAATGCTTCTCATACTGCTCCATGGTATGCTGATTATGCTAATTACGTTGTTGCTAAGTTTATACCACCTAGTTTCACATACTAGCAAAAGAAAAAGTTCTTCTATGATTTGAGGCATTACTTTTTGGATGACCCACATCTTTATAAAGAAGGAGTGGATGGTGTTATTAGACGTTGTGTACCTGAGCATGAACAGGAGCAGATTCTATGCAAGTGTCACTCCGAAGCGTATGGAGGACACCATGTTGGAGATAGAACTGCACATAAGGTACTGCAATCTGGTTTTTATTGGCCTACTCTCTTCAAGGATGCCCGTAAGTTTGTCTTATCTTGTGATGAATGTCAAAGAATTGGTAATATTAGTAGACGCCAAGAAATGCCTATGAATTATTCACTTGTTATTGAACCATTTGATGTTTGGGGCTTTGACTATATGGGACCCTTTCCTTCCTCTAATGGATATACACATATTTTACTTGCTGTTGATTACGTTACTAAGTGGGTAGAAGCTATTCCAACTAGTAGTGCTGATCATAACACTTCTATTAAAATGCTTAAAGAAGTTATTTTTCCAAGATTTGGAGTCCCTAGATATTTAATGACTGATGGTTGTTCACATTTTATTCATGGTGCTTTTTGTTAAATGCTTGCTAAATATGATGTTAATCATAGAATTGCATCTCCTTGTCATCCTCAGTCTAGTGGTCAAGTAGAATTGAGTAATAGAGAACTCAAATTAATTTTGCAAAAGACTGTTAATAGGTCTAGAAAGAATTGGTCCAAGAAACTAGATGATGCATTATGGGCCTATAGAACTGCATATAAAAATCCTATGGGTATGTCTCCATATAAAATGGTCTATGGAAAAGCATGTCACTTACCTCTCGAACTAGAACACAAGGCTTATTGGGCTATTAAAGAACTTAATTATGATTTTAAACTTGCTGGTGAGAAGAGGTTATTTCATATTAGCTCACTTGATGAATGGAGAACCCAAGCCTACGAAAATGCCAAGTTGTTCAAAGAAAAAGTTAAAAGATGGCATGACAAAAGGATACAAAAGCGTGAGTTTAATGTAGGTGATTATGTATTGCTATACAACTCTCGTTTAACATTTTTTGCAGGAAAACTTCTCTCTAAATGGGAAGGTCCTTACGTTATCGAGGAGGTCTACCGTTCCGGTGCCATAAAAATCAACAACTTCGAAGGCACAAATCCGAAGGTGGTCAACGGTCAAAGAATCAAACATTATATCTCAGGTAATCCCATAAATGTTGAAACCAATGTTATTGAAACCGTAACCCCGGAGGAATACATAAGGGACACTTTCCAGAACGTTTCAGACTCTGAAAAGGAATAGGCATGTGGTACGGTAAGTAAACCGACTCCAAAATAGTTTTCAGGGCAATATTTCTCTGTTTTGGAATATTTACAAAAATAGAAAAATAAGTAGCAGTCCGGGAAGGACACGAGGTCTCCACTAGGGTGGAGGGCGCGCCCCTACCTCATGGGCACCTCATGTGCTCTCCAGACTCCGTTTTCGTACATGACACGTATTTTGGTCAGTAAAAATTCATTATATAACCTCCTGGGGGTTTTGACTCCCGTATCACGCAAAAATCTCCTGTCTTTGTTTCGAGCTGTTTTCTGTCAGGGTTGTCAAGGCCAGGCACTATGTCGTCTCCCTCCTCCTCCAACCATGAGGGCAACGATGCTTGGCTAATGAAGATAGAGCTGAAGAGAGAAGAACCTATGGAGATCAGCAAGGATGAAGGGATCAAGAAGGCCATGGAGGACCAAGTTCCATCAACAGAAGACACCCTTCAACTGGATCACAATCTTCTTACCCCAATAGAAATCGAAGCTTTCAAGATGATTGAGTTGGCTCGTATACAAAATAAGTATCTCACACGTGAAAATATTTTGTTGAAGGAGCATATCATCGCACTCAAGGGAATTATCCGCAAGTTAGAAGACCTCCTACGCTCGATGTGCGTGTTGGAAATATGCCCTAGAGGCAATAATAAATTGGTTATTATTATATTTCCTTGTTCATGATAATCGTTTATTATCCATGCTAGAATTGTATTGATAGGAAACTCAGATACATGTGTGGATACATAGACAACACCATGTCCCTAGTAAGCCTCTAGTTGACTAGCTCGTTGATCAATAGATGGTTACGGTTTCCTGACCATGGACATTGGATGTCGTTGATAACGGGATCACATCATTAGGAGAATGATGTGATGGACAAGACCCAATCCTAAGCCTAGCACAAAGATCGTGTAGTTCGTATGCTAAAGCTTTTCTAATGTCAAGTATCATTTCTTAGACCATGAGATTGTGCAACTCCCGGATACCGTAGGAGTGCTTTGGGTGTGCCAAACGTCACAACGTAACTGGGTGGCTATAAAGGTTCACTACATGTATCTCCGAAACTGTCTGTTGGGTTGGCACGAATCGAGACTGGGATTTTTCACTCCCTGTAACGGAGAGGTATCTCTGGGTCCACTCGGTAGGACATCATCATAATGTGCACAATGTGACCAAGGAGTTGATCACGGGATGATGTGTTACGGAACGAGTAAAGAGACTTGCCGGTAACGAGATTGAATAAGGTATCGGGATACCGACGATCGAATCTCGGGCAAGTATCGTACCGATAGACAAAGGGAATTGTATACGGGATTGATTGAATCCTTGACATCGTGGTTCATCTGATGAGATCATCATGGAGCATGTGGGAGCCAACATGGGTATCCAGATCCCGCTATTGGTTATTGACCGAAGAGTTGTCTCGGCCATGTCTGCATGACTCCCGAGCCCATAGGGTCTACGCACTTAAGGTTCGATGACGCTAGGGTTATAGGGAATAGATATATGTGGTTACCGAATGTTGTTCGGAGTCCCGGATGAGATCCCGGACGTCACGAGGAGTTCCGGAATGGTCCAGAGGTAAAGATTTATATATGGGAAGTCATCATATGGTCACCGGAACAATTCGGGGGTTACCGGTATTGTACCGGGACCACTGGAGGGGTTCCGGGGGTCCACCTGCCCCGGAGGGCCCTATGGGTTGTGTGTGGAGAGGGACCAGCTCCTTAGTGGGCTGGGCGCCTCCCCCCTAGGGCCCATGCACCTAGGGTTTGGGGGAACCCTAAAGGGGGGCGCCCCCCTTGCCTTGGGGGGCAAGGCAACCCCCTGGCCGCCGCCCCCTCCTCAGATTGGATCTGAGGGGGCCGTCCCCCCTCTCCCTTGCCCCTATATATATGTGGGGGGTGGGAGGGCAGCCGGACACCCAAGTTCTGGCGCAGCCCTCCCCCTCTCCCAAGTCCTCCTCCTCTTCCGCGGTGCTTGGCGAAGCCCTGCAGGATTGCCATGCTCCTCCTTCACCACCATGCCGTCGTGCTGCTGCTGGATGGAGTCTTCCCCAACCTATCCTTCTCCCCTTGCTGGATCAAGGCGTAGGAGACATCATCGGGCTGCACATGTGTTGAACACGGAGGCGCCGTGGTTCGGCGCTTAGATCGGAATCAACCGCGATCTGAATCGCTTCGAGTACGACTCCTTCATCCGCGTTCTTGCAATGCTTCCGCTTAGTGATCTACAAGGGTATGTAGATGCACTCTCCTTCCCCTCGTTGCTAGATTACTCCATAGATTGATCTTGGTGATGCGTAGAAAATTTTAAATTTCTGCTACGATCCTCAACAGTGGCATCATGAGCTAGGTCTATGCGTAGTTTCTATGCACGAGTAGAACACAAAGCAGTTGTGGGCGTCGATATTGTCAATTTACTTGCCGTTACTAGTCTTATCTTGATTTGGCGGCATCGTGGGATGAAGTGGCCCAGACCGACCTTACACGTACTCTTACATGAGACTGGTTCCACCGACTGACATGCACTAGTTGCATAAGGTGGCTAGCGGGTGTCTGTCTCTCCCACTTTAGTCGGATCGGATTTGATGAAAAGGGTCCTTATGAAGGGTAAATAGAAATTGGCATATCACGTTGTGGTTTTCGCGTAGGTAAGAAACGTTCTTGCTAGAAACCTATGGCAGCCACGTAAAAACTTGCAACAACAATTAGAGGACGTCTAACTTGTTTTTGCAGCATATGCCTTGTGATGTGATATGGCCAAAAGGATGTGATGAATGATATATGTGATGTATGAGATTGATCATGTTCTTTTAATAGGAATCACGACTTGCATGTCGATGAGTATAACAACCGGCAGGAGCCATAGGAGTTGTCTTAATTTATTTATGACCTGCGTGTCAACATAAACGTCATGTAATTACTTTACTTTATTGCTAAAGCCTTAGCCATAGTAGTAGAAGTAATAGATGACGAGACAACTTCAAGAAGACACGATGATGGAGATCATGGTGTCATGTCGGTGACAACGATGATCATGGAGCCCCGAAGATGGAGATCAAAAGGAGCAAAAATGATATTGGCCATATCATGTCACTATTTGATTGCATGTGATGTTTATCATGTTTTACATCTTATTTCCTTAGAACGACGGTAGCTTAAATAAGATGATCCCTCACTAAAATTTCAAGAAAAGTGTTCCCCCTAACTGTGCACCGTTGCGAAGGTTCGTTGTTTCGAAGCACCACGTGATGATCGGGTGTGATAGATTCTAACGTTCGAATACAACGGGTGTTGACGAGCCTAGCATGTACAGACATGGCCTCGGGACACATGCGAAACACTTAGGTTGACTTGACGAGCCTAGCATGTACAGACATGGCCTCGGAACATGGAAGACCAAAAGGTCGAACATGAGTCGTATAGAAGATACGATCAACATGAGATGTTCACCATTGATGACTAGTTCGTCTCACGTGATGATCGGACACGGCCTAGTCGATTCGGATCATGTTTCACTTAGATGACTAGAGGGATGTCTATCTGAGTGGGAGTTCATTGAATAATTTGATTAGATGAACCTAATTATCATGAACATAGTCTAAATTGTCTTTGCAAATATGTTGTAGATAAATAGCTCACGTTGTAGCTCCCTGTTTTAATACATTCCTAGAGAAAGATTAAGTTGAAAGATATTGTAAGCAATGATGCGGACTGGGTCCGTAGTCCGAGGAGTGTCCTCACTGCTACACAGAAGGCTTACGTCTTTGATGCACCGCTCGATGTGCAAACCCCTACAACATTGTCTGTGGATGTTGTGAACACCTGACAGACACATTCTGATGACTACCTGATAGTTTAGTGCACCATACTTTACAGCTTAGAATCGGGATTCCAATGATGTTTTGAATGCCATAGAACATATGAGATGTTCCAAGAGCTAAAATTGGGATTTCGGGATCATGCCCGTGTTGAGAGGTGTGAGACCTCTGACGAGTTCTTTTGCCAACAAGATGGAGGAGAATAGCTCAGCTAGTGAGCATGTGCTCAGAATGTCTGGGTGCTACAATCACTTAAATCAAGTGGGAGTTAAACTTCCAGATAAGATAGTGATTGATAGAGTTCTCTAGCCACTATCACTAAGCTACTAGATCTTCATGATGAACTATGACATGCAAGGGATGGAGTTGATCCCGGAGCTGTTCGCGGTGCTTGAGACCGCAAAAGGTAGAAATCAAAGAAGGAGCATCAAGTGTTGACGGTTTAACAAGACCACTGGTTTCAAGAAGGGCAAGGGCTAGAAGGGAAACTTCATGGATGGCAAACCAGTTGCCGCTCCAGTGAAGGAACCCAAGGTTGAACCCAAACCCGAGACTGGGTGCTTCTATTGTAAGGGGAACGATCACTGGTAGCGGAATTACCCCAAATGCATGGTAGATAAGAAGGCTGGCAACTTCAAAGTATATACGTGTTATTAATGTGTACCTCACTAGTACTCCTGGTAGCACCTGGGTATTGGATACCGGTTTAGTTACTACTATTGGTGACTTGAAGCAAAATCTACGGACTAAACGGAGAATGGCTAAGGGCGAGGTGACGATGTGTGTTGGAAGTATTTCCAAAGTTGATGAGATCACCATCGCACGCTCCATCTGCCTTCGGGATTAGTATTGAACCTAGATAAATGTTATCAGGTGTCTACGTTAAGCATGAATATGATTAGATCATGTTCATTGCAATACGGTTATTCATTTAAATTAGAGAATAATGGTTATTCTGTTTACATGAATGATACCTTTCATGGTCATGCACCCTATGTGAATGGTTCATTGAATCTCGGTCGTGGTAATACACATGTTCACGCCAAAAGATGTAGAGTTAATAATGATAGTACAACTTTCTTATGGCACTGCCGCTTAGGTCATATTGGCGTAAGATGCATGAAGAAACTCCACGTCGATGGATGTTTGGAGTCACTTGTTTTTGAATCACTTGACACATGTGAGCCATGCCTCATGGGCAGGATGACTAAGACCCCGTTTTTCAGGTACAATGAAACGGGCAAGTGACTTGTTGGAAATCATGCATGCTGATGCGTGTGATCCAATGAGAATTGAAGCGTGCGGTGGATATCGCTATTTTCTCATCTTCACTGACGATTTGGGTGGATATAGGTATATCTACTTAATGAAGCACAAGTCTGGAACGTTTGAAAAGTTCAAGCAATTTCAGAGTGAAGTTAAGAATCATCATAACAATAAGATCATGTTCCTACGATCTGATCAAAAGGGGACTTTCTGAGTTATGAGTTTGGCAATCACTTAAGACATTGTGGAATTGTTTCACAGTTGAAGCCACCTGGAACACCACAAGGTAATGGTGTGTCCGGACGTCGTAATCGAACACTATGAGATATGATGCGATCTATGATGTCTCTTACCAATCTACCGTTTTCATTTTGAGGTTATCCGTTAGAGACAGCTGCATTCACTTTAGATAGGACACCATCTAAGTCCGTTGAGACGACGTCGTATGAACATTGGTTTGGCAAGAAACCAAAGTTGTCGTTTCTTAATGTTTGGGGCTGCGATGCTTAAGGCTTCAGCCGGAGAAGCTCGAACCCAAAGCGGACAAACACATTTTCATAGGATACCCAAAGGTGACAGTAGGGTATACCTTCTATCTCAGATCCGAGGGCAAATTGTTTGTCACTAAGAATGGGTCCTTTCTCGAGAAGGAGTTTCTCTCGAAAGAATTGAGTGGGAGGAAGGTAGAACTTGATGAGGTTGTCGAACCTTTACTTCAACCAGAGAGTGATGCAACACAGAAAGATGTTTTCTGTGGCGCCTACATCTGTTGAATAGGAAGTTAATGATAGTGATCATGAAGCTTCGGATCAAGTTGCTATCGAACCTCGTAGGTCAACAAGGATATGTACTACTCCTAAGTGGTACGGTAATCCTGTCTTAGATATCATGTTGTTAGACAACAATAAACCTACGAGCTATGGAGAAGCGATGGTGGGCCCGTATTTCGACAAATGGTTAGAAGCCATGAAATCCGAGATAGGATCCATGTATCAGAACAAAGTATGAACTTTGGTGGACTTGCCCGTTGATCGGCAAGCCATTGAGATAAATAGATCTTTAAGAAGAAGACGGACGTGGGTGGTAATGTTACCGTCTATGAAGCTCGACTTGTGGGAAATAGTTTTTTCACAAGTTCAAGGAGTTGACTACGATGAGAATTTCTCACCCGTAGCGATGCTTAAGTCCGGCGGAATCATGTTAGCATTAGCTGTATTTTTCGTTTATGAAATCTTACAGATGGATGTCAAAACAAGTTTTCTTACCAGTTTTCGTAAGAAAAGTTGTATGTGATACAATAAAAGGTTTTGTCGATCCTAAGGATGCTAAAAGGTATGCTGGCTCCAGCAATCCTTCTATGGACTAGAGCAAGCATCTCGGAATCAGAATATATGTTTTGATGGACTGATCAAAGCTTTTAGGTTTATATAATGTTTGTTAGAAACTTGTATTTACAAGAAAGTGAGTGGGAGCACTACAACATTTCTGATGAGTATATGTGGATGACATATTGTTGATCCGAAATAATGTAGAATTTCTGGAAAGTATAAACGGTTGTTTGAAGAGTGTTTTTCAAAGGAAGACCTGGATAAAGCTGCTTACATATTGGGCATCAAGATCTATAGAGATAGATCAAGACGCCTGATGGTGCTTTCAAAGAACGCACACCTTGACATGTTTTTTGAAGGAGTTCAAAATAGATTAGTCAAAGAAGGGGTTCTTACCTGAGTTGTAAGGTGTGAAGTTGAGTAAGACTCAAAGATTGACCACAGCAGAAGAAAGAGGAAGGACGAAGGTCGTCCCCTATGCTCTTGTCATAGGCCCTATATGGTATGCCATGCTGAGTACCGCACCTGATGTGTGCCTTGCCACATGTCTGGCAAGAGGGTACAAAGGTGATCTAGGACTGGATCACCAGATAGCGGTCAAAATTATCCTTAGAGGAATAAGGAAATGTTTCTCGGTTATGGAGGTGATAAAGAGTTCGACGTAAAGAGTTACGTTGATGCAAGCTTAACACCTATCCGGATAGCTCTGAGTAGAGATACCGGATATGTATAATGGAGCAACAATTTGGAATAGCTCCAAGTGGAACGTGGTAGCAGCATCTATGATATGACATAAAGTTTTGCGAAATACATAGGGATCTGAATATGGCAAGACCCGTTGACTACAACCTCTCTCACAAGCATAACATGATCAAACCCAGAACTCATTGAGTGTTAATCACATAGTGATGTGAACTAGATTATTGAGTCTAGCAAACTCTTTGGATGTTGGTCACACGGCGATGTGACCTGTGAGTGTTAATCACATGGCGATGTGAACTAGATTATTGACTCTAGTGCAAGTGGGAGACTGTTGGAAATATGCCCTAGAGGCAATAATAAATTGGTTATTATTATATTTCCTTGTTCATGATAATCGTTTATTATCCATGCTAGAATTGTATTGATAGGAAACTCAGATACATGTGTGGATACATAGACAACACCATGTCCCTAGTAAGCCTCTAGTTGACTAGCTTGTTGATCAATAGATGGTTATGGTTTCCTGACCATGGACATTGGATGTCGTTGATAATGGGATCACATCATTAGGAGAATGATGTGATGGACAAGACCCAATCCTAAGCCTAGCACAAAGATCGTGTAGTTCGTATGCTAAAGCTTTTCTAATGTCAAGTATCATTTCCTTAGACCATGAGATTGCGCAACTCCCGGATACCGTAGGAGTGCTTTGGGTGTGCCAAACGTCACAACGTAACTGGGTGGCTATAAAGGTTCACTACAGGTATCTCCGAAAGTGTCTGTTGGGTTGGCACGAATCGAGACTGGGATTTGTCACTCCGTGTAACGGAGAGGTATCTCTGGGCCCACTCGGTAGGACATCATCATAATGTGCACAATGTGACCAAGGAGTTGATCACGGGATGATGTGTTACGGAACGAGTAAAGAGACTGGCCGGTAACGAGATTGAACAAGGTATCGGGATACCGACGATCGAATCTCGGGCAAGTATCGTACCGATAGACAAAGGGAATTGTATACGGGATTGATTGAATCCTTGACATCGTGGTTCATCCGATGAGATCATCGTGGAGCATGTGGGAGCCAACATGGATATCCAGATCCCGCTGTTGGTTATTGACCCGAGAGTTGTCTCGGCCATGTCTGCATGACTCCCGAGCCCGTGGGGTCTACACACTTAAGGTTCGATGACGCTAGGGTTATAGGGAATAGATATACGTGGTTACCGAATGTTGTTCGGAGTCTCGGATGAGATCCCGGACGTCACAAGGAGTTCCGGAATGGTTCGGAGGTAAAGATTTATATATGGGAAGTCATCATACGGTCACCGGAACAATTCGGGGGTTACCGGTATTGTACCGGGACCACCGGAGGGGTTCCGGGGGTCCACCGGGAGGGTCCATCTGCCCGGAGGGCCCTATGGGCTGTGTGTGGAGAGGGACCAGCCCCTTAGTGGGCTGGGCGCCTCCCCCCTAGGGCCCATGCGCCTAGGGTTTGGAGGAACCCTAAAGGGGGGGGCGCCCCCCTTGCCTTGGGGGGCAAGGCAACCCCCTGGCCGCCGCCCCCTCCTCAAATTGGATCTGAGGGGGCCGGCCCCCCTCTCCCTTGCCCCTATATATATGTGGGGGGTGGGAGGGCAGCCGGACACCCAAGTTCTGGCGTAGCCCTCCCCCTCTCCCAAGTCCTCCTCCTCTCCCGCGGTGCTTGGCGATGCCCTGCAGGATTGCCACGCTCCTCCTTCACCACCTTGCCGTCGTGCTGCTGCTGGATGGAGTTTTCCCCAACCTCTCCTTCTCCCCTTGCTGGATTAAGGCGTAGGAGACGTCACCGGGCTGCACGTGTGTTGAACGCGGAGGCGCCGTGGTTCGGCGCTTAGATCGGAATCAACCGCGATCTGAATCGCTTCGAGTACGACTCCTTCATCCGCGTTCTTGCAATGCTTCCTCTTAGCGATGTACAAGGGTATGTAGATGCACTCTCCTTCCCCTCGTTGCTAGATTACTCCATAGATTGATCTTGGTGATGCGTAGAAAATTTTAAATTTCTGCTACGATCCCCAACAGTGCGACTATCCATCATCAACAACTCCACCTTCTTCACCAACAAAGGAGACATAATCATCTAGTATGGGCACTCCACTTGGCAACTGCCAAGCTTGGGGGAGTGCCCCGGTATCGTATCACCATCACTTTTATCTTTACCGTTTTTCTTAGTTCGATCCTTTTGGTAATATCTTGATCTAGTAGAATAAAAGTTCTTAGTATGATCTAGTTGTGAGCTTTTCCTTATTATCCTTCTATGTAATCGAGTCCATGAGCTATATAATAAAATTAGTGTTGAGTCAAGGGCTTGATTATTTTGCTATGATCCTAAGTGAATAAAAGAAAAGAGAAAGAAATAAAAAGAAACAAGGAGATCATGTGAGTCTTATGGAGAGTAATGAGCTCACATAGAAAGAGTATGATGAATAAAAGTTGTTGAGGGTTGACAAACACAGTTTTGGTCATCGTTGCAATTAATAGGAAGTAATAAAGAAAGAGAGGTCTTCACATATAAATATACTATCTTGGACATCTTTTATGATTGTGAGCACTCATTAAAATATGACATGCTAAAGAGTTGGCATTGGACAAGGAAGACAACATAATGGGTTATGTTTTCTTACATCTGAGATGAATTATATTGTCTTGGATCTTCCAACATGATGAGCTTGCCTTTCCCCTCATGCTAGCCAAATTCATTGCACCAAGTAGAGATACTACTTGTGCTTCCAAATACCCTTAAACCAGTATTGACATAAGAGTCCACCATATCTACCTATGGATTGAATAAGATCCTTCAAGTAAGTTGTCATCGGTGCAAAGCAATAAAAATTGCTCTCTAAATATGTATGACTTATTAGTGTGGGATAAAATAAGCTTTATACGATCGTGTGATATGGAAGAAATAAAAGCGACAGACTGCATAATAAAGGTCCATATCACAAGTGGCAATATAAAGTGACGTTCTTTCACATTAAGATTTTGTGCATCCAACCATAAAAGCGCATGACAACCTCTGCTTCCCTCTGCGAAGGGCCTATCTTTTACTTTTTCTCCTATATTGCATAAGAGTCGTGGTGATCTTCACCCTTCCTTCTTACATTTTATCCTTTGGCAAACACAATATGTTGGAAAGATCCTGGTATATATGGCTAATTGGATGTGAGTTTTCATGAACTATTACCGTTGACATTACCCTTGAGGTAAAACGTTGGGAGGCAAAGCTATAAGCCCCTATCTTTCTCTATGTCCGATTAAAACTCCATACCCATAAGTATTGCATGAGTGTCAGAAATTGTGAAAAATTATATGATAGTTGAGTATGTGGACTTGCTGAAAAGCTCTTATACATTGACTCTTTCCTAGGTTATGATAAATTGCAATTGCTTCAATGACTGAGATTGTAGGTTGTTAGTTTTCAATGAAGTTTACGATTCATACTTGATATTGTGATTGAATTATTAATCTAGCATAAGAGATTATATGACAAGAATTATATAAGTTGCTGTTCTAAGAATGATCATGATGCCCTCATGTCCGTATTTTATTTTTATCGACACCTCTATCTCTAAACATGTGGACATATTTTTCGATTTCAGCTTTTCGCTTGAGGACAAGTGAGGTCTAAGCTTGGGGGAGTTGATACGCCCATTTTGCATCATGCTTTTATATCGATATTTATTGCATTATGGGCTGTTATTACACATTATGTCACAATACTTATGCCTATTCTCTCTTATTTTACAAGGTTTACATAAAGAGGGAGAATGCCGGCAGCTGGGATTCTGGGATGGAAAAGGAGCAAATATTAGAGACCTATTCTGCACAGCTCCAAAAGTCCTGAAACTTCACGGGAGATGTTTTCCAAATATATAAAAAATACTCAGCAGAAGAAACTCACCAGGGGGGCACACCCTGCCCACGAGGGTGCAGGGCGCGCCCTACCCCCCAGGGCGCCCCCCTACCTCGTGGGCCCCCTGGTGGCCCTCCAGTGACCATCTTCTGCTATATGGAATCTTTCGATGGGAAAAAAATCATAAGCCATCTTCTCGGACGAAACTCCGCCGCCACGAGGCAGAACCTTGGCGGAACCAATCTAGGTTTCTGGCGGAGCTGTTCTACTGGGGAAACTTCCCTCCCCGAGGGGGAAATCATTGTCATCGTCATCACCAACGCTCCTCTCATCGGGAGAGGGCAATCTCCATCAACATCTTCATCAGCACCATCTCATCTCAAAACTCTAGTTCATCTCTTGTATCCAATTCTTGTCTCCAAGTCCGGGATTGGTGCTAGTAGGTTGCTATTAGTGTTAATTCCTCCTTTTAGTTGATGCTAGTTGGTTTAATTGGTGGAAGATCATATGTTCAGATCCTATATGCATATTAATACCCCTCTGATTATGAACATGTTTATGCTTTGTGAGTAGTTACTTTTGTTCCTGAGGACATGGGAGAAGTCCTGCTATTAGTAGTCATGTGAATTTGGTATTCGTTCGATATTTTGATGAGATGTATGTTGTCTCTCCTCTAGTGGTGTTATGTGAACGTCGACTACATGACACTTCACCATTGTTTGGGCCTAGAGGAAGGCATTGGGGAGTAATAAGTAGATGATGGGTTGCTAGAGTGACAGAAGCTTAAACCCTAGTTTATGCGTTGCTTCGTAAGGGGCTGATTTGGATCCATATGTTTCATGCTATGGTTAGGTTTACCCTAATACTTTTGTTGTAGTTGCGGATGCTTGCAATAGAGGTTAATCATAAGTGGGATGCTTGTCCAAGTAAGGGCAGCACCCAAGCACCGGTCCACCCACATACCAAATTATCAAAGTACCGAACGCAAATCATATGAATGTGATGAAAACTAGCTTGATGATATTCCCATGTGTCCTTGGGAGCGCTTTACATCATATAAGAGTTCGTCCAGGCTTGTCCTTTGCTACAAAAGGATTAGGCCACCTTGCTTCACTTTATTTACTTTTGTTACTTGTTGCTTGTTACAAATTATCCTATCACAAAACTATCTGTTACCTCTTATTTCAGTACTTGCAGAGAATACCATGCTGGAAACCGCTTATCATTTCCTTCTGCTCCTCGTTGGGTTCGACACTCATACTTATCGAAAGGACTATGATAGATCCCCTATACTTGTGGGTCATCAATGTCAAAACTACATTCCTTAATGGATTTTTTAAAGAAGAGTTGTATATGATCCAACCAGAAGGTTTTGTTGATTCTAAAGGTGCTAACAAAATGTGCAAGCTCCAGCGATCCATCTATGGACTGGTGCAAGCATCTCAGGGTTGGAATATACACTTTGACGAGTTGATCAAAGCATATAATTTTATACAGACTTGTGGTGAAGCCTGTATTTACAAGAAAGTGAGTGGGAGCACTACAACATTTCTGATAAATATATGTGAATGACATATTGTTGATCGGAAATATTATAGAATTTTTTGGAAAACATAAAGGAGTTTTTGAAAGGAGTTTGTCAAATAAAGACCTCGATGAAGCTACTTACATATTGAGCATCAGGATCTACAAGATAGATCAAGACGCTTGATAAGTTTTTCAATGAGTACATACCTTGACAAGATTTTGAAGTAGTTCAAAATGGAATAGTCAAAGAAAGAGTTCTTACCTGTGTTACAAAGTGTGAAATTGAGTAAGACTCAAAGCTCGACCACGGTAGAAGATAGAAAGAGAATGAAAGTCATTCCCTATGCCTCAGCCATAGTTTCTATAAAGTATGCCATGCTGTGTACCAGATCTATTGTATACCCTACAATGAGTTTAGCACGGGAGTACAATAGTGATCTAGGAGTAGATCACTGGACAGCGGTCAAAATTATCCTTAGTGGAATAAGGATATGTTTCTCGATTATGGAGGTGACAAAAGGTTCGTCGTAAAGGGTTACGTCGATTCAAATTTTGACACTGATCCAGATGACTCTAAGTCTCAATCCAGATACATTTTGAAAGTGGGAGCAATTAGCTAGAGTAGCTCCGTGCAGAGCATTGTTGACATAGAAATTTGCAAAATACATACGGATTTGAATGTGGCAGACCCGTAGACTAAACTTCTCTCACAAGCAAAACATGATCACACCTTAGTACTCTTTGGGTGTTAATCACATAACGATGTGAACTAGATTATTGACTCTAGTAAACCCTTTGGGTGTTGGTCACATGAGGATGTGAGCTATGGGTGTTAATCACATGGTGATGTGAACTATTGGTGTTAAATCACATGGCGATGTGAACTAGATTATTGACTCTAGTGCAAGTGGGAGACTGAAGGAAATATGCCCTAGAGGCAATAATAAAGTTATTATTTATTTCCTTATTTCATGATAAATGTTTATTATTCATGCTAGAATTATATTAACCAGAAACATAATACATGTGTGAATACATAGACAAACATAGTGTCACTAGTATGCCTCTACTTGACTAGCTCGTTAATCAAAGATGGTTAAGTTTCCTAACTATAGACATAAGTTGTCATTTGATTAACGGGATCACATCATTAGGAGAATGATGTGATTGACTTGACCCATTCCGTTAGCTTAGCACTTGATCGTTTAGTATGTTGCTATTGCTTTCTTCATGACTTATACATGTTCCCATGACTATGAGATTATGCAACTCCCGTTTACCGAAGGAACACTTTGTGTGTTACCAAATGTCACAACGTAACTGGGTGATTATAAAGGTGCTCTACAGGTGTCTCCGAAGGTACTTGTTGAGTTGGCGTATTTCGAGATTAGGATTTGTCACTTCGATTGTCGGAGAGGTATCTCTGGGTCCTCTCGGTAATGCACATCACTATAAGCCTTGCAAGCATTGTAGCTAATGAGTTAGTTGCGGGATGATGTATTACGGAACGAGTAAAGAGACTTGCCGGTAACGAGATTGAACTAGGTATTGAGATACTGACGATCGAATCTCGGGCAAGTAACATACTAATGACAAAGGGAACAACGTATGTTGTTATGCAGTTTGACCGATAAAGATCTTCGTAGAATATGTAGGAGCCAATATGAGCATCCAGGTTCCGCTATTGGTTATTGACCGGAGATGTGTCTCAGTCATGTCTACATGGTTCTCAAACCCGTAGGGTCCGGACGCTTAATGTTCGGTGATGATTTGTATTATGAGTTATGTGATTTGATGTACCGAAGGTAGTTCGGAGTCCTGGATGAAATCGGGGACATGATGAGGAGTCTCGAAATGGTCGAGACGTAAAGATCGATATATTGGACGACTATATTCGGACATCGGAAAGGTTCCGAGTGATTCGGATATTTTTCGGAGTACGGGAGAGTTACGGGAATTCGTATTGGGCCTTAATGGACCATACGGGAAAGGAGAGAAATGCCTCAAAAGGTGGCCTCACCCCTCCCCATGGTTTGGTCCGAATTGGACTAGGGAAGGGGCGCGCCCCCTTCCTTCCTTCTCCTTTTTCCTTCCCCTTTTCCTATTCCATATGGGAGGAGGAATCCTACTAGGACTAGGGATTCCTAGTAGGACTCCACACTTCTGGCGCGCCCTAGGGGCTGGCCGGCCTCCCCTCCTCCATCCTTTATGTACAGGGGCAGGGGGCACCCTAGAACACACAAGTTGATCTATTGATCTATTCCAGCCGTGTGCGGTGCCCCCCTCCACCATAATCCACCTCGATTATATCGTAGCGGTGATTTGGCGAAGCCCTGCGTTGGTAGCATCATCATCACCGTCATCATGTCGTCGTGCTGACGAAACTCTCCCGTGAAGCTCTGCTGGATCGGAGTTCGTGGGACGTGATCGAGCTGAACGTGTGCTGAACTCAGAGGTGCCATGCGGTCGGTACTTGGATTGGTCGGATCGTGAAGACGTACAACTACATCAACCGCGTTGTGCTAACGCTTCCGCATTTGGTCTACGAGGGTACGTGGACACACTCTCCCCTCTCGTTGCTATGCATCACCATGATCCTGTATAGCTTATGGTATGATTTCGTCATATACCATAATAAACAAAATTGACACGAATTTGAAACCGACCTAATAATAATTTACTGTTTTTTGTCTCAAAACACATTTTTTATAAGTATATATATTCATGCATGGATCATGCCTTGATGGTTATGGACGAGCTTAGTATGTTTTTAAGAGAAAAATGATACATTACAAGAAAAATGGATGTGCTCAGCGGGAAAAATAGCTCCTTGAACAAGAAAAATTACATTTCTCTCCATAGCTGTAAAGTGGGTAGGGGAATCTGAGCGATTGGTTGGTGCTTACAAACTAGACACTGATCTAGCACCATATGCATGTTGAGAGAACTGTTAGTAGTGAGGATCAACTTCTTAAAAACACAGGATGACTACTTGAATGGTTGTTTGCCTCAAGAAATATAAATATATTTTTACTTCAATTTATTCGGTTAACCTTTCATTTTTTGGTATCTATCATTAAAACCTAAATTCAAAATGGTATGGAAAGTTCATATCATAACAGTGAAACCCAGAAACCATAAAAATCATAAAATTGGTCGGTTTGGTTTTAGAATGCACAAAGTGATCATTACAATGTTGCAACCCAAGGATCCATAAGCTAGATATACATGGAAGAAATTTTGTTCCGTTGCAACGCACGGGTATATTTGCTTTTTTTTGCTAGTAAGTCTTGTTAATATATAAAAATAAATTTGGCTAGTGGCCATGGCCCACTTTAGCCCTATCAAACTCCACGGCTCCAACTCAACGGGGTGAAGGATAAGTATTGGGCCGGGGATTGGCCCGGGATTCCAACGCGGGCCTGCCACCCACTCAGCACTCCATTCCATTGTCCAACTTCCATCCATTTCCCAGATGACACAATCCGCCGAGTGAAACCCTAACCCCGGAACCTCGGATCGATCAGACACAGCTCCGCCGCAGCAATGGCCGCCATCTTCTCCGCCTCCGGTCACCGCCTGCTCTCCACCGCCGCTGCGGCTGCCGAGTTCCCCGTCCCGATGGCCCGCATCCGCAACCTCGCCCGCGCGGGCCGCCTCGACGACATCGACGCCGCCGTCGCGCCGCTCGTGCCGACCAACCCCAAAGCTGTGATCTCCGCCCTCTCCGTGGTCGGCCTCTCCGACCGGGCCTCCGCCATCCTCTCCACCATCCCGTCGCCCACCGCCGAGCATCTCAATGCCCTCCTCGCCCCGCTCCTCCGCCGCCGTCGCCTCGCCGAGCGCGTGCCTGCTCTGTTGGACGCGCACCCCTCAGCGCCGCGCGACGCCTTTACGTGGTCCATCCTCGCCAAGTCCCTCTGCATCACCAAAGGCGCCGACCACGCGGTGTACCTCCTCCACGGGGAGGAGCCGCCTTCCCTCCACCTCTACACGGCCATCATCGACTCCTACTACAAGCAAAAGAAGCCCCACCGCGCCGAGGAGCTGTGGCGCGAGATGGTCGAGGAACGCGGCATAGCGCCTGACGCTGCCGCTTACAACGTCAGGATCACCTACAAGTCGGCAACCGGCACGGTGGAGGAGGTGCAGGAGCTTATCCGAGCCATGGGCGAGGACTCGGGGCTGCGGCCGGATGTCATCTCCTACAATGGGCTGATCCGGGTGCTGGGGCGGCACAAGAGGGTGGACGAGGCCCTGCAGGTATACAGGAGCTTGCAAGAGAAGGGGGCGGAGGGGAACACTGAGGCGAAGTCGGCACCGGAGTGCGCAACATACGCATGCATGGTGGGGGCGCTGTGCAGCGAGGGGAGGTTGTCAGAGGCGGAGGACGTGTTCTACGAGGGGGTAAAGCGCAAGAAGGTGGCAGATCTGGGCACGGTGCGTAAGCTGGTAGTGGCTCTCAAGGAGGCTGGCAAGGGTCGGGCGGCGAGGCGGGTGGTGGTCGGGCTACGCAAGAAGTTCCCTGACCAGTTCGACGGTCCATGGAAGGAGCTTGAGAAGGATGCCGGCCTCACACCGGGTGCCAGCAACGAAGAGGAGGAAGTGGAGGAGGACGAGCAGCAGCCAGAGAAGACGGCGGCGGCGGCATGAGCATTCCGGGCAACATCTGGAGGTGACCATTTTGTACTTGTTTGATGAATCGTGAGGCAGTATGCCGGTTTAATAAGTAAATTTTTCTGAGGTTACAATAGACACTCATACATAGTTTTTGGATGCGGTGCCTCGCGGCAGCAACGATCCATAGCCTATATTTGTGTACCTGTTGTCCAACTGCCGACTTGCTACTGAATGCCAGGGCCTTTTAGACGAAGTGCATTCCTATATTGGTAGTTGAATTTACACGCCTCATGATGGATTTGCTTTCGCTGATGAGTGACCTTATCCATACCAGTAGATGTCGAACTGTATCCATATCAGTATAGGTATTTTGCTGCTCCCTTTTCAGTTCACTGCTGAAGAACAACACTCACCGCTGTGAATTCTCCGTCCTGCCTTGTTCTTGTTTTTTCTCCCGTGCTTTCATTTGCATCACAAATTGCCAAGACCACATTCAGGAATCTGCAGGCTCGTACTAACTGGTAATAATGGTTGCTGGTTTGGTTTGCCAGCTAATGTCGCCGGGCTTGTCTCGGCCTAGCACTTTGGCGAACGGTGAGAATTTCAGAGAAATTGTACAGAAACACGTGTTCAACTCAACTTGAGGAGTGGAGCCATTCCCACCGGCCGCAAGGTTCTTGGATTGCGAGGAATGCCCAGCAACTGAATCATGGAGGGTGTGCATTTGGTGAGGACCCAATAGAATAGAATACCATGATTTCATTACAGCGTAATGGAATTCTCCATTCATTCATGTGTGTGGTTGGAGTCAGTAGAGTGAAACGTAATGGTTTCATTTTTGTGTTTGGTAGGAGAGATAGATGGAATGGATTTGATTCAGCCTCATCCCTAGAGAATATGGGTGTGAATATATTCTCTCCGTTCCTAAATATAAATCTCTGTAGAGATTCCACTATAGACGACATAAGTCAAGAATCATCAACCGGCAGACGCATCAAGCACAAGTCACTTGCAGATCAAGAGAAAGCCCATTTCAATCTTCGTTTTCCTTTTGAATTTTTACATTGAGCTGGAGAGGATTTTGAATTTTTACATTCCGCTGGAGAGGAAGACAGCGGGCCTGCTCTACTCCTCTTCTCAACTCTGCCAAATGGCCGGCGCCCGCCCACCAAATCGGTTTGGTGCTACCGGCTTGTCGCCGCTTTGCGTCCCACTGGTGAATCGACTGCTGCCCACCCGCCAAATCATGGTTGCATGCATCAATTTCGGGCCTTCTGCATCTAGACTATCGGTTATATGTTGTGCACATTGTTTGATAGCCTGCGTCGCATCAATGATCATTTTTGTGTCTATGTTGCGCACATTGTTTGATAGCCTGCGTCGCATCAATGATCATTTTTGTGTCTGTTGCTTGGATGCCTGCATATGTTTTTAGGGTGAGAAACTGCAAAGCATGGTTGTTTGGTTGTGTGGTATTTTGCTCACTCCTTTAAAAAATGGTGACCTTACTACCACCATGGACAACACTAACAAACACTTCAGAAGCACATCACAGCATAACCATAGTTGTAAATAGCGGAGATATCGCTCGAATTAAATGTCATTAGTCTTTGTTCATGGTCTAGTAATATACACAATAATCTAGTGTTTGTATAAATCCGCTACATGGACATAGCGCCCACATTGCGGAACCCAAGCCGCTACCAGCCCGCCTATCCGCTATTTAAACCCATGAGCATAACACACATCATATTAACACGCCTATCCGCTATTTAAACCCATGAGCATAACACACATCATATTAACACACCACACACGCGCGCGCACACATGCACACACCCTTGCCCGCGGAGGGCTCCGTTTTCTGATTTTTTTTAGTTTTGGTTAGTGTTTGTGTCCTGCTCAGAGATGTGAAGCGGCGGCAGCTCTCTGAAGATGGAATAAGGTCCTTCCCGCTTAGCCGCCATCCATGTGGTGTTTCTAGCATTGTTGGAGGGCATGTGTAGGTTTGTCTCTGGCAGATCTCACGGGATTTGACCGGCGTTTGTCTTTAATGAATCCACGTGGATCCTATCTTCGATCGCCTATGTTCTACGCATCTCTTCAGCAACAACATTGTTGTCCTGATGTGTTGGTCCTATGGTGCCTTACCACGATGATTTTTCGACTGTTACTATAACAAGGTTTGTCCGGCTCCAATGAGAGAGGGGAGATGATGGCGGCGCGCCTTCGGCTCGCTTCAATGCTTGTAGTCGCCGCTAGGTGATCTACGGACCTGGATGTATTTTTTACTTCTTGTGTTTTTTGTACTACCTTGTAGTCGATGAATAGATTGAAAGTTTTCCTCGCAAAACAACAACAACAACAACAGTAATAACATTAATATATGGTACAATTTTAAGCAATAGAGGCATCCTCTGCCCTTGCACAACATCATAAGGGTGTTGTTCGTTGATCAAGATATGCACTTGTTTCCAACAAAAGAGAGTACTAATAGTAATACTACTATTAAAGTTCTAAATGCACTTGACAGGTACCACATAGTCGTGCATCACGCAACCGTAGTGGCACACGGTGAAGGTGCTCTTCTTGAAGATCTTCATCTTGAGGACGAAAATGCAGAGATTGAAAACGGCCATGTCAAGTTGTAGCACAAGGTGCTTCAGAGGGCCTACGAGCCCGCCCCAACACGACATCACCGCCAAATTCTTGGACCTGCACCCAGTACCAACACCACTTGTTGGCGAAGAGCGGCACAACACGGGGATGGCGGATGTGGAGCCACCCCCTCAGCACCTACTGGAAAGCCCTTGGGACAACTAGGAAGGCAAGGTCGTTGTCGTTCTACTAGCTGGTGCCTAATCCTCGACATGCGACCAAGCGTTGGCAGAGGCATTGCCGTCGCCTCCCTCCTTCCCGTGACTCTGACCTTATGTGCCCACTGGTTTTGGGCAATCAAGTCCTTCACGCCTTTCGGTGTAGGCCCTCCACCACGGGGGACGTCTCACTCGGTCTCCATCACCTTGACAGTTAAGAAGACACATGTGAGTATGATAGCACAAGCAAAATGGAGCCACCCTATGACTACAACGCACACCTATGAATTGATCATAGCATTAAGCATTGCTTTGATCAGTGCACTGATCATAGCAGTGTGCATTGCTTTATCAATGCACTCCTTGATCGGTGCACGGATCATGCACATTCTAGGCATGAACACATAGCAATTCCGGTAATCAATCTACACATCCGTGCACAATCTAGGAAATCCTAGCAATCCAGCAACTATTCTAGTCATGAACACATACTATGAGCCTAGTAATCAGTCAACATATGCACATTGCTAGCAACAGACAATTGGTGATAAATGGAATCTAATCCAATTAGTCCAGCAAGTGCCCATAGGAGCAGTGCAAAGTCTAATCGATCAACGGACATCTAATTGATCAAATCTGTAAATCCGGAGAAGCAACCACCCTCGCAAAAAATGAACCGCTAAAATCAGTTCCAATCTACAAAGAGAGATGTGCATTGTACTTATAACATTCTTCGCCAATGAAGCGGGTGCCACCGGGTGGAGCTGGAGCGTATTGCGTCGGAGCAAACCCCGACGAGAACAATGGTAGAATCCCCTACAATGTCACGACCGATGGCCTGGTAACCGTCGTCGTGGTCGATGACTGCGCTGCAGCTGTCGAAGTTTCGGCTATCGCAGTCAAGGTACCGGCCGGAGGTGGATAGGATGGGACCTGAACAAGGGAAGAAAACCCTCGCCGGGAAGTAAAAAATCTCGGCCCCGGCCATGGTCGATGCACCGGCACCCGCAACCCTCATCCCCGCCGTCACATGCGCGACAACAAAGGCCTATGAGCGGTCTAGCCATGGATCGCTGCCTCATGCAGATGGGGGAGGTGGTTGAGCATCCTCCGTACCTGCAAGGGGTCGCAGAATCCAGTCGTGACAGCGGTGAGCCAATGCTCGTGGTTGCTACGACTAGCGTGGCAAGGATTGGGGCGGCACGATGGTGGAGCGGCCATAGGTGAGAATAAACGGGTGGTGAGAGAGTGAGGTGAGAATGTTGTTTGCGCGGTGAGCCGGTGAGAGGAGGTAAGGGCGGTAGTTATGGCGGATTCGAGAGATCACATCCGTCTCCCACGCTTCCCATACGTGTGGGGGAGAGGCACATGTGTCTCACCTTAGCCTGGCTCTGGACGATGTCTGATTCGGTTGTTCGGACTCAACCAAACCTAAGGGTGCTTTGAGGTTCATACGGGCCACGAATCTGATGCAACCCAAGCAACCAAATAGGACAAATATGCATCCCTAGTGACTGGTCGGGCTGGATGCAACCTACCAGTCATGCCATTATTCTGCTACTGCTGCTGCAATGCTCATGTGCTTTGGTCTTCTTCCTTGTCACCGTTTCTTTACAAGGCGAAGGATCCGGAAGGACCTAGCCATCCATTAGACAAGCTTGAAATTATAAATTACACCAGGACCCAATGAAAACTAGAAAATGTATACTAGTACCCGAGTCTTGCAGAAAGGACCCTCAACAAAGAAATTAGATCGCAATAGAGTCCAAAGTTTCTCCCGAACAAGACCAAACACTTCTACGTTAGGGGTGCGGCCACTTGATGTGACGGGTCCTCCATGGCACCATGCCATGGATTATTCGGAAACATAGTAGGAAACAAAAAAAATCGCACCTACGATCACCCAAGATCAATATGAAGATGCATAACGTGTTGGGATCACGATCATTACCATCACCGAGTTGCAGTGAAAGAAGAACGTGTCGGTGTAAATAGTACTTGGAGTCCGTCGAACCACCGATGAATGATCCCTCGTACCTCCCACGAACAGTCCCTCGAACCGAAGACCGAAATCATGTCCTCTCTACTTGGTTGCAAGCATGCAGCCTTCACGATCTGGCAACGCTTCGCCATCCAAAGCTAATCATCACCGGAGGATTAGAGGGAGAGATTAGAACCGCACCGGGCTTCTAATTATGAGGACAAGAGGATTAGCCTAGCTTTAATTAGTCAACTAGGACCAACTAGAACTAGAACTAGAAGAACTAGAGGAGGCTCCAAAACTTGTATATCAAAAGAGCACAAATCCTCATGTATATATAGGTTGGAGGGGAGAGGGAGGGCTGCCACCAAGGGGAAGGATCCCCCCTTGGTGCGCCATCAAGGGGGGGGGGGAGTTTGACTCCTTCCTGAATGTGCTAGTTATCGACTAGAGGGGGGTGTCGGTGTCAAAACCGGCGGATCTCGGGTAGGGGTCCCGAGTTGTGGATCTTGGATCAATGGGGAACAGGGAACACAAGGAAAATATTTACCTAGGTTCGGGCCCTCTCGAAGAGGTAAAACGCTACGGTCCTGCTTGATTATATTGATGTGGGTAATGGCTATAGAGTCGATCTACCATGAGATCAGATGAACTAAACCCTAGGGGAGTAGGATGATGGTTCTTCTTCTAGCCTATACGGACTAAACCCTCTGGTTTATATAGACATCAGGGGTACCTAGGGTTACACATGGTCGGTTGCCATCAGGGAATAAACATGCTGATTCTTCCATCTTGACTTGGAGGACACACCAAGGCTTCGAAGATTTCCTGTCCGAACACGGAGTCACCTTATAGCTCAGCCTTCCAGTAGTTGCAGAGCGGCCCACCTGTCCGGCCCATAAGAGTTAGACCGGCAGCCCGAGGATCCCTTAGTCCAAGACTCCCTAAGTAGCCCCCAAACTAGTCTTTGGAGCCGGGGTACATGCGGGAATCATCGACTCTGTAGACCCATTCCTTCCTTCCCCGGTGTTCACGCTGGGTACGCAGTCCACCTCCGTCAAACTTTCAAGGGTTTCCTAGCCAAATTCGGCCATGCTTATGCGGATTATGTCCTGATTCCCGAGCTGTATATATTACTTAGCCTCGAAGGCTAACCACTCGAGTGTGAACAGTGCCTTCGCCTGACAACCTTTTGATGAAAGATCACAACCGGCCACAACCACTAGCTAGTTAGGAATACTCGATTCATGGTTCGAGGCAATTCCTCCATTGGCACGCCCCATCAATATGGAGATCGTGCCCTGCTGTTTAAGGGATATGATCAATAATTTGGGCTATCCCACACGCACATAACGACACAATTATATCGGGAAGTGGCGAGGTCCGTGGCGCAACAAAGGGGACTCTTGGTATTACGACAACTTATAAAAGGAAACCAACCATCATTTTTTCCATGCGCTTTCCCTTTCCCCCATCGCCATTGCTCTCCCCAATCTACTGAGCTCCAGCACCCCGGTCCATCCTTCCTCAAGAAACCTTCCCAACCACGTCCTCAATCCGGCCATGGCTGGATCTGGCTCGAAGGGCAAGTGGGAGGCCTCTAACATCATCAACAACAACATCGAGGAGCTGAAGCGCGCCGGCTATCTTCCAGCCAATGTCGCCCACCGAGCTCCGGAGGAGGGCCATGTCATCCCTACGCCCATGCCAGGCAAAAGGGTGGTGTTCGTCCCCCACTTCATCCAGGGACTAGGCTTCCCGCTCCACCTATTTGTTAGGGGGTTGATGTTCTTCTGCGGGTTGGACTTCCAGGATCTTGCCCCAAACTCCTTGCATATTTTGGCCTTCATTGTTGTCTGCGAGGCCTTTCTGCGGGTCCAACCAAACATTGGCTTGTGGCTAGAAGTCTTCAATGTCAAGCCGAAGATAGTCGATGGCCAGTAGGCGAACTGCGGGGGAGCGATGACCAGCAAGCTTCCTCGAGTGGAGTGGTCGGAGGGTACCTTCATAGATACTGTCAAGATCTGGCAAAAAGAGTGGTTTTATATCACTGAACCACGCGACACGGGCTGGGCAGCAACCCCTGAATTCAGATCTCGACCTCCTATGAGGCTGACTTCGTGGATCAAGAAGGGTCTCGACTGGGGGTCGCCCACGAAGGTGGAGTCGCTGCAGAAGCGAATCTCCAAGATGATAAAGAAGAAGGTCGAACTAACCAACGAGGTTCAGATCATGCTTCGCCGCTGCCTCCTACCTTGCCAACACCGGGCTGCCCCAATGTGGTCCTACAAGCCTGAAGACCCTTCCATCATGCTTCGCTTCTATAGCACCACCCATGACAAAGGTGTGGAAGGTGTTATTCAAGCCCCAAAAGGAATGGCTGGCCACGAAGGAGGACCTCGACCTCGATGCCGCAACGCCCCCCATGAGGTATGACAAGCTTTAACATCATGTTCAGATATCCCCTTTTGACAAAGTACTCATCTCCTACTCCTTCCCCGCACAGAGCTGGCAGAAGAAAGCCATGCAGATTGACGACCCAGACCCACTGCTCGAGGGCCCCAAGATGGCCATGTTGGAGGAGATGTTGACCGTGGTACCTTATAAGGCGCCAGAGAAGAAGGAGAAGAAGAAAAGTGAGAAGAGGAAGGCCCAAGAAGGCCTCCGCCCAAAGGGGGCCTCTGGATACTAAGTTCAGGGAGACCCAAACCCCATCTGTTCATGAGGGAGAGCATGGAGAGGAAGGAGGGGAGAGCGACTCCTCTCGAACAAGAAAGAGGGCGACGTCAGGTGGCACCGAGGAGGATCAACCTCCTCCCGCCCCAAAAAGGCAATGCAGGGCCAAGGTGGCCTTGTCCGATGACAGCTCGGACTCCGCAGAGGAGTCCGAGGCTTCCGAAGAGGTCCCTCGCAGGAACCCCAGGGCCAAGGCCCCATCCCAAAGGTATGAATCCGAAGACTCTCCGGGCATTTTACCTTAAGGTTTATTACTAACCATGTGCATGTTTTTCATATTACAGCCTGCCGCGCGACCTCCCCACTGATCGAGTCTTGGAGGTGGACTCTCTGCCAGCCGAGCTCTTACTTGAGCAAGCCTCCCACTTATGATTAAACCCTCGCACAAGCATCCGCAACTACAAAAGAAGAATTGAGATAAAATCTAACCATAGCATTAAACATATGGATCCAAATCAGCCCCTTACGGAATAACGCATAAACTAGGGTTTAAGCTTCTGTCACTCTCACTACAAAAAAAGACACATTCGTGACATTTTGGGCTGAACGAAATTTTTTCCTGTCTTGCTTATGACACTTCTATGACGATAATTGTGACAAAACACGTATCATCATAGGCGTGGTGGGCTCCTACTTCTATGACAAAATCATGACAGAAAATGGGCTTTTTGTCCTGGGCGGGCCGGAGACGCACCTGCATGACATTCTTTGTGTCGTCCATGACAGAAAAAACCGTGGTAGAAGTGAGGGCGAAGAATTTTTTTGGGATTTCCCGGTTGCGGTGGGTGGTCAGGGCCGAGCGATGCACAGAGGTTTGCGCGTTTCTCTCGTGCACATACACACATGTGTGCGAGGCGTTGGGCTCTAACTGAACCCGAGCGAGGCATTCGCTTGCTGAACCCGAGCGATTGCACTAGCTATACGCGCGTTACTGAACCCGAGCGATCGATCCCTTGGCTGTTGACTGAACCCGGGCGATTCCGTCGCTACTGCTGCTAACTGAAGCCGATCGAACTTGCTGCCTCTTGATGAACAGTGACCGTTGTTGGGGGTTGGATGAACAGTTCCCGGTGGAGGTTGGATGAACAGGACTCCATGGTAGTTGAGGCCATTTGCCGCTGGATGAACATGACTCCGATCGAGGAGGTGGAGGTGGATGAACAAGACCCATGGAGGGTTGGTTGAACAGTAGCTGAGGGAGGCTGGATGAACATGACCCCGTGGAGGGCTGGTTGAACAGTAGCCGGTGGAGGCTGGATGAACAGGCCCCCGTGGATGAATAATAGCTGGTGGAGGCATGAGGAAGTCGACCGTGGATGAACAGTAGCAAGTGGAGGCTGGGGGAAGTCGACGGTGGATGAACAATAGCCCGTGGAGGCTAGAGCGAGGCAGTAGATGATGGATGAACAGGACCACATGGAGTCCCGTTTTGCGGTACATGATAACCCACAAGTATAGGGGATCGCAATAGTTTTCGAGGATAGAGTATTCAACCCAAATTTATAGATTCGACACAGGGGAGCCAAAGAATATTTGCAAGTATTAGCAGTTGAGTTGTTAATTCAACCACACCTGCAGATTAATTATCTGTAGCAAAGTGATTAGTAGCACAATAATATGGTAGATTTGATAGTAGTGGTAGCAGCAACAATAACGGTTATAGTGATAGCAATAATTAGTAGCTGTGATGATAGTAACAGCAGCAGTAGTAACTTAGCAAGATCAATATGTAGGAAAATCATAGGCATTGGATCGATGATTGGTTGGATGATATTCATCATATAACAGTCATAACCTAGGGCGACACGACACTAGCTCCAGTTCATAAATATAATGTAGGCATGTATTTCGTAAATAGTCACACGTGCTTATGGAAAGAACTTGCATGACATCTCCTACCCTCCAGTGGCAGCAGGGTCCTATCGGAAACTAAGGGATATTAAGGCCTCCTTTTAATAGAGAACCGGAACAAAGCATTAACACACGGTGAATACATGAACTCCTCAAACTACGATCATCACCGGGAAGTGTCCCGACTATTGTCACTCTGGGGTTGCCGAATCATAACACGTAGTAGGTGACTATAACTTGCAAGATCGGATCTACAACATAGATATAATGGTGATAACATAAACGGTTCAGATCTGAAATCATGGCGCCTGGGCCCAAAGTGACAGGCATTAAGCATGGCAAAGTCATAGCTACATCAATCTCAGAACATAGTGGATACTAGGGATCAAGCCCTAACAAAACTAGCTCGATTACATGATGAATCTCATCCAACTCCTCACCGATCAGCGAGCCTACGAAGGAATTACTTACTTTAGGTGGAGAGCATCATGGAATTGGCGATGGAGGAGGGTTGGTGATGACGAAGACGGAAGACCCCCCTCTCCGAAGCCCCAAACAGACTCCAGATCTGGCCTCCCGATGAAGAATAGGAGGTGACGGCGGCTCCGTATCGCGAACCAAGATAATTCTTCCTCCTTGATTTTTTTCTGGAAAAATAGGATTTTATAGTGTCGGTTTCAGGGTCTGCGGGGGCACCAGGTGGGGACAACCCACCTGGGTGCGCTTGGAGGGGGTGGCACGCCCTGGTGGGTTGTGCCCACCCAAGTGCCCCTTTCCGGTGGTTCTTGGCTCCCGAAATTATCTTTATTCATATAAAAAACCCTCGCAAAGTTTCGTTCCAATCTTAGAACTTTTATTTTTGCACAAAAACAACACCATGGTAGTTCTGCTGAAAACAACGTCAGTCTGGGTTAGTTTCATTCAAATCATGCAAATTAGAGTCCAAAACAAGAGGGAAAGTGTTAGGAAAAGTAGATATGATGGAGACGTATCAACTCCCCCAAGCTTAAACCTTTGATTGTCCTCAAGCAATTCAGTTGATAAACTGAAAGTGAAAAAGAAAAACTTTTACGGACTCTTTTGCTCTTGTTCACATAAATAAGATTAAACAGCACCCAGGTTTTCAGCCAAGATTATAACTAACCATGTTGACAACAACTCTTAAAAATTATGTTAACTCATATCAATGACATAATCAGCTAACGATCAATAATAAGATATGTCAAACAACAACACATTGTCAAAACAACCATGATATAATATGACAATAGTGGTATCAAGCTAGCCCTTTCTGAGACCGCAAAACATAAATATAGAGCACCTCCAAAGTTCAAGCAACGACTAAACATTGTACTACCTCTGTCCGGGTTTAGAAGTCCCGCTAGCCACGAAGCATCGTCCACTTTTACAAGGCCGTGGCAGACTTGGTACTTGCATGCATAGTTTAGTAAGGCTCTTTCATTGGATGCATGCAGAACAAAGGCAGAGAGTGCTGAGTCCTAGCTGCATGCGTACTCAAGTGCTCGCTTCTCTATTGGTTGCATGCAGGGAAGAGAAGGATTAATTACTCTGTAGCCATCGATTCTGTCAAAAGCTGGACCTTGCCTTGGTTCCAGTGAGTGGGCTCACGTGACTTTTAATCCCGAACGGAGGTAGTAATTCATGGTAGAAAAGATCCAGTCATGATGCACCCAACATTAGCTACACACAATGCATAAGCATGACAACAATGCTCTCAGGTTCTCGCGCTTATTTGAGAAGGTGATGACACAACATAAAAGTAAATAGATAGTCCCTTCGCAGAGGGAAGAAGTGATTTGTAGAGGTGCCAGAGCTCAAGTTTTTAAAACAGAGGTAAATGAAATTTTGAGAGGTGCACCCTTCTTGTTTACTTCGCAACCATTAATTATCAACATCTTCCATGCTAAACACATTAGTGGCGGTTCCCAAGCGACAAAGTAAAGGTTATGACTCCATAGGAGTTTTTGTTCGATTATTTGTAAGCTCTTTTATTTTTGCAATTCGGGACTGGAAATCCCTATTACCGCCCCTTCCCGTGCAATGACGAGTGAATAAACACTCATCATGAGATTAACCCGCTCAGCATGGAAGATACTGACTACCTCCTGTCGCTCTTTGAACAATCCAGGCACACAAAAGGATATTTATTTGAAGTTTTTAGAGGTGGCACATGCAAATTTACTTAGGACGACAGGGTAATACCGTATATAGGTAGGTATGGTGGACTCATCTAGAATAACTTGGGTTCAAGGTTTTTGATGCACAAGAAGAATTCCTGCTTAGTACAGGCGAAGGCTAGCAAATAGGTTGAGAAGCGGCCAGCTAGAGAGCAACAACGGCCATGAACATGCATTATGCATAAGTAACATTGGATACTGGCATGAGTAGGATATGAACACCATGAACATAAATATCATAGAGGCTATGTTGGTTTTGATTCAACTACATGCATGAACATGTGCCAAGTCAAGCCACTCGATCATTCATAGGAGGATACCATACCATCATACTACATCATAATCATTTTAATGCAATGTTGACATCCAAGATAAATCATTATCCACTCCTAGCTACTTATGAATGGCATGAGAAACTATAATCTCTAATTGTCATTGCAAATATGTTTCATCATAATAGGCCGAATCATGGATACTAGGTTAAACATATTTACAAAAACAGAACAAGTCGAGTTCATACCCGTTTCTCTCTGCCAAGGCTAGTTCATCAAATATCATTATTGCCTTTCACTTGCAAGACTGAACGATATGAAAATAATAATAGCGCAAGAGTGCCATGGACTAAACTGGAATCTGCAAACATTTTATTCAAAAGGAGAAGACAAGGTAATATGGGCTCTTTGTTAGATCAACAATAATGCATATGAGAGACACTCAACACTTTCATCGTAGTCTTCTCCTTGGTATGACTCAAAAGAAAAAAATCAGAGAAACACATTGAAATATTTTTGGAGTTTTTGTTTTTTCTTAAACAAGCAAATAAAAGGGAAAAGCAAAAACGAGAAAAACTATTTACATGGGAAAGCTCCCAGCAAGTAAAAGAAGAATAAGGAAATCTTTTTGGGTTTTCTTTTTAGACACTACTGCTAACTATGCTAGAAAGAAAAATAAAAAAGAAGTAGGAAATACTTTTGGATTTTCTTAAAGTTTTTCAAACACACAAGAAGAAAGCGAGAAAATAAATTTAGCATGGATAATACAATGAAAGAGTGTGGACACCGACAACTGAAATGAAATGTGTGAACATGAATGTAATGTCGGTGGAAATACGTACTCCCCGAAGCTTAGGCTTTTGGCCTAACTTGGTAATCAGTCAGTAGCGTGCATAGTGGTCGGAGTGGTAGCTCACGGAGGCTCTCGGTGCAGACGCCTCAGCCTGCCATGCGGCCACAATCGCTGCGTTATGGGCTCGGGCCTCGTTCTCAAGAACAAAATATCTTCCCCTACCGTGAACATCAAAGAGAGCAGGTGCAGGAAAATATGTGTGTACAACGGAATTTTTATTAAACAAAAGTTTATAAGTGAAATTATGGGGTTCACCGCTAAGGATCTTCTGATGGTTCATAGCATCAAAGTCTAAGTACCGCGTGGGCAAAATATGGTCATAAGGCCAAGGTGAAACACCCAACTCTCTTGCTAAGCGTGTGGCATAAATTCCACCATAAAAATATTCACTACCAGCATTGTATTGCAACCTACGCGCAACAATTGCTCCAAGGTTATAACTCCTGTCACCAGTGAGAGCGGTGCGTATGAGGCTCAAGTCTGGAGCATAAAGTCTACTACAATCTTGTTTGCCTACAATGCATTTTCCAATAAATAAAGCAAAGTACTGGATTGCGGGAAAATGAATTCTCTTTATTCTACCTTGCGTCACTCTCCTAGTCTCACCATAGCAAAGAATAGTCAAGAATATCTCAAACTCAGACCTTGGCGGTTCATCAAGCGAACCCCAAAATGGGATTTTGCAGTGGTGAGAAAATCTCTCTAAAGATATGGTGAATGGATTTTCATACAATTTAAATGACACCCTAGACTCATGGGGATGAAATTTAAATCCTTTGACAAATGATTCAGTGAGAGTGAGGTGTTGGTTGCACTTATCTGCAATGTAGGGACCGAGCTCGGCATTGTGAACATATTGCTCAAATTCTTCCTTAATGCCCACACTCACCATATAATCGTCACATGGCCATAAGCATGTTTTGGTGGCGGCATCTCGTATGGAACTTTCACTTGGTTCAACATAAGACCGACGAGCGGAGCTGCTACTAGAAGATGCCTCCAAGGATCTCCTCCTCGAAGAACTCCTTCCAAAGAGGTTCATCATATTCACGTACAATTTTCTAAAAAAAATTGGCCACAAAAATTTGTTAACAAAACTTCACAAGATTGAAAGCAACTACTCATAGGGATGCATCGAGGCCATATCAAGCATTTAAACTACTTAGAACTCTAAGAATTCAACATGCAAGCTCATCTATAGCAGCGCTAAGAGTAGCTAATTATTCAAAATATAAACCACTAAAGCAAAAACCAATTGGACAAACGAAGGAGTCATATACCAAGCAACAATCCCGCGAAACAGTTTCGAAAACAGAGCTTCGAGCAAAGAGATCGAAATCCGCGGGTTTGAGAGCAAGAACACAAGAGAGAGAGAGAGAGAGCAATGGTGATCTTTTCTGGAGGTAGGTGGTGATGTGGGATGAAGAGATAAGTGAGGGGGCCCATGTGGGGACCACAACCCACTAGGGCGCGCCTGGAGGTCCTAGCACGCTCAGGTGGGTTGTGCCCACCTGGTGCACCTTCCTCTGATGTTATTTGCACCAAAAAATCTTAAATAGTCAGAAAAAAATCGTATTAAATTTTCAGAGCATTTTGAGAACTTTTATTTTTGGGTCATTTTTTATTGCACTGGAAATTCAGAAAACAGACAAAACATGAAATTTTATTTTATTTAACTAATAAAAACAGAAAACAAAAGGTAGGGACAGAAGGTAGTGCTCACTAAATTCATCAACTTCATACTTCTCAAAAATGATCCATTAATAAGGTTGATCAAGTCTTATTAACAACCACTTTCGTTTAGCATGAAACCGAAGAACTTTCGTAAATCACTAAGTTACCTCAACGGGGATATGAATGTCCCCAACAATAAGCATTTCATATTTATTTTTAACAGTAGGTAGAGGTAGTTGAAAACTTTCAATAGTGATTGTAGGAGATTTTTCAATAACATTAATACCATTCACTTGGAATTGTTTCTTCGGAAAGTGCACTGTATGCCCATTACCATTGATATGAAAGGTGACCTTGCTTTTATTGCAATCAATAACAGCCCCAACAGTATTCAAAAAGGGTCTCCCAAGGATAATCGACATGTTGTCGTCCTCGGACATCTCAAGTATAACAAAGTCAGTCAAAATAGTAACATTAGCAACGACAACGGGCACATCCTCACAAATACCGATAGGTATGGTAGTTGATTTGTTAGGCATTTGCAAAGATATCTCAGTAGGTGTGAGTTTATTCAAATCAAATCTTTTATATAAAGAGAAAGGCATAACACTAACACCAACTCCCAAATCACAAAAAGCAGTTTTCACATAATTTCTTTTGATGGAGCAAGGTATAGTTGGTATTCCTAGATCTCCAAGTTTGTAGGTACTCCATATTTAAAAGTATAATTAGCAAGCATGGTGGAGATTCCAGCTTCCGGTATATTTCTCTTATTGGTGATGATGTCTTTCATGTACTTTTCATAAGGAGCATTTTTAAGATGTCAGTCAAGCGAGCACGCAAAAAGACTGGCATCAGTATTTGAGAAAAGCATTCAAATTCTTCATCATCTTTATTTTTAGTTGACTTAGGTGGAAAGGGCATAGGGTTTTGAACCCATGGTTCTCTTTCCTTACCGTGTTTTCTAGCAACCAAGTCTCTTTTATCATGTCTTTTATTCTTGGGTTGTGGGTTATCAAGATCAACTGCTGGTTCTATCTCAACATCATTGTCCGGTTCTTTATCATTTGTTTGGGTATTTTCATGAACCTCATCATTATCTTTTTCGTTATCAAAAGGTGAGTGTTCATTACCAGATTGAGTTTCAACATCAGAGATAGAAACTTCATTATCATTAGTAGGAGGTTTTTCTACTTCAGGTTCACTAGAGGCAGGCAAAGTCCTATCATTTTTCTTCTTCTTTTTCTTTTTAGAAGGACTAGGTGCATCAGTGTTAATTCTCTGAGAGTCTTGTTCAATTCTCTTTGGGTGTCCCTCAGGATAAAGTGGTTCCTGAGTCACCTTACCTCCTCTAGTGGCTACTCTAACAGCAAAGTCATTTATATTGTTGTTCATTTCGTCAAGTAATTCTCTTTGTGATTTAGCAACTTGTTCTAATTGAGTTTGAACCATATAAGCATGCCTTCCCACACCTCTAACATCATTTGAGATTCTAAATAACAAGTCACTCAAGCGAGCAATCATATCAGAATTGTATTTCAATTGTTTCATAACATTTGCATTGAAGTGATCTTGCTTTCTAATGTAGTTTTCAAACTCATAAAGGCATTGGCTAGGGTGCATATTGTGAGGATTATCATTATAATTGAATTTCATTAGAGAATTTACCTCTACCACCTTAGGTGGTGGTGGTGTATCAAGCCCATGTATTTCTTCAATAGGAGGTAAATTTTTGACATCCTCAGCTTTAATACCTTTTTCCTTCATACATTTCTTTGCCTCTTGCATACCTTTAGGATTGAGATATAAAATATCCCTCTTCTTCGAAGTGGGTTTAAGCGGTGGTTCAGGAAGAGTCCAATCATCATAATTTTTCAATATGTTATTTAATAATTCTTCATCTTGCCCAATAGTTCATTCCCTGAAAACACAACCATCACAACTATCTAGGAAATCCCTAGAAGCATCGGTTAGTCCATTATAGAAGATATCAAGGATTTCATTTTTCTTAAGAGGATGATCCGGCAAAGCATTAAGAAATTGGAGATGCTGAAGGAAATATGCCCTAGAGGCAATAATAAAGTTGTTATTTTATATTTCCGTATTCATGATAAATGATTATTATTCATGCTAGAATTGTATTGATCGGAAACCTTAATACATGTGTGAATACATAGACAAAACACTGAGTCCCTAGTGAGCCTCTACTAGACTAGCTTGTTGATCAAAGATGGTTAAGGTTTCCTAACCATGGACATGAGTTGTCATTTGATAACGGGATCACATCATTAGGAGAATGATGTGATGGACAAGACCCATCTGTTAGCTTAGCATATTGATCGTTCAGTCTTATTGCTATTGCTTTCTTCATGTCAAATACATATTCCTTCGACTATGAGATTATGCAACTCCCGGATACCGGAGGAATGCCTTGTGTGCAATCAAACGTCACAAAGTAACTGAGTGATTATAAAGATGCTCTAGAGGCATCTCTGAAGGTGTTTGTTGAGTTGGCATAGATCGAGATTAGAATTTGTCACTCCGAGTATCGGAGAGGTATCTCTGGGCCCTCTCGGTAATACACATCATAAGAAGCCTTGCAAGCAAAGTGACTAATAAGTTAGTTGCGGGATGTTGTATTACAGAATGAGTAAAGAGACTTGCCGCTAACGAGATTGAACTAGGTATGAAGATACTGACGATCGAATCTCGGGCAAGTAACATACCGATGACAAAGGGAATACGTATGTTGTCATAATAGTTAGACCGATAAAGATCTTCGTAGAATATGTAGGAACCAATATGAGCATACAGGTTCCGCTGTTGGTTATTGACCAGAGAGGTGTCTCGGTCATGTCTGCATAGTTCTCGAACCCGCAGGGTCCGCATGCTTAACGTTCTATGACGATTTTGTATTATATGAGTTATGTGATTTGGCGACCGATTGTTGTTCTGAGTCCCGGATGAGATCACAAACATGACGAGGAGTCTTGAAATGGTCGAGAGGTAAATATTGATATATAGGACTATAGTATCCGGACACCGGAAGTGTTCCAGAGGGTATCAAGTACATATCGGGTCACCGGAAGGGGTTCCGGGCACCCCCCGGGCAAAGATATGGGCCTTATGGGCCAAGAGAGGGACAGACCAGCCCACAAGGGGCTGGTGCGCCCCCATATAGGCCGAAATAAGAGGAGAAGGAAAGAGGGGAAGGGATAAGGAAAGGGGAGGATTCAGCCTCCCCCTTCCTTCCCTCCCCCTCTCTTTCCTTTCCCCTCCGGTTAATAAGGAAGGGGGGCGAATTGGGAAGGAACCCCAAGTAAGATTCAACCTACTTGGGGCGCCCCCTTGGCTGCTCCCTCTCTGTCCCACCTATATATATGTGGGGAGAGAGGTGCCTACAACACACAACAACATCTGTTAGCCGTGTGCGGCGCCCCCTCCACATATTACACCCTCGGTCACATTCTCGTGGTGCTTAGGCGAAGCCCTACGCGGATCACTTCACCATCACCGTCACCACGTCATCGTGCTGACGGAACTCATCTTGTTCCTCGGTACTCTGCTGGATCAAGAGTTTGAGGGACGTCATCGAGCTGAACGTGTGCAGAACTCGGAGGTGTCGTACGTTCAGTGCTTGATCGGTCGGAACGAGAAGAAGTTCGACTACATCAACCGCGTTGTCAAGCACTTCTACTTTCAGTCTACGAGGGTACGTAGACACACTCTCCCCCCCGTTACTATGCATCTCCTAGATAGATCTTGCATGACCGTAGGAATTTTTCTGAAATTGCATGCTACGTTTCCCAACAGTGGCATCCGAGCCAGGTCTATGCGTAGATGATATGCACGAGTAGAACACAAAGAGTTGTGGGCGGTGATCGTCATACTGCTTACCACCAATGTCTTATTTTGATTCGGCGGTATTGTTGGATGAAGCGGCCTGGACCAACCTTACATGACCACGTTCATGAGACCGGTTCCACCGACAGACATGCAACTAGTTTTGCATAAAGGTGGCTGGCGGGTGTCTGTTTCTCCTACTTTAGTTGAATCAAATTTGACTGCGGCCGGTCCTTGTTGAAGGTTAAAACAAAAAACTTGATAAATCACCATTGTGGTTTTGATGCGTAGGTAAGAACGATTCTTGCTAGAATCTCGTAGCAGCCATGTAAAACATGCAACAACAAAGTAGAGACGTCTAACTTGTTTTTGCAGGGCATGTTGTGATGTGATATGGTCAAGACATGACGTGATAAACATTATTGTATGATATGATCATGTTTTGTGAAAGTTACTGGCAACCGACAGGAGCCTTATGGTTGTCTCTTTATTGTATGCAAACACCATGTAATTGCTTACTTTATCACTATGCGTTAGAGATAGTTGTAGAAGCAATAGTTGGCGAGACAACCACGACGCTACGATGGAGATCAAGGTGTCAAGCCAGTGACGATGGAGATCATGATGATGCTTTGGAGATGGAGATCAAAAGCACAAGATAATGATGGCCATATCATGTCACATATTTTGATTGCATGTGATGTTTATCTTTTATGCATCTTATTTTGCTTAGAATGACGGTAGCATTATAAGATGATCCCTTCACTAAATTTCAAGGTAAAAGTGTTCTCCCTGAGTATGCACCATTGCTACAGTTCTTCATTTCGAGACACCACGTGATGATCGGATACGTGGAATACTCGGGTTAAACTTGACGAGCCTGGCATGTACAGACATGGCCTCGGAACACTAGAGACCGAAAGGTCGAACGTGAATCATATAGTAGATATGATCAACATAGAGATGTTCACCATTGATGACTACTCCATCTCACATGATGATCGGACATGGTTTAGTTGATTTGGATCACGTATCACTTAAATGACTTGAGGGATGTCTATTTAAGTGGGAGTTCTTAAGTAATTTGATTAATTGAACTTAATTTATCATGAACTTAGTCCTGATAGTATTTGCATATCTATGTTGTAGATCAATGGCTCGCGATTTAGCTCCCTTATTATTTTGATATGTTCCTAGAGAAAACTAAGTTGAAAGATGATAGTAGCAATAATGTGGACTAGGTCCATGATCTAAGGATTATCCTCATTGCTGCACAGAAGAATTATGTCCTTGATGCACCGCTAGGTGACAGACCTGTTGCAGGAGTAGATGCAGACATTACGAATGTTTTGCAAGCTCGATATGATGACTAATTGATAGTTTAGTGCACCATGCTTTACGACTTAGAACTGGGACTTCAAAAATGTTTTGAACATCATGGAGAATATGAGATGTTCCAAGAGCTGAAATTGGTATTTCAGACTCATGCCCGTGTCAGGAGGTATGAGACCTCTGACAAGTACTTTGCCTACAAGATGGAGGAGAATAGCTCAACCAGTGAGCATGTGCTCAGAATGTCTAGGTACTACAATCACTTGAATCAAGTGGGAGTTAATCTTCCAGATAAGATAGTGATTGACAGAGTTCTCTAGTCACTATCACCAAGCTAGTAGAACTTCGTGATGAACTATAATGTGCAAGGGATAACGAAAAAGATTCCCGAGCTCTTCGTGATGCTGAAATCGGCGAAGGTAGAAATCAAGAAAGAGCATAAAGTGTTGATGGTTAGCAAGACCACTATTTTCAAGAAAAAAGGGCAAAGGAAAAGAAAGGGAACTTCAAGAAGAATGACAAGCAAGTTGCCACTCCCGTGAAGAAGCCCAAAGCTAGACCTAAGCCTGAAACTGAGTGCTTCTACTGCAAAGGGAATGGTCACTGGAAGCGGAACTACCCCAAATACTTGGCGGATAAGAAGGATGGCAAAGTGAACAAAGGTATATTTGATATACATGTTATTGATGTTTACTTTAATAGTGTTCATAGTAACCCCAGGGTATTTGATACCGGTTCAGTTGCTAAGATTAGTAACTCAAAACAGGAGTTGCAAAATGAACATAGAC
Source organism: Triticum dicoccoides (assembly GCF_002162155.2). Taxonomy (NCBI): domain Eukaryota; kingdom Viridiplantae; phylum Streptophyta; class Magnoliopsida; order Poales; family Poaceae; genus Triticum; species Triticum dicoccoides. The sequence goes on from NC_041384.1 coordinate 424,620,615, forward strand.
TAGTTAAGGGCGAGGTGACGATGTGTGTTGGAAGTGATTCCGAGGTTGATAAGATCACCATCGCACACTCCTTATACCTCCAGGATTAGTGTTGGACCTAAATAAATGTTATTTGGTGTTTGCGTTGAGCATGAATATGTTTGGATCATGTTTATTGCGATATAGTTATTCATTTAAGTCAGAGAATAATTGTTGTTCTGTTTAATGAATAAAACCTTCTATGGTCATCCACCCAATATAAATGCTTTACTGAATCTCGATCGTAGTGATACACATATTCATAATATTGATGCCAAAAGATAAAAAGTTGATAATGATATTGCAACATATTTGTGGCACTGCCGTTTAGGTCATATTGGTGTAAAGCGCGTGAAGAAACTCCATACGGATGGATTTTTGGAATCACTTGATTATGAATCATTTGATACTTGCGAACCATGCCTCATGGGCACGATGACTAAAACTCCGTTCTCCGGAACAATGGACCGAGCCAATAACTTATTGGAAATAATACATACCGATGTATGCGGTCCAATGAGTGTTGAGGCACGCGGTGGGTATCGTTATTTTCTGATCTTCACAAATGATTTGAGCAGATATGGATATATCTACTTAATGAAACACAAGTCTGAAACATTTGAAAAGTTCAAGGAATTTTAGAGTGAAGTGGAGAATCATCGTAAAAAGAAAATAAAGTTTCTACGATCTGATCGCAGAGGTGAATATTTTAGTTACGAGTTTGGCCTTCATTTAAAACAATGTGAAATAGTTTCACAACTCACGCCACCTTGAACACCATAGTGTAATGGTGTGTCCGGACGTCGTAACTGTACTTTATTAGATATGGTGCAATCTATGATGTCTCTTACCAATTTACCACTATCGTTTTGGGGTTATGCATTAGAGATGGTTGCATTCACGTTAAATAGGGCACCGTCTAAATCCGTTAAGACAACACCGTATGAACTATGGTTTGGCAAGAAACCTAAGCTATGGTTTCTTAAAGTTTGGGGTTGTGACACTTATGTCAAAAGGTTTCAGCCTGATAAGCTCGAACCCAAATCGGAGAAGTGCGTCTTCATAGGATACCCTAAGAAAACAATTGGGTACACCTTCTACCACAGATCCGAAGGAAAGATCTTTGTTGCCAAGAATGGAAACTTTCTAGAGAAGGAGTTCCGCTTGAAAGAATTGAGTCGAAGGAAAGTAGAACTTGATGAGGTAATTGTACTTTCTCTCGAATTGGAAAGTACCTCATCAGAGAAATTCGTTCCCGTGATGCCTACACCAACTAGAGAGGAAGCTAATGATGATGATCATGAAACTTCAGATCAATTTACTACAGGACCTTGTAGGTCGAACATGGCACGTTCCGCACCAGAGTGGTACGGTAACCCTGTTCTGGAGTCATGTTACTAGACCATGATGAACCTACGAACTATGAAGAGGCAATGATGAGCATAGATTATGATAAATGGCTTGAGGCCATGAAATCTGAGATAGGATCCATGTATGAGAACAAAGTGTGGACTTTGGTTGACTTGCCCGATGATCGACGAGCCATACAGAATAAATGGATCTTCAAGAAGAAGACTGACACTGATGGTAATGTTACTGTCTACAAATCTCGACTTGTCGCAAAAGGTTTTTGACAAGTTCAAGGAGTTGACTATGATGAGACTTTCTCACCCTAGCGATGCTTAAGTCTCTCCGAATCATGTTAGCAATTGCCGCATTTTATGATTATGAAATCTGGCAAATGGACGTCAAAACTGCATTCCTTAATGGATTTCTTAAAGAAGAGTTGTATATGATGCAACCAGAAGGTTTTGTCGATCCTAAAGGTGCTAACAAAGTGTGCAAACTCCAGCAATCCATCTATGGACTGGTGTAAGCATCTCAGAGTTGGAATATACGCTCCGATGAGGTGATCAAAGCATATGGTTTTATACAGGCTTTCGGAGAAGCCTGTATTTACACGAAAGTGAGTGGGAGCTCTGTAGCATTTCTAATATTATATGTGGATGGCATATTGTTGATTGGAATTGATATAAAATTTCTAGATGGCATAAAAGGGTACTTGAATAAGAGTTTTTCAATGAAAGACCTCGGTGAAGCTACTTACATATTGGGCATCAATATCTATAGGAATAGATCGAGACGCTTAATAGGACTTTCACAAAGAATATACCTTGGCAATTTTTTGAAGAAGTTCAAAAATAGATCAGTCAAAGAAAGGGTTCTTGTCTATATTGCAAGGTGTGAAGTTGAGTAAAACTCAAAACCTGACCACGACAGAAGATAAAGAGAGAATGAAAGTCATTCCCTATGCCTCAACCATAGGTTCTATAAAGTATGGCATGCTGTGTACCAGACCTATTGTGTACCTTGCCATGAGTTTGGCAAGGGGTACAATAGTGATCCAGGAGTAGATCACTGGACAGCGGTCAAAATTATCCTTAGTTACCTAAGAGGACTAAGGAAATGTTTCTCAGTTATGGAGGTGATAAAGAGTTCGTCGTAAAGGGTTACGTCAATGCAAGCTTTAACATCGATTCAGATGACTCTGAGTCTCAATCTGGATACATATTGAAAGTGGGAGCAATTAGCTAGAGTATCTCCGTGTAGAGCATTGTAGACATAGAAATTTGCAAAATACATACGGATCTGAATGTGGCAGACCCATTGACTAAATCTCTCTCACAAGCAAAACATGATCACACCTTAGTACTCTTTTGGGTGTTAATCACATGGCGATGTGAACTATATTATTTACTCTAGTAAACCCTTTGGGTGTTGGTCACATAAATATGTGAACTATTGGTGTTAAATCACATGGCGATGTGAACTAGATTATTGACTCTAGTGCAAGGGGGAGACTGAAGGAAATATGCCCTAGGGGCAATAATAAAGTTGTTATTTTATATTTCCTTATTCATGATAAATGTTTATTATTCATGCTAGAATTGTATTGACCGGAAACCTTAATACATGTGTGAATACATAGACAAAACACCGAGTCCCTAGTGAGCCTCTACTAGACTAGCTCGTTGATCAAAGATGGTTAAGGTTTCCTAACCATGGACATGAGTTGTGATTTGATAACGGGATCACATCATTAGGAGGACGATGTGATGGACAAGACCCATCCGTTAGCTTAGCATATTGATTGTTCAGTTTTGTTGCTATTGCTTTCTTCATGTCAAATACATATTCCTTCGACTACGAGAGTATGCAACTCCCGAATACTGGAAGAATGCCTTGTGTGCTATCAAACGTCACAACGTAACTGGGTGATTATAAAGATGATCTATAGGTATCTCCGAAGGTGTTTGTTGAGTTGGCATAGATCGAGATTAGGATTTGTCACTCCGAGTATCGGAGAGGTATCTCTGGGCCCTCTCGGTGTTGGGGAACGTAGTAGTTTCAAAAATTTCCTATGCACACGCAAGATCATGGTGATGCATAGCAACGAGAGGGGAGAGTGTTGTCCACGTACCCTCGTAGACCGAAAGCGGAAGCGTTAGCATAATGCGGTTGATGTAGTTGTACGTCTTCACGATCCGACCGATCAAGTACCGAACGCACGGCACCTCCGAGTTCTGCACACGTTCAACTCGATGACGTCCCTCGAACTCCGATCCAGCCGAGTGTTGAGAGAGAGTTTCGTCAGAATGACGGTGTGGTGACGATGATGTTCTACCGACGCTGGGCTTCGCCTAAGCACCGCTACGATATGATCGATGTGGATTATGGTGGAGGGGGTACCACACACGGCTAAGAGATCAAGAGATCAATTGTTGTGTCTTTGGGGTGCCCCCTGCCCCCGTATATAAAGGAGGGGGAGGGCCGGCCCTCGCTATGGCGTGCCCTAGGGGAGTCCTACTCCCACCGGGAGTAGGATTCCCCCTTTCCTAGTAGAACTAGGAGCCCTTCCAAGTAGTAGGAGTAGGAGGGAAGGAAAGGGAAGGGAAAAGGAGAAGGAAGGAAGGGGGCGCCCCCCTCCCTAGTCCAATTCGGACCAGCCCATGGGGAGGGGTGCGGCCACCCTTTGAGGCCTTCATCTCCTTTCCCGCATGGCCCATTAAGGCCCAATACGAATTCCCGTAACTCCCCGGTACTCCCGAAAATACCCGAATCACTCGGAACCTTTCCGATGTCCGAATATAGTCATCCAATATATCGATCTTTACGTCTCGACCATTTCGAGACTCGTCGTCATGTCCCTGATCTCATCCGGGACTCCGAACTCCTTCGGTACATCAAAACACATAAATTCATAATATAACCGTCATCGAACTTTAAGCGTGCGGACCCTACGGGTTCGAGAACTATGTAGACATGACCGAGACACGTCTCTGGTCAATAACCAATAGCGGAACCTGGATGCTCATATTGGCTCCTACATATTCTACGAAGATCTTTATCGGTCAAACCGCATAACAACATACGTTGTTCCCTTTGTCATCGGTATGTTAGTTGCCCGAAATTCGATCGTCGATATATCAATACCTAGTTCAATCTCGTCACCGGCAAGTCTCTTTACTCGTTCCGTAACACATCATCCCGCAACTAACTCATTAGTTGCAATGCTTGCAAGGCTTATAGTGATGTGCATTACCGAGTGGGCCCAAAGATACCTCTCCGACAATCGGAGTGACAAATCCTAATCTCAAAATATGCCAACCCAACAAGTACCTTCGGAGACACCTGTAGAGCACCTTTATAATCACCTAGTTACGTTGTGACGTTTGGTAGCACACAAAGTGTTCCTTCGGTAAACGGGAGTTGCATAATCTCATAGTCATAGGAACATGTATAAGTCATGAAGAAAGCAATAGCAACAAACTAAACGATCAAGTGCTATGCTAACGGAATGGGTCAAGTCAATCACATCATTCTCTAATGATGTGACCCCGTTAATCAAATGACAACTCATGTCTTTGGCTAGGAAACTTAACCATCTTTGATTCAACGAGCTAGTCAAGTAGAGGCATACTAGTGACATACTGTTTGTCTATGTATTCACACATGTATTATGTTTCCGGTTAATACAATTCTAGCATGAATAATAAACATTTATCATGATATAAGGAAATAAATAATAACTTTATTATTGCCTCTAGGGCATATTTCCTTTAGTCTCCCACTTGCACTAGAGTCAATAATCTAGTTCACATCGCCATGTGATTTAACATCAATAGTTCACATTACCATGTGATTAACACCCATAGTTCACATCGTCATGTGACCAATACCCAAAGGGTTTACTAGAGCCAATAATCTAGTTCACATCACTATGTGATTAATACCCAAAGAGTACTAAGGTGTGATCATGTTTTGCTTGTGAGGGAAGTTTAGTCAACGGGTCTGCCACATTCAGATCCGTATGTATTTTGCAAATTTCTATGTCAACAATGCTCTGCACGGAGCTACTCTAGCTAATTGCTCCCACTTTCAATGTATCCAGATTGAGACTTTGAGTCATCTGGATCAGTGTCAAAACTTGCATCGACGTAACCCTTTACGACGAACCTTTTGTCACCTCCATAATCGAGAAACATATCCTTATTCCACTAAGGATAATTTTGACCAATATCCAATGATCTACTCCTAGATCACTATTATACTCCCTTGCTAAACTCAGGGCAGGGTATACAATAGGTCTGGTACACAGCATGGCATACTTCATAGAACCTATGGCTGAGGCATAGGGAATGACTTTCATTTTCTCTTTATCTTCTGCCGTGGTCGGGTTTTGAGTCTTACTCAACTTCACACCTTGTAACACAGGCAAGAACTCCTTCTTTGACTGTTCCATTTTGAACTACTTCAAAATCTTGTCAAGGTATGTACTCATTGAAAAACTTATCAAGTGTCTTGATTTATCTCTATAGATCTTGATGCTCAATATGTAAGCAGCTTCACCGAGGTCTTTCTTTGAAAAACTCCTTTCAAACACTCCTTTATGCTTTGCAGAATAATTCTACATTATCTCTGATCAACAATATGTCATTCAAATATACTTATCAGAAATGATGTAGTGCTCCCACTCACTTTCTTGTAAATACAGGCTTCACCGCAAGTGTGTATAAAACTATATGCTTTGATTAACTTATCAAAGCGTATATTCCAACTCCGAGATGCTTGCACCAGTCCATAGATGGATCGCTGGAGCTTGCATATTTTGTTAGCACCTTTAGGATTGACAAAACCTTCTGGTTACATCATATACAACTCTTCTTGAATAAATCCATTAGGGAATGCAGTTTTGTTTATCCATTTGCCAGATTTCATAAAATGTGGCAATTGCTAACATGATTCGGACAGACTTAAGCATAGATACGAGTGAGAAACTCTCATCGTAATCAACACCTTGTACTTGTCAAAAACCTTTTGCAACAATTCTAGATTTGTAGATAGTAACACTACTATCAACGTCCGTCTTCCTCTTGAAGATCCATTTAATCTCAATGGCTCGCCGATCAATGGGCAAGTCAATCAAAGTCCACACTTTGTTCTCATACATGGATCTCATCTCAGATTTCATGGCCTCAAGCCATTTCGCGGAATCTGGGCTCATCATCGCTTCCTCATAGTTCGTAGGCTCGTCATGGTCAAGTAACATGACCTCCAGAACAGGATTACCGTACCACTCTGGTGCGGATCTCACTCTGGTTTACCTACGAGGTTCGGTAGTAACTTGATCTGAAGTTACATGATCATCATCATTAGCTTCCTCACTAATTGGTGTAGTAGTCACAGGAACAGATTTCTGTGATGAACTACTTCCCAATAAGGGAGCAGGTACAGTTACCTGATCAAGTTCTACTTTACTCCCACTCACTTCTTTCGAGAGAAACTCCTTCTCTAGAAAGGATCCATTCTCAGCAACGAATATCTTGCCTTCGGATCTGTGATAGAAGGTGTACCCAACATTTTCTTTTGGGTATCCTATGAAGACGCACTTCTCCGATTTGGGTTTGAGCTTATCAGGTTGAAACTTTTTCACATAAGCATTGCAACCTCAAACTTTAAGAAACGACAACTTAGGTTTCTTGCCAAACCATAGTTCATACGGTGTCGTCTCAATGGATTTAGATGGTGCCCTATTTAACGTGAATGCAGCTGTCTCTAATGCATAACCCCAAAACGATAGTGGTATATCGGTAACAGACATCATAGTCGCACCATATCAAATAAAGTACGGTTATGATGTTCGGACACACCATTACACTGTGGTGTTCCAGGTGGCGTGAGTAGTGAAACTATTTCACATTGTTTTAACTGAAGGCCAAACTTGTAACTCAAATATTTTTCTTCTGCGATCATATCGTAGAAACTTTTATTTTTGTTACGATGATTCTCCACTTCACTCTGAAATTCTTTAAACTTTTCAAATGTTTCAGACTTGTGTTTCATCAAGTAGATATACTCATATCTGCTCAAATCATCTGTGAAGATCAGAAAATAATGATACATGCCGCGAGCCTCAATATTCATTGGACCACACACATCTGTATGTATGATTTCCAACAAATTTTTTGCTCGCTCCATAGTTCTGGAGAACGGCGTTTTAGTCATCTTGCCCATGAGGCACGGTTCGCAAGTACCAAGTGATTCATAATCAAGTGGTTCCAAAAGTCCATTAGTATGGAGTTTCTTCATGCACTTTACACCAATATAACCTAAACCGCAGTGCCACAAATAAGTTGCACTATCATTATTAACTTTGCATCTTTTGGCTTCAATATTATGAAAATGTGTATCACCACGATCGAGATCCAACAAACCATTTTCATTGGGTGTATGACCATAGAAGGTTTATTCATGTAAACAGAACAACAATTATTCTCTAACTTACATGAATAACCGTATTGCAATAAACATGATCCAATCATATTCATGCTCAACGCAAACACTAAATAACATTTATTTTAGGTTTAACACTAATCCCGAAAGTATAGGGAGTGTGCGATGATGATCATATCAATCTTGGAACCATTTCCAATACACATTGTCACTTCACCCTTAACTAGTCTCTGTTCATTCTGCAACTCCCGTTTCGAGTTACTATTCTTAGCAACGGAACTAGTATCAAATACTGAGGGGTTGCTATAAACACTAGTAAAGTACACATCAATAACATGTATATCAAATATACATATGCTCACTTTGCCATCCTTCTTATCCGCCAATTACTTGGGGTAGTTCTACTTCTAGTGACCAGTCCCTTTGCAGTAGAAGCACTCAGTTTCAGGCTTAGGTCCAGACTTTTCACTTGAGCAGCAACTTGCTTGCCGTTCTTCTTGAAGTTCCCCTTTCTTCCCTTTGTCCCTTTACTTGAAACTAGTGGTTTTGTTTACCATCAACACTTGATGCTTTTCTTGATTTCTACCTTCGTCGATTTCAGCATCACGAAGAGCTTGGGAATCGTTTTCGTTATCCCTTGCATATTATAGTTCATCACGAAGTTCTACTAACTTGGTGATGGTGACTAGAGAATTCTATCAATCACTATCTTATCTGGAAGATTAACTCCCACTTGATTCAAGCGATTGTAGTACCCAGACAATCTGAGCACATGCTCACTACTTGAGCTATTCTCCTCCATCTTTTTAGCTATAGAACTTGTTGGAGACTTCATATCTCTCAACTCGGGTATTTGCTTGAAATATTAACTGCAACTCCTGGAACATCTCATATGGTCCATGACATTCAAAATGTCTTTGAAGTCCCAATTCTAAGCCGTTAAGCATGGTGCACTAAACTATCAAGTAGTCATCATATTGAGCTAGCCAAACGTTCATAACGTCTGCATCTACTCCTGCAATAGGTCTGTCACCTAGCGGTGCATCAAAGACATAATTCTTCTTTGCAGCAATGAGGATAATCCTCAGATCACGGATCCAATCCGCATCATTGCTACTAACATTTTTCAACATAATTTTTCTCTAGGAACACAATAAACTGGGAGCAACATCGTGAGCTATTGATCTACAACATAGATATGCTAATACTACCAGGACTAAGTTCATGATAAATTTAAGTTCAATTAATCATATTACTTAAGAACTCCCACTTAGATAGACATCCCTCTAATCCTCTAAGTGATCACGTGATCCATATCAACTAAACCATGTCCGATCATCACGTGAGATGGAGTAGTTTCAATGGTGAACATCACTATGTTGATCATATCTACTATATGATTCACGCTCGACCTTTCGGTCTCAGTGTTCCGAGACCATATCTGTTATATGCTAGGATCGTCAAGTTTAACCTGAGTATTCCGCGTGTGCAACTGTTTTGCACCCGTTGTATTTGAACGTAGAGCCTATCACACCGATCATCACGTGGTGTCTCGGCACGAAGAACTTTCGCAACGGTGCATACTCAGGGAGAACACTTGTACCTTGATAATTAGTGAGAGATCATCTTATAAAGCTACCTTCGAACTAAGCAAAATAAGATGTATAAAAGATAAACATTACATGCAATCAAAATATGTGACATGATATGGCCATCATCATCTTGTGCCTTTGATCTCCATCTCCAAAGCATCGTCATGATTTCCATCGTCACCGGCATGACACCATGATCTCCATCATCTTGATCTATATCAATGTGTCATCACATGGTCGTCTCGCCAACTATTGCTCTTGCAACTATTGCTATCGCATAGCGATAAAGTAAGCAATTATTTGGCGCTTGCATCTTATGCAATAAAGAGACAACCATAAGGCTTATGCCAGTTGCCGATAACTTCAACAAAACATGATCATCTTATACAACAACTTATATCTCATCACGTCTTGACCATATCACATCACAACATACCCTGCAAAAACAAGTTAGACGTCCTCTACTTTGTTGTTGCAAGTTTTACGTGGCTGCTACGGGCTGAGCAAGAACCGTTCTTACCAACGCATCAAAACCACAACGATAGTTTGTCAAGTTAGTGCTGTTTTAACCTTCTCAAGGACCGGGCATAGCCACACTCGGTTCAACTAAAGTTGGAGAAACTGACACCCGCTAGTCACCTGTGTGCATAGCACGGCGGTAAAACCAGTCTCGCGTAAGCGTACGCGTAATGTCGGTCCGGGCCGCTTCATCCAACAATACTGCCGAACCAAAGTGTGACATGCTGGTAAGCAGTATGACTTATATCGCCCACAACTCACTTGTGTTCTACTCGTGCATATTACATCAACGCATAAAACCTGGCTCGGATGCCACTGTTGGGGAACGTAGTAATTTCAAAAATTTCCTACGCACACGCAAGATCATGGTGATGCATAGCAACGAGAGGGGAGAGTGTTGTCCACGTACCCTCGTAGACCGAAAGCGGAAGCGTTATCACAACACGGTTGATGTAGTAGTACGTCTTCACGATCCGACCGATCAAGTACCGAATGCACGGCACCTCCGAGTTCTGCACATGTTCAACTCGATGATGTCCCTCGAACTCTGATCCAGCCGAGTGTTGATGGAGAGTTTCGTCAGCATGACGGTGTGGTGACGATGATGTTCTACCGATGCAGGGCTTCGCCTAAGCACCGCTACGATATAATCGAGGTGGATTATGGTGGAGGGGGCACCGCACACGGCTAAGAGATCAAGAGATCAATTGTTGTGTCTTTGGGGGGCCCCCTGCCCCCGTATATAAAGGAGTGGAGGAGGGGGAGGGTCGGCCCTCTCTATGGCGCGCCCTAGGGGAGTCCTACTCCCACCGGGAGTAGGATTCCCCCTTTCCTAGTAGAATTAGGAGCCCTTCCAAGTAGTAGGAGTAGGAGGGAAGGAAAGGGAAGGGAAAAGGAGAAGGAAGGAAGGGGGCGCCCCCCTCCCTAGTCCAATTCGAACCAGCCCATGGGGAGGGGTGTGGCCACCCTTTGAGGCCTTTCTCTCCTTTCCCGTATGGCCCATTAAGGCCCAATACGAATTCCCGTAACTCCCCGGTACTCCCAAAAATACCCGAATCACTCGGAACCTTTTCGATGTCCGAATATAGTCATCCAATAGATCAATCTTTACGTATCGACCATTTCGAGACTCCTTGTCATGTCCCCAATCTCATCCGGGACTCCGAAATCCTTCGGTATATCAAAACACATAAACTCATAATATAACCGTCATCGAACTTTAAGCGTGCGGACCCTACGGGTTCGAGAACTATGTAGACATGACCGAGACACATCTCCGGTCAATAACCAATAGTGGAACCTGGATGCTCATATTGGCTCCAACATATTCTACGAAGATCTTTATCGATCAAACCGCATAACAACATACGTTGTTCCCTTTGTCATCGGTATGTTACTTGCCCGAGATTCGATCGTCGATATCTCAATGCCTAGTTCAATCTCGTTACCGGCAAGTCTCTTTACTCATTCCGTAACGCATCATCCCGCAACTAACTCATTAGTTGCAATGCTTGCAAGGCTTATAGTGATGTGCATTACCGAGTGGGCCCAAAGATACCTCTTCGACAATCGGAGTGACAAATCCTAATCTCGAAATACGCCAACCCAACAAGTACCTTCGGAGACACCTGTAGAGCACCTTCATAATCACCCAGTTACGTTGTGATGTTTGGTAGAACACAAAGTGTTCCTTCGGTAAACGGGAGTTGCATAATCTCATAGTCATAGGAACATGTATAAGTCATGAAGAAAGCAATAGCAACAAACTAAACGATCAAGTGCTATGCTAACGGAATGGGTCAAGTCAATCACATCATTCTCTAATGATGTGACCCCGTTAATCAAATGACAACTCATGTCTATGGCTAGGAAACTTAACCATCTTTGATTCAACGAGCTAGTCAAGTAGAGGCATACTAGTGACATACTGTTTGTCTATGTATTCACACATGTATTATGTTTCCGGTTAATACAATCCTAGCATGAATAATAAACATTTATCATGATATAAGGAAATAAATAATAACTTTATTATTGCCTCTAGGGCATATTTCCTTCACTTGGTAATACACATCATAAGAAGCCTTGCAAGCAAAGTGACTAATGAGTTAGTTATGGGATGATGTATTACAAAACGAGTAAAGAGACTTGCCGGTAACGAGATTGAACTAGGTATGAAGATACCTATGATCGAATCTCGGGCAAGTAACATACCGATGACAAAGGGAATAACATATGTTGTCATAACGGTTCGACCGATAAAGATCTTCGTAGAATATGTAGGAGCCAATATGAGCATCCAAGTTTTGTTGTTTGTTATTGACCGAAGAGGTGTCTCGTTCATCTTTGCATAGTTCTCAAACCCGTAGGGTCCGCACGCTTAACATTCAATGACGATTTTGTATTATATGAGTTATGTGATTTGGTGACCGAATGTTGTTTGGAGTCCCGGATGAGATCACAGACATGAAGAGGAGTCTCGAAATAGTCTATAGGTAAAGATTTATATATAGGACGATAGTATTTGGACACTGGAAGTGTTCCGGAGGGTATCTGGTACACATCGGGTCACCGGAAGGGGTTCCGGGCACCCCCCAGAAAAGATATGGGCCTTATGGGCCAAGAGAGGGACAGATCAGCCCACAAGGGGCTGGTGCGCCCCCATATAGGCCGAAATAGGAGGAGAAAGAAAGAGGGGAAGGGAGAAGGAAAGGGGAGGATTCGGCCTCCCCCTCTCTTTCCTTCCCCCCGGTTAATAAGGAAGGGGGGGCGAATTGGGGAGGAACCCCAAGTAGGATTCGGCCTACTTGGGGCGCCCCCCTGGTTGCTCCCTCTCCCTCCCCACCTATATATATGTGGGGAGGGAGGCACCTACAACACACAATAACATCTGTTAGCCGTGTGCGGCGCCCCCTCCACAGATTACACCCTCGGGCATATTCTCGCGGCGCTTAGGCGAAGCCCTGCGCGGATCACTTCACCATTAGTGTCACCACGTCGTCTTGCTGGTGGAACTCATATTCTTCCTCGATACTCTGCTGGATCAAGAGTTTTAGGGACGTCATCGAGCTGAATGTGTGCAGAACTCGGAGGTGTCATATGTTCGGTGCTTGATCGGTCGGAACGAGAAGAAGTTCGACTACATCAACCGCATTGTCAAACGCTTCCGCTTTCGGTCTATGAGAGTATGTAGACACACTCTCCCCCTCTCGTTGCTATGCATCTCCTAGATAGATCTTGCATGAGCGTAGGATTTGTTTTTGAAATTGCATGCTACGTTTCCCAACAAAAGCCTCCCCCAAGCTTGTGGGAGACTCTCTTCTTTAATTTGCACAAAGTTAAATATTTGCTATAAGGCAGCTTGTTTCTTATGAGCAGGAAAATATTTTTCAGAGAAGTAATAAATCATATCCTGGGGACTACGCTCACAACCAGGAGCAAGAGTATTGTACCAAGCTTTAGCATCACCCTTTAATGAGAACGAAAATAATTTGAGAATATAATTATAGCGAACTTTCTCATCCTGAGCGAAAAGGGTGGCTATATCATTCAACTTAGTAAGATGTGCCACAACAGTTTCAGTTTCATAACCATGTAAAGGATCAGAGTGAACCAAAGTAATCAACTCTGGGTTGACAGAGAATTCAAAATCCTTATCATCAACAAAGATAGATGAAGTAGAAAACTGAGGATCACATTTCATTTTAGCATTCAAAGCCATTTCTTTATACTTGCATAATAATTTTTCTAGATCATCTCTATCCTTACAAGCAAGAATATATCTAGTTGTCTCCTCATTCATGACATAACCTTGCAATACCTTTGGCAATTCATATCTAGGAGGGCTAGTTCTAATAGGTGTTTCAAGATTTTCAGTTTCAAGCACTTCATCAGTTTCAACAATTTCATCAGTTTCAACATTCTCAAAAGCTTTAGTTCCAACAATTTGTTCATCAAGAAATTCACCTAGTGGGACATTATCATCAAGCAAGGAACTAGCATCATCATGAGTAGCATTCATAGCAGAAGTAACATCATCAATAACTTGCGACTTATCAGAATTAATAGCATGTGGTGGTGTTGCAAGTTTACTTATAACAGAAGGTGAATCTAAAGCGGAGCTGGATGGCAGTTCCTTATCTCCCCTCGTCTTAGAGGGAAAAATCTTTGTCTTAGCATCCTTCAGATTCTTCATAGTGATAAATTGATAATAATCCCAAGTGTCTCAACAAATGTAGCTATGCTCCCCGGCAACGGAGCCAGAAAAAGGTCTTGATAAGCCACAAGTATCGGGGATCGCAATAGTTTTCGAGGGTAGAGTATTCAACCCAAATTTATAGATTCGACACAAGGGGAGCCAGAGAATATTTGCAAGTATTAGCAGTTGAGTTGTCAATTCAACCACACCTGAAGATTAATTATCTGCAGCAAAGTGATTAGTAGAACAGTAATATGATAGATTTGATAGTAGTGGTAGCAGCAACAGTAATGGTAACAGGGTTAGCAATAGTTTTGTAGTAGTGACGATACTAACAACAGTAGTAGTAACTTAGCAAGATCAATATGTAGGAAAACCATAGGCATTGGATCGGCGATTTGCTAGATGATATTCATCATATAACAGTCATAAACTAGGGCGATACAGCACTAGCTCCAGTTCATAAATATAATGTAGGCATGTATTCCGTAAATAGTCACGCGTGCTTATGGAAAGAACTTGCATGGCAACTTTTGTCCTACCCTCCCGTGGCAGCGGGCTCCTATCGGAAAGTAAGGGATATTAAGGCTTCCTTTTAATAGAGAACGGAACAAAGCATTAACACACGGTGAATACATGAACTCCTCAAACTACGGTCATCACCGGGAAGTGTCCCGACTATTGTCGCTCCGGGGTTGCCGAATCATAACACGTAGTAGGTGACTATAACTTGCAAGATCGGATCTAGAACATAGATATAATGGTGAGAACATAAACGGTTCAGATATAAAATCATGGCACCCGGGCCCAAAGTGACAAGCATTAAGCATGGCAAAGTCATAGCAACATCAATCTCAGGACATAGTGGATACTAGGGATCAAGCCTAACAAAACTAACTCGATTACATGATGAATCTCATCCAACTCCTCACCAACCAGCGAGCCTACGAAGGAATTACTCACTCCTGGTGGAGAGCATCATGGAATTGGCGATGGAGGAGGGTTGGTGATGACGAAGACGAAAGATGCCCCTCTCCGGAGCCCCAACGGACTCTAGATCTGGCCTCGCGATGAAGAACAGGAGGTGACGGCGGCTCCATATCGTGAAATGAGATAATTCTTCCTCCTCGAATTTTTTCTGGAAAAATAGGATTTATGGCGCCGGTTTCAGGGTCTGCGGGGCCACCAGGTGGGGACAAACCACCTGGGTGCGCCTGGAGGAGGTGGCGCACCCTGGTGGGTTGTGACCACCCAGGTGCCCCCTCCGGTCGTTCTTGGCTCCAGAAATTATCTTTATTCATATAAAAAATCCTTGCAAAGTTTCATTCCAATCCGAGAACTTTTATTTCTGCACAAAAACAACACCATGGTAGTTCTGCTGAAAACAACGTCAGTCCGGGTTAGTTTCATTCAAATCATGCAAATTAGAGTCCAAGACAAGAGGAAAACATTAGGTAAAGTAGATACGATGGAGACGTATCAGTATGCCACACCCCTCTACTACTTCTTGAGCTTGTGTTGGTTTTTCCTTGAAGAGGAAAGGGTGATGCAACAAACTAGAGATAAGTATTTCCATCAGTTTGAGAACCAAGGTATCAATCCAGTAGGAGACAACGTACAAGTCACCAAATACCTGCACAAACAAACAACAACTTGCACCCAACGCGATAAAGGGGTTGTCAATCCCTTCACGGTTACTTGCAAAGTGAGATCTGATAGAGATAGGTAAACGGTAAAGTAAATATTTTTGGTATTTTTGGTTTATAGATCGGAAAGTAAAAGATTGAAAAATAGTAAATCGGAAACTAATATTATGAAAAATTGAACTTGTATGATGGAAAATAGACGCAGGGGCCATAGGTTTCACTAGAGGCTTCTCTCGTGATAGCAAATAATACGGTGGATGAACAAATTACTGCCGAGCAATTGATATAAAAATGCAAAGTTATGATGATATCTAAGGCAATGATCATGAATATAGGCATCACGTCCGTGTCAAGTAGACCGAAACAATTCCGCGTCTACTACTATTACTCCACACATCGACCGCTATCCAGCATGCATCTAGAGTATTAAGTTCATAAAGAACGGAGTAACACATTTAGCAAGATGACATGACGTAGAGGAATTAACTGAAGCAATATGATGAAAACCCCATCTTTTTATCCTTGATGGCAACAAAACAATACGTGCCTTGCTTCCCCTACCGTCACTGGGAAAGGACACCGCAAGATTGAACCCAAAGCTAAGCACTCCTCCCATTGCAAGAAAAACCAATCTAGTTGGCCAAACCAAACTGATAGTTCGAAGAGAATTACAAAGATATCAAATCATGCATATAAGAATCCAGAGGAGATTCAAATAATATTCATAGATAAGCTGATCATAAATCCACAATTCATCGGATCTCGGCAAACACACCGCAAAAGAGTATTACATTGAATAGATCTCCAATAACATCAAGGAGAACATGGTATTGAGAATCAAAGAGAGAGAAGAAGCCATCTAGCTACTAGCTATGAACCCGTAGGTCTGAGGTAAACTACTCACGCTTCATCGGAAGGGCAATAGAGTTGATGTAGAACCCCTCCATGACCGAATACCCCTCCAGCAGGAAGCCGGAAAGGCCCCTAGATGGGATCTCATGGGTACAGAAGGTTGCGGTGGTGGAAAAGTGTTTTTGTGGCCCCCCTGGTGGTTTGGGGATATAAGAGTATATATAAGCGAAAGAATTAGGTCAGGAGGTGCACGAGGGGCCCACAAGGGTGGGGGACGCTCCCTACCCCCTGGACGCGCCCTCCGTCCCTGTGGCCGCCTCGTGGCTCCTTTGACTTCATCTCCAAGTCTCCTGGTTGTCTTCTGGTCCAAGAAAAATCACCGCGAAGGTTTTATTCCGTTTGGTATTCCTTTTTAGCGAAACTCAAAAACATGAACTAGCACTGGGTTCTAGGTTAATAGGTTAGTCCCAAAAATAATATAAAATAGCATATAAATGCATATAAAACATCCAAAACATATAATATAATAGCATGGAACAATCAAAAATTATAGATACGTTGGAGATGTATCACCCTCCCGATGAACAGGACCCCGTTTCGACCGTAGGTGCTCCAAAAAAAGTCCGTTTCCTCCATTTTGCGGTATGCCACACCCCTCTCGATCAACAACACCCCGTTTCGACCGTAGGCACTCGAACAGAAGTCTGTTTCCTCTGTTTTGCAGTATGCTAGACCCTCCCGGTGAATAGGACCCCATTTCGACCGTACGCGGTCGAATAGAAGGCTGTTTCCTCCGTTCTGTGTACGCCAGACCTCGTTTCGGCTGTTCCGTCCAAGCCAGTTGGCTCCCGATGAACATAACACATTCCGTTCCCTCCCGATGAACACGATGCAGTTTCTCCGTTTCGAACCAGCCGGTTGTCTGCCGATGAACAGGACGCCATCGTTGTACACGTTCGAGACCCCGCCCGTATGTACGTATGTAGCCATATTTACTTTCTTATAACGTGACTGTACGCACGTGTACATGATTTATACAGGACTGCCTCAACTGCTACGTCACACGTGTCTCTCCTTGCTCGGCCACGATTGATCCTTGCAGAGAGACTGATCGAGCAATATGTACGTACACTTTTACTACCACAGAGACAACCCTACGTACGGTTCGACCGGGTGGGTCCCAGCTGTTAGGGAGGATAAGGAGGCACTTCCTTACGTGCGAAGATATAACTGATGGGTCCCAGCTGTCAGGGGGAGGAACCATTTTTTTGCCCGCACTTCCTTGCGTGCGAAGATGTAGCTGGTGGGTCCTAGCTGTTAGGGGGAGAAAACATTATTTTTCAGGGTAAAAAGGATGCAGTTGCATCCATGCGTCCATGGGCGTGGTGCATCCCCACTGTCAGCCTCTCCATGTACAGTCATCTTCCGATGACTCTCATTTGTTGACCACACCGTGCCGAGTGCACCAAGGCCGGTGGATGATGGTGAGGCCCAGACTAGAACGACCCGGAGATGGGGAAGACACGGTAGTGGTGTCGCATATGGAGAGGAGTGGGAAATTTGACTGGTTGGGGTGCGCGGCAGCACCGCCGCTCGTGGGAGATAGTAGCAAGATCAGAGGTTGAAGAAGCAGCACAGCTGTTGGATTAACATCCAACGGTCCAGCTGCTAGAATCATTTGTTGATTAAGTTGACAAAGCCCTGCGTACGTGTCAGCTTAGTAGGCCCACAAGTCAGCCACCAAATCTACCGGGTCCCAGCTATCATCGGGAGGAATAGTTTTTTCACATAACAAGGAGGCACTTCCTTCCGTGTGAAGATACAGCCGGCGGGTCCCTGCTGTTAGCAGGAGCAATCATTTTTTTGTGTAATAAGGAGGCACTTGCTTGTGTGGGTCCCTACTGTCATCCTCTCCACTTACATCCCTCTTCCGATGGTTGTTGTTTCTTGACCATGTTGACCACGCCGCACCGAGAGCACCAACGTGGTGGACGATGGCAAGGCCCAGGAAGGGAGCGACCCAGAGCCGGCGAAGCCACAACAGCGGATGCCTGATATGTCTCCAACGTATCTATATTTTTGATTGTTCCATGCTGTTATATTATCATTCTTGGCTGTTTTATAATCATTTGTGGTCAGTTTATATCATTTTTTGGTACTAACCTATTGACATAGTGCCAAGTGCCAGTTGATGTTTTCTACATGTTTTTTACATCAGGAAATCAATACCAAACAGAGTCCAAACGCAGCGAAACTTTTTGTGGATTTTTTTGGACCAGAAAACATCCAATGGGCCGGAGAAGGCCCTGGGGGGTGCTCCAAGGGGAGCACAACCCACCAGGGCACGCCTGGAGGCCCAGGTGTGCCCTAGTGGGTTGTGTCCACCTCGGCTGCCGCCCGAACCGACTCTTTGCTCTATAAATACCCCAATATTCCAGAAATCCTAGGGGAGTCGACGAAAATCAATTCCAGCTGTCGCAGAGTATAGAACCACCAGATCCAATCTAGACACCATCACGGAGGGGTTCATCATGGCCATTGGTGCCTCTCCGTTGATGTGTGAGTAGTCTTTTGTATACCTTGGGGTCCGTAGTTAGTAGCTAGATGGCTTCCTCTCTCTCATTTGATTCTCAATACAATGGTCTCTTGGAGATCCATATGATGTAACTCTTTTGCGGTGTGTTTGTTGGGATCCGATGAACTTTGAGTTTATGATCAGATATATCTCTTTTTATCCATGAAAGTTATTTGAGTCTTATTTGATCTCTTATATGCATGATTGATTATAGCCTCGTATTTATTCTTTGATATTTGGGTTTTGTTTGGCCAACTTGATCTATTTATCTTGCAACGGGAAGAGGTTCTTTGTGATGGGTTCGATCTTATGGTGCTTGATCCCAGTGAAAAAAGGGGAACCGACACATATGTATCGTTGCTATTAAGGATAATAAGATGGGGTCTATTTCTACATAAATAGATCTTGTCTACATCATGTGATCGTTCTTATTGCATTACTCCATTTCTCCATGAACTTAATACACTAGATGCATGCTGGATAGCGGTCGATGTGTGGAGTAATAGTAGTAGATGCAGGCAGGAGTCGGTCTACTAATCTTGGACGTGATGCCTATATAATGATCATTGCCCGGACATCGTCATGATTATTTGAAGTTCTATCAATTGCCCAGCAGTAATTCATTTACCCACCATTTCATATTTTTCTCAAGAGAAGCCACTAGTGAAAACTACGGCCCCGGGTCACTTTACCATATTTGCCTTTGTGATCTATTTTCCTTTGCCATTATTTTTAGATCTATTAAACAAAAATACCTTGCTGCAATTTATTTTATCCGAGATCTATTTATCCCATCTATCATATTTTTATCATGTCCGTTTGCCAATTTCTGGCACCGTTACCCGAAAGGGATTGACAACCCCTTTAACACATCGGGTTGCGAGTATTTGTTATTTGTGCGCAGGTGCTGTTTACATAGTGTTGCTTGGTTCTCCTACTGGTTCGATAACCTTGGTCTCATCGCTGAGGGAAATACCTACCGTTTTGTGCCGCATCATCCCTTCCTCTTTGGGGAAATACCGACGTAGTTCTAGCAGACATCAAAAGGAATTTCTGGCGCCGTTGCCGGGGAGACATCATCAACATCTACCAGGTTCCTAATCACAAATCCCATCTCCTCGGAATTTACATCATTTGCCATTTGCCTCTCGTTTGCCTCTCCCCAATTCACAAAAAAATGCAGTTTTATTAGCCCCCTTTTTTGTTCGCCGTTTTCTTGTCGGATCTATCCGTGTTCTTGCTTTCTAGTCTTAATGGCTAGCGTGCCTACTCCTCCTTTGTCACCAGATTTTGAAGTTTTATACTTCAAACAATGAGAAGGAGAAAATTTTAAAGATGCTTGGTATAGGCTTATGGAATCCTATCATGCTTGCAATTTAAAGGGAGACGCAAAGATCTTGATTCGTAATTTCTACATAGGGTTGGCTTTGCATCATAGACAACTCTTAGATTTTGCAGCTAAAGGGAATTTTATTGAGCTTGATGCTAATGCTGCCTATGAAATCTTAGAAGGAATTTTGGGGGTTCCACCTCCAAAGAAGGGGTTTTCTTTCACACCAGAGGGAGTTCAAATGTTGGACAAACTCGGTGATTTGCACAAACATATGGTTCAATTGCAAAAATATGACGAACCCCTCAAACATCTTAATGGTAGTATCAATCGCATGAATACCTTGATTACTCTCTGTAATAAGAGATTGGATATTTTAGATCTAAAGATGGTTTCTTTCCCTAAGAATTTAGGGAAGCGCAAAGAGCCTCCCGAGTTTGAGAAAGCCCTTACAAAAGTTGCCAAAACTACGGATGACAAAACATAGATCCTTGCTTTATGCCTAGCTAAGGGCGTAAAATGATAGCGCTTGTTGGGAGGCAACCCAATGAACAAAATTTATTTTTTCTTTTTGATTTCTGTTCTTGAGTGTTTGCACAATTATGCTACTGTTATGATTGTGTTTTTTGTGTTTTAATTAGTGTTTGTGCCAAGTAAAGCCTTTAGGATCTTCTTGGGTGATAGTTGTTTGATCTTGCTAAAAAGAGAAACTTTTGCACTCATGAAAATAATTTTCATTTTTTCCCGGAGCGTTATAAAATACCAATTCTTTTTGTAGAAGATTAATATACAAATTTCTCAGGTCGTCGTAAGTTTTCAGAATTTTTGGAGTTACAGAAGTATTCAAAATAGCCAGATTGCTACAGACTGTTCTGTTTTCTTACAGATTCTGTTATCTTTGCGTTGTGTGCTTGTTTTGATGAATCTATGGTTATGTTTGAAGAGTTTTTGCCATAGAAAAGTTGTAATACATTAGATATAATGGAAGAATAAAATATGAATTGGTTTGCAACAACACTTATATTAGTGATTTGTTTTCTTATACTAACGACTCTCAGAAGGTTTTGTTGAGTTTTGTGTGATTGAAGTTTCCAAGTTTTGGGTTATCTTACGATGGATTAAGGAATAAGGAGTAAGAAGAGCCTAAGCTTGGGGATGCCCATGGTATCCCAAGATATTATCCAAAGATAAGCAAGCAACTAAGCTTGGGGATGCCCTGAGTGGCATCCCCTCTTTCTTCTAACGACCATCAGTATTTTACTCGAAGCTATATTTTTATTCGTCACATACTATGAGTTTTGCTTGGAGCGTCTTGTATGAAATGAGTCTTTGCTTGTTTTGTTTTGTGTTTTAAGTCTTGAATCCTTGCTGGACACACCTATTTGAGATAGCCAAAATTATGCCATGATTTGTTAGAATTGCTCTCTATGCTTCACTTAAAATCTTTATGAGCTATGGAATTGCTCTAGTGCTTCACTTATATCTTTTTGAGTACGGTGTGCTTTAGTATTTTTGAAGAAATGCTCTCTTGCTTCACTTAGATTTATTTGAGAGTTAGTACATTTTTTAAGAAATTCTCTCTTGCTTCACTTAAATTAATTTGAGAGAAATAAATATTATGCTCATGATCTTCACTTATATTTGTTTGAGCTTATCAAAAGTAACACATAAAAATTAGTCCCAAAGTGATAGATATCCAAGAAGGATATAATAAAAATTCCATGAAGATCATTGGACAAAATAAACTTGATTCTTTGTAATAGTTTTGAGATAGGATGATGTGATATGTGAGTCATGTTGATGAGTAACTATGCTTTAGTAAGAATATTGGTGTTAAGGTTTGTGATTCCCTATGCAAGCACGAAAGTCAATAGTCATGCAATGAAATTACATCCTACTTGTGGTGCATTATTCGGTGTTAATTATGCTCAATGCTCGCTTATGAGATTATTCGTTTCTTGGTTGGTCGCTTCTCAATGTTTTGCTAGCCTTCATTTTGCACTAAGTATGATCACTACTTGTGCATCCAAAATCCTTTAAACCAGTTTTGCCACATAAGTCCACTATACCTACCTATATGCAGTATTATTTTGCCATTCTAAGCAAATTTGTATGTGCCATCTCTAATTTTCAAAATAAATTTCTCTTTTGAGTGCTCGTACCGCTCGCGAGGCGGTGAGGGGTGGCCGATATTTTCCATGATAGATGTGTTATTCTCACGATGTGTGTTTATTCACTTGTCATTGCACGAGACTAAGGCAAAGGTATTAGGGATGCCCAGTCCCGAAATGAAAAAATGAATTTACTTTATGTTGTCAAATAATAAATTCCTTGGAAAGTGTTGGTATGGAGGGCACCCGTGGATACGGTTAGCCATGGAAAGTGAAAGTATGATGGAAAAAGGAATAAACTTTATTTTCTGTTTGGGAACCGCCTATGATATGTCTAGCATGGAAAGTGTTGGGAGCTCTAAGTCGTTTTCGTTGGAGGGTAAAGTATGCCTCTCAAAATGTTTTTATCTCTCAATTTTTGCTTTGAGCTCTCGCACCTCTACAAATCCCTACTTCCCTCTGCGAAGGGCCTTTCTTTTACTTTATGCAATTTTTATTTTTAATTTGAGTCTCCATCTTCTCTTATAAAGCACCAACTAGGGGGCACTATGATCATACTTGAGCATTGAGTGTAGCTAATATGCGTGTGTTTCATGAATGGATCAATGATTGAGCATGATGGTATAGGGATAAATTATTTTAGCATTGATATTTTGAAAGACATGGTTGCTTGTTGATATGCTTGAGTATTTAAGTCTCATGTCAAAACTAAATTATTGCTTTGAATCATATAAAAGTCCAAATGTCCATGCTATAAAGGAAATGAGATGACATGTTAGGCAACATTCCACATCAAAAATTCTGTTTTTATCATTTACCTACTCGAGGACGAGCAGGAATTAAGCTTGGGGATGCTGATACGTCTCCAACATATTTATAATTTTTTTATTCCATGTTGGTATATTATCATTCTTGGATGTTTTATAATCATTTTACAGTTATTTTATATCATTCTTTGGTACTAACCTATTGACATAGTGCCAAGTGCCAGTTGCTGTTTTCTGCATGTTTTTTACATTGCAGGAAATCAATACCAAACGGAGTCCAAACGCAGCAAACCTTTTGTGGATTTTTTTGGACCAGAAGACATCCAATGGGCCAGACAAGTGCCTGGGGGTGCTCCGAGGGGAGCACAACCCACTAGGGCGCGCCTGGAGGCCCAGGTGCTCCCTGGTGGGTTGTGCCCACCTCGGGTGCCTACCGAACTGACTCTTTGCTCTATAAATACCCCAATACTCTAGAAACCATAGGGGAGTCGACAAAAATCAATTCCAGCCGCCGCAGAGTCCAGAACCACCAGATCCAATCTAGACACCATCACGAAGGGGTTCATCATGCCCATTGGTGCCTCTCCAATGATGTGTGAGTAGTCTTTTGTAGACCTTCGGGTCCATAGTTAGTAGCTAGATGGATTCCTCTCTCTCGTTTGATTTTCAATACAATGGTCTCTTGGAGATCCATATGATGTAATTCATTTGCGGTGTGTTTGTTGGGATCTGATGAACTTTGAGTTTATGATCAGATCTATCTCTTTTTGTCCATGAAAGTTATTTGAGTCTTCTTTGATATCTTATATGCATGATTGATTATAGCCTCGTATTTCTTCTCCGATATTTGGGTTTTGTTTGGCCAACTTGATCTATTTATCTTGCAATGGGAAGAGGTGCTTTGTGATGGGTTCGATCTTACGGTGCTTGATCCTAGTGACAGAAGGGGAACCGACACGTATGCATTGTTGCTATTAAGGGTAACAAGATGGGGTCTATTTCTACATAAATATATCTTGTCTACATCATGCCATCGTTCTTATTGCATTACTTTGTTTCTCCATGAACTTAATACACTAGATGCATGCTGGATAGCGGTCGATGTGTGGAGTAATAGTAGTAGATGCAGACAGGAGTCGGTCTACTAATCTTGGACATGATGCCTATATAATGATCATTGCCTGGATATCGTCATGATTATTTGAAGTTCTATCAATTTCCCAACAGTATTTCGTTTACCCACCGTTTGATATTTTTCTCGAGAGAGGCCACTAGTGAAAACTACGGCCCCCGGGTCTCTTCTTTATCATATTTGCCTTTGCGATCTATTTTCCTTTGCTTTTATTTTCAGATCCATTAAACCAAAAATACCTTGCTACAATTTATTTTATCCGAGATCTATTTATCCCATCTATCATATTTTTATCATGTCCGTTTGCCAATTTCTGGCGCCGTTACCCGAAAGGGATCGACAACCCCTTTAACACGTCAGATTGCGAGTATTTGTTATTTGTGTGCATGTGCTGTTTACGTAGTGTTGCTTGGTTCTCCTACTGGTTCGATAACCTTGGTCTCATCACCAAGGGAAATACCTACCATTGCTGTGCTGCATCATCCCTTCCTCTTCGGGGAAATACTGACGTAGTTCTAGCAGACATCAATGCCCACGCTGAGGGGAGTATGAGGGCTGACTAGTCGGCTACGGGGTGAGGCTGACGTCGCCGGAAAATAACAGGAGGTGCAGGTGGGTAGAGGGATGGCCTGGCAGAAGCACAACCGACCATGGGACGAGGGAGCAGGCAGTCCCGCCGGCGCTGGTTTAGGCGGCTGGAGCTGGAAGATCAGAGATTGAAGAAGCACGACGGCCATTGGATGGACATTCAACAATCACTGCTCTGTGTTTACTAAGTTGACAAAGCCTTGCGTACGCGTTAATTTTTTTTGGACAGCGTCATCGTCAACCTAGTAGGCCCACAAGTCAGCCTATAAATCTGTGGAAAATAGCATGCAACCTATTTGCCATTATTTTCAATAATTTACAGCCCATTTGCGAATTATTAAGGATATTTTGAAGCCCATATTCTTTTTATTAGTATTACAGACCATATTCTGGCCACTGCTAAAAAATTCAATGAAATTTTGCATATTTCGGTGGGGTCCGAACTCTTTTAACCATGAAATTTCGAGTCATGTTATAAATAATTTTAAAAAATTATATCAAAATAAAATACAAAGAATTTTCTCTGCAAAAAATGAATGAAATTTATAATCTTGAAATCTAGAAAAAATGAAATTTGAATGTAATTGCCGGTTGGCTTTGCTTTAAAAATTCACAGCCCATTTCCTACTACTTATGGCCTATTTTCTGGGGAAGCCGAATACATCCCTCCTCTTCTTGAAAGATATGCAGCAGCAGGGATGAGAAAAGCAAGTAGGCCTTGGTTGGGTATTATCCAAAAAGATAGAACTGGGCTAGCCATTTTCAGAAAGAAAAAATATATTAACTGGGCTTGTCATGTGCTTCAATAAGCATGGGCTAGACGGTCCACAGCCCCCGCACAGGCGCAGTTGAGCTCTGTCTCTAAAACTAAAAAAACAAATGGCCGAGCTGCTGGGTCCATGGTGTTAGCAGCTCGTTGTGTAATTGTCTCGTTTATTGACTACATTGACAATGGCGTGGGACCTAGATGTCAAACAATCAGGAGGAAGTATTTTTTTGGCTTGTAATAACGAGGCACCTGCTTGCGTAATGCCATGACCCTGGTGGGCCCCTACTGTCAGCCTCTCCACATACAGTCATCTCCTGATTCCTCTCAGTTGTTGACCAGGTTGACAACGCCAGACAGCGGCGGGCACAATGAGTGAACCAAGGCGGAGAACGACAGCGAGGCCTCGGACGGGAACGAACAGGAGCCGTGGAAGATACGGTAGTGTAGTGGTAGGAGGAGGGAAGTACGAGGGCAACAACATGTAACTCAAGCTTACCAACGGTACAAAAGCCCAAGGATTAATTGTTCATCAAATTTAGACAAAACCCAGATTGAACATGGCAATAACATCTAACCCAACCACAGTTTTTGGCAGTCAGAAACAAATGGATGGTCTGATTCGTAAAATCAACGTCCCGTGCAAAAATATTTATTGGAACATGACCAAAAGTTGTTGTAAATAGAAGCCGAGCATGTTCAGAAGCCCATTTGTCCACCCAAAACTTCTTTTTTTGCTGCTCAACATGTCCATCCTTGAGAAATTTCTTGTTGAAAAACTTAAGCCTCATGGACAATAGTAACCTCGCATTCAACAGGAAGAGTGTGACAAAGCTTCTGTTTGCCTGGTTGGATGCATATCCTTCCATCGTCATTATCCTCAAATGAATGCCATGATAAATAAGAAAATCCCGGTGCTTATTACGCCACCGATTGGTTATATGTTTTTCTCCATGTGTTAGTGCCTAAGTAGACATGAAGATTGAAAACAATTAAGGTCTAAAAAAAGAGTACGTCGAAAGAGCGACAACTGAACGGTTAATTCTAGTACAATATATACGAGCCTTCAATGTGCATGAAATCATGAACTTTATATATAAATTTTCCAGACATGGAAAGCATCGCAACAAGCGAATAATTATGTTCAAATAATAACTAAACATTCCGATATATAAGATCTTGACAGAATCCAACAGCATTGATAGGCTATCCATGGACGAACTCTTCATTGAGCATATAACATAATATTAGTACCCAAAGTGTACTCCAAGATGATATAAAACTTATGCGCACAAATGAAAAATGCAGCTTATGATTACAAATGTGTAGATGATAATATACGATACCTGAATAAGTGTGGAGCCAAACACCAACTTGTGACCATTAAATGGATCACGAATTACACCCAAGGTTTCCAGTTTGGGCAGAGAGATGACAATTATTTGGGAAGGTATATAACAATAATGAAGGAGCAACCGTTGAAGTGAAGGGGCATCTTCGATGATGAGCTGCTGTCTTTCAAAGAAATTCCAATGCTTTTAAGGTGTTGCAACTTTATTTCGATACAACCGATATAGATTTCTATCCCCAAAACAATCAAAAAGCGCTCCAGGGCAGGGCAACTGGAGTGGATGATGCTGTGCAGTGAGGCCTCCGACAGATAAACCACCACAAGCGAAAGTTTTTTTAGCAGTGGGAATTGAAGTATTTGTACCAGATCATCTGGTAGATGGCACCAGGTGAAGATGGCAGTGTGGAGTGAGGAGGAAAACCATTAAATGGACAACGGTGGTGTGGGCACAAATTCTTGGTGTTCGGTTCGTGTTATGAAACTTTCATGGTAATGGTAGAACTCAAACTGCTGGAGTTTTTTTTTTGAATTCAGGGGATATCGGCCAGGCGTCCACTGATAACCCACAAGTATAGGGGATCGCAAAAGTTTTCGAGGGTAGAGTATTCAACCCAAATTTATTGATTTGACACAAGGGGAGCCAAAGAATATTCTCAAGTATTAGCAGCTAAGTTGTGAATTCAACCACACCTGAAAGACTTAATATCCGAAGTGAAGTATTTAGTAGCAAAGTAGTATGGGAGTAATGGTAATGGTGGCAAAAGTAACAGTAGTAATTTTGTAGTGATTGCAACAACAGTAGCAACGAAAGTAACTTAGCAAAGATCAATATGTGAAAAGCTCTTAGGAAATGGATCGGCAATGATAATTGTGTCAGATGGTATTCATCATGTAGTAGTCATAACCTAGGGTGACACAGAACTAGCTCCAATTCATCAATATAATGTAGGCATGTATTCCGTATATAGTCATACATGCTTATGGAAAAGAACTTGCATGACATCTTTTGTCCTACCCTCCCGTGGCAGCGGGGTCCTAATGGAAACTAAGGGATATTACGGCCTCCTTTTAATAGAGAACTAGAACAAAGCATTAACACCTAGTGAATACATGAACTTCTCAAACTACTGTAATCACTAGAAAGAATCCCAATTATTGTCACCTTGGGGTATGCGGATCATAACTCATAATAGGTATCTACAACTTGCAAGATAGGATCAAGAACACAGATATATTCATGAAAACATAATAGGTTCAGATCTGAAATCATGGCACTCGGGCCCTAGTGACAAGCATTAAGCATAGCAAAGTCGTAGCAACATTAATCTTAGAACATAGTGGATACTAGGGATCAAACCCTAACAAAACTAACTCGATTACATGATAAATATCATCCAACCCATCACTGTCTAGCAAGCCTACGATAGAATTACTCACGCACGGCGGTGAGCATCCTAAAATTGGTGATGGAGGAGGGTTGGTGATGATGATGGCGATGAATCCCCCTCTCTAGAGCCCCGAACAGACTCCAAATCAGCCCTCCCAATGAAGAACATGAGGCGGCGGTGGCTCCATATCGTAAAACGCGATGAATCCTTTTCCATGATTTTCTCTCTCCACGAATAGGTACTTATAGAGTTGGAATTAGGGCC
This sequence comes from Triticum dicoccoides, assembly GCF_002162155.2. Lineage (NCBI taxonomy): Eukaryota > Viridiplantae > Streptophyta > Magnoliopsida > Poales > Poaceae > Triticum > Triticum dicoccoides. The sequence continues at coordinate 424,649,506 of NC_041384.1, forward strand.
AGAGGAGCTCAAAGAGGCCCACAAGCCTATAGGGCGCCCCCAGGGCTTGTGGCCTCTGGGTGGCCCCCTCTAGTTGATTCTTGCGCCAATATTTTTATATATTCCAAAAATATTCTCCGTAAATTTTCAGGTCAATCCGAAAACTTTTATTTCTGCACAAAAATAACACCATGGCAATTCTGCTGAAAACAGCGTCAGTCCGGGTTAGTTCCATTCAAGTCATGCAAGTTAGAGTCCAAAACAAGGGCAAAAGAGTTTGGAAAAGTAGATACGATGGAGACGTATCAACTCCCCCAAGCTTAACCCATTGCTTGTCCTCAAGCAATTCAGTTGATAAACTGAAAGTGATAAAGAAATTTTTTTACAAACTCTGTTTGATCTTGTTGTTGCAAATATCTATAGCCAGCATTTAGGTTTTCAGCAAAGATTATGAACTAATCATATTCACAATAACATTTAGGTCTCACATTTACTCATATCAATGGCATAATCAACTAGCGAGCAATAATAATGAATCTCGGATGACAACACTTTTTCAAAACAATCATGATATAATATAACAAAATGGTATCTCGTTAGCCCTTTTTGAGACTGCAAAAATCATAAGTGCAGAGCACCCATGAAGATCAAGGACTGACTAGACATTATAGTTCATGGCAAAAGAGATCCAGTCACACTCTTTCTCAATATCAATTAATAGCAAAGCATACAAATGATAGTGGTGCTCTCTAACTGTACTTTTTATAAGAGGATGATGACTCAGCAATAAAAGTAAATAGATAGGCCCTTCACAAAGGGAAGCAGGGATTTGCAGAGGTGCTAGAGCTCAAGCTTTTAAAACAAAGATGAAAATAATTTTGAGCGGTATGCTTTCATTGTCAACATAACGACCAAAAGATCTCGGTATCTTCCATGCTAGATACATTATAGGTGGTTCCCAAACAGAATGGTAAAGTTTTTACTCCCCCTCCACCAACAAGCACACTCCACGACTGATCCGAATCCACGGGTACCGTCCATACCAACAACAGTCCTAGCAGAGTTTTGTTTGAAATTATATTTTGATTTCATTTAGAGCATGGAACTAGGCATCCCGAATACCAGCCACTTTCTCATGAACAATAAGTGAATAAACACTCATCGTGAGAACAACCCACCTAGCATGGAAGATACTGATAGCCCCCGGTCGCTACATGAGCGATTCAGGCATACCAAACAGATTATTATTTGAAGGTTTAGAGTTTTGCACATGCAAATTTACTTGGAACAACAGGTAGATACCGCATATAGGTAGGTATGGTGGACTCATATGGAACAACTTTGGGTTTATGGAAGTGGATGCACAAGCAGTATTCCCGCTTAGTACTAGTGAAGGCTAGCAAAATATTGAGGAGCGACCAACTAGAGAGCGACAACGATCATAAACATGCATTGAGATTAACCAACGTTGTGTGCAAGCATGAGTAGGATATAAATCACCATGAACATAAATATCATGGAGGCTATGTTGTTTTTGTTTCAACTACATGCGTGAACATGGGCCAAGTCAAGCCACTCGAATCATTCAAAGGAGGATACCATCCTGTCATACTACATCACAACCATATTAAAAGCATGTTGGCACGCAAGGTAAATCATTATCAACTCCTAGCTAATAAAGCATGGCATGAGTAACTATAATCTCTAATTGTCATTGCAAACATGTTTCGTTCATAATGGGCTGAATCAAGAACGATGAACTAATCATATTTACAAAAACAAAATAGACCGACTTCGTACCAACTTTTCTCCATCTCAATCATTTCATCAAATATCGTCATTATCGCCTTTCACTTGCATGACCGAACGGTGTGGATAATAATAAGAGTGCACGTGCATTGGACTAAGCTGGAATCTACAAACATTTATTCATTGGAGAACACAAGGTAATATGGGCTCTCTGTTAGATTAACAATAATGCATATGAGAGCCACTCAATATTTTCATCGTGGTCTTCTCCTCTCGACCCAAAGAAAAAGAAAAGAATTTCAAAGAAACACACTGAAATATTTTTGGAGTTTTTGTTTTTCTGAAAAAGCAAAACAAGAACGAGAAAAATTATTTACATGGGAAAGCTCCCAACAAGCAAAAGAAGAATGAGAAATCTTTTTGGGTTTTTATAAGTGCATCTAGTGCCCCTTAGCGATTTTGGTGTATTGAAGACTTATAGGTTAAGGAATAATGTGTTTGTGAGTGTACACATGTCTATGAGTCTATGAGGAGTTTGATATTTACAGAGAAATTCGATCCTTAAAAATGAGTGTCTTCAACTGAAGACTTTGAAAGTGAAGAAATTGGTGTGATCCCGAAGACTTGATATTCATGCAAGGATTATGAAGCGTGAAGACTTTTGTTTTCATAGTTTTGTTTTTATCTTTCTTGAGTCTTAGGAAACACCGTACTATTAAAGGGGGTCGAGGTAAAATTAAGGAAAAGTTTCCAAGTGATGCTCATCTCAAAATCCTGCACCTACCAATACTTTCGAGTGAAGCCATTGGAAATCTCATACAGTTCAGTCAATTTCTTCAGTGATAGAGACGAAGATCTTTTGGTCTCTGAGGAATTTTTTCTGCTGAGAAATTAGGAATTTGCCAGTGTGGATTGCCTACAAGTGAGGAACATGATAGCCCTGAGGAATTTGATAGCCAAATTTCTGACTGTTGCTATGCTATGCGCTAGCTGTCCCAAAATATCTACCCACCCAATGGTCATATCATTGAAGGGCATTTATGTATTATCATGTCGGGCTGCTCCCTAGGCTATAAGTAGCCACCCCCTACAACCACTAGTTGGTTGGCTGCTCTGTGAGAAACTGACACTTGTCATTGAGAACATCCCATCCTCCGAGGACTTTGAGCGAAAATCATCAAGTGAGGAAAACCGAAACCCAAACACATACAAACCCAAAGTGATTGAGCATCACTGAAGAGATTGTTCTTGCATGGAACCGGCGCTTGTTACCTTTGAGGATTGTGCATCCTCTAGACGGTTAGGCGTCATGGTCTAGAGCATCCAAGAGGAAATTGTGGATCGCCGAGTGACCGAGTTTGTGAAGGTTTGGAAGTCACCTAAAGACTTACCACGAGTGATTGGGCAAGGTCTGTGTGACCTTAGCTCAAGGAGAATACGGTGAGGATTGTGTGTCCGAAACTGTGTGTCCTCAGGTTTAAATACCTAGCCGCTCCAACCAGACATATGACTATCACAACAGTTGGAACTGGTCTACCAAATCACTTTCTTCACCAAGCTACTAGTTCTATTTCCTCAACCCTTTCATTTCCTCATTTCCATGTTGAAGTACTTGATCGTTACTATCTGAAGACTTTGACTGAAGACTTTCTCAATTTCCTCAATCCTATTTCTTCAGTTAGTTTGTCTTTAGCCTACTTGTTCTGTTTACATGCTACTTATACTCTGTGCTTGTTTTCATTTCATCATGATGACTATGCTTCTGTTCCATTATGCTTGCATGTGAGTACTTATTCCACTACTAAGTAGTTTGTTGCTCAGGAATTTCCTCACCTTGAAATTCCTAAGTGACGAATTTGTAAAAGTCACCTATTCACCCCCTCTAGTCGATATAACGCGCTTTCAATTGGTATCAGAGCAAGGTACTCCCTTGTTCTGTCTGATTTTGGTTTAACCGCCTAGAGTTTTAGTTATGTCGACTGCAGGTATGATCAAGGTATCTGCTGGGTGTCCTACCTTCGATGGGATAGACTACCCCTACGGGAAGAATAAGATGCGAATGCATATTGAGGCAATTGACAATGATCTCTGGTACGTTGTGGAAAATGGTGTTCCCACCATCACTCCTACCATTAACTCTACTGATGTGAAGAGATTCAAGCAACTCGACTCTCAAGCGAAGAACATCATATGTGGCCATCTAAGCAAAGGGCAGTATGACAGAGTGAGTGCTTTGGAGACAACTAAGCTTATCTGGGATAGGCTGTCCAAGGTCAACGAAGGAGTCTCAACAGAACATGACTCTCGAGTTGACGCTCTTCGCAATCTCTTCAACCGCTTCAAAAGACTCGACAATGAAAATGTTCAGCAAACCTTCGATCGCCTCACTGACATCTCAAATGAGCTTCAAGCACTTGGTGCCACTAACATCACCGACCATGAGGTGGTGAAGAAATGCTGAGATCGCTTGATTCCTCATTTGACACTCTGGCACTGATGATGCAAGAACGTGGATACTACAAGTCACTTGATCCCGCTGATATCCTCGAGAGGCTAAACACTCATGAGTTTCAACTTGCTGAGAAGAGAGATCTCTATGGACCGAGCTATGGCAAATCACGCGCACTGAAGGCCAAGGCAGTCTCTGAATCTGAAGGTGAGGATTCTGGTAGAAGCCTTGGTGATCCTGAAGAACTGAGCCAGGAGTTAGCAATGCTCATGAGGAAATTCTAGAAGTTCTCAAGGCGTGGTTGTTTTGGTAAATCCTCAAGAGGTGATGACATGAGATCAGATTCCTCATCCCGTGACTACAAGAAAAGAACTTGCCACAAATGAAAGAACCTGGTCACTACATTACTGATTATCCTCAATGGGGGAAGGAATCAAATAAGAAGAAATACAAGAATTACAGTTCTGATGACTCGAAGAAGAAGAAATCTTCAAAGTCCTCATCGTCAAAATCTTCAAAGTCTTCATCTCACAAGAAGAGTAGCTCAAAAAACACTCGGGCATTCTTGGCAAGGAAATGGACTCTGAAGCTGAATCTGAGGAAAATGAGGAAGAGCAGGCATCTGAGGAGTCAGACTCTGGTGTGGCGAGCCTAGCCCTCCCTACTTCTTTCGTTAGCAAGTCCATATTCGACTCTAAGGAAAATGACTTCCCCAACACTGCTGACGACGGCGATGATGACTACACTCCCACCTATTGCTTCATGGTAAAAGGTGCCAAGGTACTCAAATACCTCTCCTTTGAATCAAGTGATGATGAATCTGATGAAAACCTCAATCCTAGCTATTCTAAACTTGCTAAGATTGCTGTGAAACAACAAAAGGCTTTTGAAAAGGTTCAAAATATGCTAGACAAAAGCAATGACCTGTTGGGTGAAGAAATGGATCGAACTCAAACTCTGACTGATAATCTTTAGAAACTTCAGTCTAAGTTTGACAACCTTCAGAGTCATCATAACACTCTCTTATCTGATCATGAGAAACTTTCTTATGAATTTCTGCAAATAAAGCAAGATCTTCAGCAGCTAAGGGTGAGTTATGAAGATCTTCAGAAGGAACATGATTCATTGCTTGCTCAACAGATCAGTTCCGCTCAGGTTGAATTCATTCCACCATGTTTGAAATGCATTGAACGTGAATCTGCTAATTCTTCATCTGAAAGTTCAAATGCTTCCATTTCTGAAAATTCTTCAACTGTCTTTGCTATCACAAATTCCTCATCCGCGGATGCTACTAGTATCACTGACAATGCAGGGCTGAAGGAATTGTATGTGACATGCATGTACAAAAGCCTCAAAGGGCATCAGGCTCTTTGTGATGTGCTTAAAAAGCAGATCCTCAACAGGAACCCTAGGAAAGAGGGTATTGCCTTTGAGAGGAAACTCAATGCTGATGGGACCTACTAGAAACCTGAGCAGTATCCCAAAACCTCATGGGTTGCTGCAAAGGGACCTCCAGTAGATCCATCCACCTTATCTGGCTTTACATGTGAATCTTCATATTATTTCGATGAGTCATTTGACTACAACTTTAAACTATTCAAAAATCAGAATGGTGAAGTATTTGCTAGATATGTTGGCACTAACTGCAGGAACGTTCCCCTATGAAGAAAATCTAGGTTCCCAAAAGTTGTGTTGAAAGTCTTCAGGTGAATGTCATCATGACACCACCTGTGAAGAATAGGAACCCTAGATCAAAGTCTTTATATGGATCCAAGTTCTCATATGGACCAAATTCCTCACGTGGAACAAATTCCTCATATGGATCAAAATCCTCATATGAACATCATCGTGCTAACATTTCTGTTTCACAGGGAAAGCCTAAGGGCTATGAATATGTGCATTATTATTCAAATCATTATGTTCATAAGTCCTCGAAGAATTTATCAGCTTATTCATATGCTTACTCTAACCCCTCTTCTATGAAACAAAGTGGATTGGCGTCCATGCCACCTTTCTCTTATGGAGCTCTCAGAATGATGAACTCTTTGCCACCCCTCCAGATGTGGGTGGTGAAGAAAAAGAACTAATCTCTTATGCAAGCTCAGGTCTCCAGACGAACTTGAACGTCTGATGAACTTGTTGGAGACCTGAATATGCTTGAAAGAACGCAAGCTAATCATGAAGAAATGAATTTTCATTTCTCACATCCTCATACTACTATATCTATTCTATTGCTTGATGAAATTGATCTAATGAATTTGATGTCATATTCGTCACTGCTGAAGTATATGAGTTTGTAAGATGCACTAATTCATCTGCAGGATGATCAATCCAAAGCCACTGAGTGGGTCCTCGATAGTGGATGTGCAAATCACATGACCGATGACATGAACTTATTGATGGACACTGCTTTATCTCCATCACATCTGAAGCATATCACCTATGCTGACAAAGGCAAAAGCAAGGTATTGGGTCTAGGTAAGGTTGCGATATCAAAGGATCGACACATGGACAAAGTCATGCTTGTCGAGTCCTTAGGGTTGAACCTCATGTCTGTCTTAATGCTTTGTGATCTTGATATGGTTGTTGTTTGGCCAGTATCATTGTGTTGTGATCATGGAAGCTGACAATTCCAAAGTCTTCGAAGGCTTTAGGAGAGGAGACTTGTATATTGTTGATTTCTCTACAGGACCACAACCTGCTACATGTCTACTTGCAAAAGCTTCAGAAGGCTGGCTATGCCATCGACAACTTGGTCATGCTGGCATGAGGAACTTGCACATGCCCGCGAAGAAGAAGCATGTCATTGGCATCGATGGTGTCAAATTCCTCAAGGATCACCTGTGTGGAGCTTGTGAAGCTGGAAAGCTGACCAAGGCCAAGCATCCTCAAAGACCATCATGACTACCACTCGTCCATTTGAATTTCTTCACATGGATCTCTTTGGCCCTACTCATTATGCCACATTCACTAATGCTGCATCTTTATATGGCTTTGTCATTGTTGATGAATATTATCGTTACACATGGGTGCATATCATCACTTAAAAAACGGAAGTGTAGGAAGTCTTCAAATGATTTTCCTCGAGGGCTTCAATCAACTTTGGTGTGAAGATCAAGCACATCAGAAGTGACAATGGGACCGAGTTCAAGAATACTAGCCTTGATGACTATCTTGATTAACTTGGTATTACTCACGGGTTATCTGCTCCTTATACTCCTCAGCAGAATGGCGTCATGGAGCGCAAGAACATAACTCTTGTTGAGATGACTTGCACTATGCTTGATGAATACAAGACACCTCCATGCTTCTGGCCCGAGGCAATTGATACTGGGTGCCACATCATCAACATGGTATATCTTCACAAATTCTTCAAAAAGACCTCATATGAACTCCTCACTGACAAGAAACCCAATGCGAGTTATTTCAAAGTCTTCGGTGCTAAATGTTGGATTAGAGATCCTCATCACAATTCTAAATTTGCATCGAAAGCACATGAAGGTTTTATGCTTGGTTACGGAAAGGACTCGCACACCTTCAAAGTCTTCAACACTTATCACCACAAGGTTGTTGAAACTGTAGTTGTGCAGTTCGATGAAACTAACAGCTCGCAAAGAGAGCACCTACCTCCTGTGCTAGATGAAATGTCACCTAAGGAATCCATTAAGTTCAAGGCTACAGAGGATGTCATTCCTACCAAAGAATCTGCTGAAGAAGTCATTCCAGAACGTGAAGAACATCATGCTGATGCACCTGAGAAAAATGGCTCTGAAGAAAATGCTGAGCCCACTCAACATCGTCAACCCGCTCATCCTCGCATCGCAAATGAAGTGTAGATTGAGAGAATCATCAACGACATCAAAGCACTAGGTCCTCTCACACGCTGAAAGGCTTCATATTTGTCTAACTTTTGTGGGCACTTTGCTTTTGTCTCTATCACAGAGCCCACCAAAGTAGATGAGGCATTTCTGGAGCCTGAGTGGATTCGAGCAATGCAAGAGGAAATTCATCAATTCGAGCTCAACAAGTTTGGGAACTTGTCAAGCGACCATACCCACACAAGCACAATATCATCGGCACCAAATGAATCTATCACAACAAGCAAGATGAAAATGGCCTTGTGGTGAGGAATAAGGCACGACTTGTAGCTCAAGGCTACACACAGGTTGAAGGAATTGATTTCGATAAAACTTTTTCACCTGTTGCTAGACTTGAGGCTATTCGCATATTGCTTGCTTATGCTAACCATCATAATATCATCTTATATCAAATGGATGTGAAAAGTGCATTCCTCAATGGCAAGTGTCGGTGTCAAAACCGGCAGATCTCGGGTAGGGGGTCCCGAACTATGCGTCTAAGGCGGATGGTAACAGGAGGCAGGGAACACGATGTTTTACCCAGGTTCGGGCCCTCTTGATGGAGGTAAAACCCTACGTCCTGCTTGATTATTTTTGATGATATGGGTAGTACAAGAGTAGATCTACCACGAGATCAGAGAGGCTAAACCCTAGAAGCTAGCCTATGGTATGATTGTATGTTGTAGTTGTTGTGTCCTACGGACTAAAACTCTCCGGTTTATATCGACACCGGAGAGGGTTAGGGTTACACAAGGTCTGTTACAAAGGAGGAGATATACATATCCATATTGCCTAGCTTGCCTACCACGCCAAGTAGAGTCCCATCCGGACACGAGATGAAGTCTTCAATCTTGCATCTTCATAGTCCAACAGTCCGGCTAAAGGATATAATCCGGCTGTCTGGAGACCCCCTAATCCAAGACTCCCTCAGTAAGCTTGAGGAAGAAGTATATGTTGCTCAACCCCCCAGGTTTTGAACATCCAAAGCATCCTGACCAAGTCTTCAGACTGAACAAGGCCCTCTATGGCCTCTAGCAGGCCCCTCGGGCGTGGTATGATACTTTGAAGGAATTCCTCATGAAGAAAGGCTTCAAACCCGGTTCACTTGACCCAACTCTTTTCACCAAAACCTATGATGATGAATTATTCGTGTGCCAAGTATATGTTGATGATATTATCTTTGGCTGTACTAACCAACATTATAGTGAGGAATATCAAATGTCTATGATGGGAGAATTGAAATTCTTCTTAGGTCTTTAGATTCGTCAACTATGCAATGACATCTTTATATCTCAAGAGAAATATCTCAAGGATGTATTGAGGAAATTCAGCATGCAAGATTGCAAAGGCGTCAAAATCCCTGTGCCCACAAATTGCCATCTATGCACTGATGAAAATGGTATAGACTTTGATCAAAAGGTATACCGCTCCATGATTGGCTCTTTATTGTATCTATGTGCATCTAGGCTAGATATTATGCTTAGTGTTTGCATGTGTGCCCGTTTTCAAGCTACACCAAAGGAATCACACCATAAGGCTGTGAAGCATATTCTTCGATATCTAGCTCACACACCAACACTTGGATTATGGTATCCCAAGGGCTCGACTTTTGATCTCTTTGGATATTCTAACTCTGACTATCCTAGTGATCATGTGGACCGCAAGTCAACATCAGGAACATGCCATTTCCTCAGACGATCCTTAGTATGTTGGTCCTCAAAGAAGCAAAACTACGTATCACTCTCTACTGCTGAATCTGAGTACATTGCTGCTAGTTCGTGCTGTGCTCAATTGCTATGGATGAAGCAAACCCTCAAGGACTACGACATCAGTGTGAAGAATGTGCCACTCTTCTGTGACAATGAGAGTGCCATCAAGATTGCTCATAACCCAGTTCAGCACTTGAATACAAATTACATCCAGATTCATCATCATTTTCTTCAAGATCATGTGTTGACGGGCAACATCTCTATCAAGCACGTGAAGATTGAAGAATAGCTAGCTGATATCTTCACAAAGCCCTTGGATGAGAAGAGATTTAGCAAGTTGCGGTGTGAGCTAAATATCTTAGAATCTTCGAATGTTCTTTGAAAAGGACACACATCCTAACACTTATGCAAATTGATGACTTAGATGTGCAACACACGAAGTAACGTTTTTCTTCAATCAATGAAGACCAATCCTCTAAGTGTGAAAAAATTAGCGAAGAATTTGATTCTCACAACCCTATGACAATTGTAGGCGGCATCTGAAATCATCATTCTTATACAGTGGCTCCGAATTGAGGGTCGGAGCGGCTGCCTGTGCGGTCTCTTGAACACTATCCGGTGGTAGCGCTAAGCCGTATTCATCGTGACCGCGTTATGCACAAGGCAAAGGCTCAAATCCATCGAAGATCAAGTCTCCACGGATATCGGCCGTGTAGTTTAAGATTCCAAACCTGACCTAGTGGCCAGGGGCGTAACTTTCAATCTGCTCCCGATGGCCAAGCAAATTGGCCCGCAGTGCAAAGCAGCCGAATACGAAGATCTGTCCAGGGAGAAAAGTCTCACCCTGGACTGCATCGCCATCGATGATAGTAGGAGCCATCAAGACTAACGGCGACGACATAGAGAAACTCTCAATGAAAGCACCAATGTCGGTGTCAAAACCGGAGGATCTCGGGTAGGGGGTCCCGAACTGTGCGTCTAAGGCGGATGGTAATAGGAGGCAGGGAACACGATGTTTTACCCAGGTTCGGGCCCTCTTGATGGAGGTAAAACCCTACGTCCTACTTGATTAACATTGATGATATGGGTAGTACAAGAGTAGATCCACCACGAGATCAGAGAGGCTAAACCCTAGAAGCTAGCCCATGGTATGATTGTATGTTGTAGTTGTTGTGTCCTACGGACTAAAACTCTCCGGTTTATATAGACATCGGAGAGGGTTAGGGTTAGGGTTACACAAGGTCGGTTACAAAGGAGGAGATATACATATCCATATTTCCTAGCTTGCCTACCACGCCAAGTAGAGTCCCATCCGGACATGAGACGAAGTCTTCAATCTTGCATCTTCATAGTCCAACAGTCCGGCTAAAGGATATAATCCGACTATCCGGAGACCCCCTAATCCAGGACTCCCTCAGTAGCCCCTGAGCCATACTTCAATGACGATGAGTCCGGCGCGCAGTATTGTCTTCGGCATTGCAAGGCGGGTTCCTCCTCCGAATACATCACAGAAGGATTTGAATACAAGGATAGTGTCCGACCCTGCAAAATAAGTTCCACATACCACCATAGAGAGAATAATATTTCCACAAATCCAATTTGCTGACTTGTTTTGACAACACGACATTATGTCATGGCCCAGTGATTATTCGAACCGTTTCCTTTAACTAGCCCCGCACATAACGCGAGGCAGTTTGTCGACACGTCTTGTCAAAGCAGAGATCGTGTCCCCTTATCACGGGATTCTCATCAATACGGGCGTGGGTAACCCAATCGCGCCATCGATTACGGCGCTTGGGGGATAAGCGAGTTTTACCAGGCTAGTGGGGACGCTTAGTTTCGTTCGCCCATATAAAGGGATAAGGATTCACCTTTTCATCCACGCCTTCTTCCTCCTTTACTCATCGGTTTTCACACACTCAAGCTCTAGCGCCCAAGTCCGCACTTCCCACCTCAACCTTCTCCACCCATGTCCGGAGCGGGAGGCAGGTGGATGGTCTCCTCCGTCATGGAGGGAGACATCAAGAAGCCGAGGAGAGCCAGATACCTGCCCGACGACATCGCGCACCGGCTCCCAAATGAGGGGCAGCTCATCCCCACCCCCGGGCCCCATGAGAGGGTAGTGTTCCTTACCCATTTCCTCCGCGGACTGGGATTCCCTCTCCACCCATTCGTCCGGGGGCTCATGTTCTACTACGGCCTGGATTTCCACGATCTGGCCCCGAACTTCATCCTCAACACCTTGGCGTTTATCGTCGTGTGCGAGGCCTTCCTTCGCATCAAGCCCCACTTCGGCTTATGGCTAAAGACCTTCAATGTCAAGCCGAAGGTGGTGGGTGGCCGCCAGGCAGAGTGCGGAGGCGCCATGGTGGGCAAGATGGCCAACGTTACATGGCTCGAGGGCTCCTTTGTGGAAACCATAAAGGGGTGGCAATCGGGGTGGTTCTACATCACCGAGCCGCGTGACCCTGCATGGGCAGCGGCCCCCGAGTTCCGACCTGGCATCCCCGTGCGGCTCACCTCCTGGAAAGAGAAGGGCCTGTCCTAGGGCAGTTCGGAAGAGCTGACCGGACTCCAAACATGTATTCAAAACATGGTGAACAAGAAGCTCAAACTCATCAACGTAGTCCAGGTCATGCTCATCCGCCGGATCCTCCCGTGTCAACACCGGGCCTTCAACTTGTGGGAGTTTGACCAGGCCCAACACCAAACTCTGAACAGGCTCTTCAATACAACACACGAGGATGCCTGGAAGGTGCTTTTCAAGGGCGCCGAGGTCCCCCCACCCTTTATTGAGGATCGCGGATTCAGCGCGAAGCGCCAAGCCAGTGCGGTAAGCTGCTGTACCTCTTACAGGATACTTGTTTTTCATGGTTTGACTCTATGCGGGATCTAAGCTCCCGTACCTTTGACAGGACTGGCGGAAAATGGCCAGACAGATCGACTGCCCGGCTCCCTTGCCCGAAGGCCCATCAAACGCTCTCCTGATGGAGATGCTGACTCCGGCTCCTTACAAGGTGCCAGAGAAGACCAAGAAGGCCAAGGGAACCTGAAAGAGTTCCCGACGCCAGGTGTTATCGGACTCATCGTCCGATGACTCTATGGCGCACTCCTCCCCCGAAGACAAGGAGGAAGAAGAAGATGCTCCCCTTCAGTTGGGGGAGACAAGAAAAGAAAGGCCACCCCAGCTGGGGGGGCCGAAGGGTCCAAGAAGGGAAGGACTCTTCTTCTGGACCGTTCCACCGCCGACGACGACGGCGAAGACGAGTGGTTGCCGAGGGCCAAACCCCTGGGGAGATCGTAAGTATCCGGATACCAGAGTAACTCATAGAATTCCTTTGTCGCATTGCTTTCCCTAACGCCGAACATGATTATGCAGGCCGCCAAGAGCCAATATCAATGTATCATCGGACGGCTCCCTGGGCTCGTCGGATATGGATAGTGATCCAATTCCGACTGCCACCTCCCCTTGCCCTGCGGACGATGCAGAGGTGCTGTCTCACGAGGCACCGGGTCGAGGGGAGACGGTCCCGGAGGCGCCTCAAGGCGGCCTCCCGGACTCCGGGAGCCAAGGGGACAAGGCCCCTGAGGGCCCCAAGTTCGGCCCTCAGCCGAACACCGCGCCGGAACCTCTAGCGGTTCCAGACTCGGGCAGGCGGCCTCCTTCTAAGAGGGGCAAGACGCCTGTGCCGGTGACCTCTGCCCATCCAGAGGCGCCAGAAAATCTACTGGAAGCGCTTCGCAGTGCTTCCATCAACGAGGAGCACCGTACTATTATGAGTGCGGTGGTCCGGAAGGTTCAGTCCGCCAAGAGTGGATTGACTGAAGCCTGTGCCAGCCTTCTAACAGGCTTTGAGGTAACTGTTAAAATATAGGAAAAATATTACCGCATAGACAGTAGCCCCTGATGCTTTGTTCGGTGTTCACAAAGAAAAGCCAAACAGAGGATCAAATAATATCGCAGGAGTCTAATATAAGTATGTCAATATGCGTATGCAGGCCTCGCTGCTGGCGTCCGCCGCACTGACTGCGGAGGTCGCCGTACTGAAGCAGGACCTCGAGGGGTCCAAGAAAGAGCTCGGCCTTGCCAAGAGGCAGCTCGAGGAGAACAAGGGTAAGTAATACCCTGTCTATAGATATGTATATATAAAATAAGACGCGATTGCAAAATGACAGGATCATCATATATTTGCCAGGGGCCACGACCGAGGTGGTGACCCTGAAGCAAGCGCTAACCAAGGCTGAAGATAAAGTGGCCAAGGAGCGCACCGAGCGAGAAAAACAAGAGGCTCGTGTGGGCGAGGTGCAGCAAGAGCTCCAGGCTCTCTTGACGAAGCACGATGCGTTGGAGCTTGACTCGAAGATGCGATAGTCTGAGCTTGCCGTGGCCCTCGAGAGCGCAAAGAGTGCCAAGGCCAAGGCCCAGAAGGCTGTCGGATTTCGGGTTCCGACAGACCCTTGAGGTTTGAACACTGGGGTGCGCGCGGAGATTTCGCCCCCTACCTACCTACACCCCTCCACCATGCTAGGATCTAAACTAAGGAAAGAACAACACAAGAGACACAGGGTTTATACTGGTTCGGGCCACCGTTGTGGTGTAATACCCTACTCCAGTGTGTGGTGTGGTGGATTGCCTCTTGGGCTGATGATGATGAACAATACAAGGAAGAATAGCCTCGCGAGGGTCTGTTCTTGGCCGGGGTGATGAACTGCTCGGAGGAGTTCAGTCACCTTTTTCTTTCTCTTTCTCTGCTTTCCTCCAACTGACCGACCCTGATTTCGACCCCAGCTTGTTTCTGGGTTGGCTGATTCTCGATCCCCTGTACCCTGGGGGTGGCTATTCCTATTTATAGAGGCCCTGGTCCTCTCCCCAAATATTGAGTGGGAAGGGAGCCAACAATGGCGGGCTAATTTGAAGGGGGACAGCAAGTATCAGCTATCCTGACAAAAGTAGTCTTCGCCTGTGCAAAGCTCTGGTGATGACGCCGTCTTGGGCTCCACGGTGACCTCCGTATCGTAGTCCTCCTAGTCCTGGTCTCGTTGCACCGAAATGGCAACCTTTGCCTGATGCCTCGGTACTCCGCGGCTGCGCTTGCGCCCTTTGCACCAAAGAGGGAAGGAGGACGCTGCGCGGACTGGCACCCGCCTGGCGCCCTGAATCGTCATGGCTTGCATCACGGGCACCTCGTGAGGTACCCCGCCTTGATCTCTCCGCCCCCTCATGAGCCAGCCTGATGAAGCCGTGCCTGAGGAAGCTCCGCATCGTCCGCCTCGCGAGGCTTGGCCCCTCGCGAGGGTCTTGGGTTTGTGTTGGTGAAGACGGGCCGTGCTGGGCCCCCCTTTGAGCCACGCCGCAGGCCGCAGGCAGGCAAGTCTGGGGACCCCCGTTCCCAGAACACCGACAGTAGCCCCCCGGGCCCAAGGCGCGCCCGGGCTTGGCCGTGCAGGGAGGCGGAAGGGCAAGAGCGAAGTGCCGCGGGCCCTAACAGCCTGCGGCCTTGGGCGCCGCGTGGCGGTTGACTGGACGTGGGCGCCTCCACTTCCCCACGACGCCTCGGCAACTGCACAGATGGGACAAGTCCCTGCATGCAAAAACGGGTCATGATTACCTGCGATCGTGGAGGCCGGCGGTTGACCTTCGCTGGCCATAAGTACGGAACGGCGCGCTCCCTTCCGGTCCACCCCTCCTTGCTTCTCCTTCTTCCCGATCCTTGCTCCGTCTTGCCGCGATGGCTCCGATCTGCCGGTTCTCGACGGCAGAGAAGGGAAAGGCTCCCCGAGAGGGGCCAGACCCTCTCCCGCCGAAGAAACAGCTCATCTCCCATGGCCCGGACGAAGGGGCCGTTTAGGTGGTGCCGAGGCCTTGGGGCGAGCGGGCGCTGCCGGGGTTCCCGCTTCCATTGTACGCCCACATCAAGGGCCCCGAAGGAGTTGATGCTGACCGCCACGGGCGGCACCGCCGTCGGCGCCGCCGGGTCACTAAGGTGTGGGTCGTCCCCCCTGGGGTCCACACCGAGGGCTCCTTCCAAGAGTTCGTGCTCCACGTCGCCATTCCTCTTCAGTCTTGGATCCGCCTTCCTCCCTTCTTCGCCTCCATCATCCCGTAGGGGGAGCCCCTGGAGCTCTGGCTGCAGCACGCCGGCTGCAGCACCCTCGCGACCGATGCAGAGGTCGCGGTCGTCGCCCCGGGCGAGGTCTACATGACCCGGGGCTGGAGGGAGATCGCCCGGGTTTGTAGGACAAGGGGAGTCTTCGTGATCCACTTGGACTACGACGGTGCTTCGGTGATGCTCTTCAAGGTCTTCGATGCGAGCGGGCGCCGGCTGGAGTGCTGCCCCGGGGAAGGTGGCCAGGGCCCTGCTGTGACGAGGACTGGGCACGCCACCCACTCCCTTGGAGGATCCTCAGGCGGTTGAGGCGTCGGAGGTTCCAGCGACTCCGGCGAGCTCTTCGCGACTCCGGAGACGAGCGATGACAACTACGAGCCCCCGAGCTGGCGCCGCTCCTGGAGCAGGGCGGGCTCGTCAGGCCGCCGCCAACTCTGATCTGGATGGGGTTGGCGTCGGTGCTTGACGGCCCACTGCTGATGATGGCGTCTTTTGCAGGGACACGCGTAGTTTGTGTCCCTTTAGGATCCGTTCCCTGCGAGGAATCAAAAACGTGTCCCGTAGGGGCTTGTAAGGTGCCTGTGATCCTGTCTTGTATATATAACCCTTGTCGTAGAATTGCGCGAGTTGCTCATTCCATCTTAGCCCAGTCCACCCTTTCGAACCTCACGAGGGCTTGGTGCTCTACGCCGACAGGTCCCAGTCCCAAGGCGGCTTCAGCCGTCGCTGGTATGCCAGGTCACGATGCTATGGTCAGGGCCAGGAGGTGAGCGACCCAGAGTCCGGTAAGAGCCCCTGAGTCGCGATGCTCAGAAGGTCCCCTTTGGCGCCCAAGCAGCTGTCGTTCGGTGAGAAAGGAGAGTGACGTCGCTAACATGGGATAGCATTAGGTGCGGGGATGGTGCCATGGTAGCTGGCGCTTCCGGGCGATGACTTATCTCGAGGATCAGGGGCCGCTTCCTAGTGTGTCGCCGGGTCCGTGCATCGGCAGGCGCGAGGTTGCTTGGCTAGGTCCTCGTGTATCTCTCCCCTCTCGCTTTTGCTCCCCTTTATGCTCTACGTCCTCGGGTCCCGGCCCTCGAGCGAGTCTCAGCCGTCGCTGGTATGCCAGGTCGCGATGCCGTGGTCAAGGCCAGAGGGTGAGGGCTGGAGAGCCAGTAGGGGCCCTGAGTCACGATGCTCAGGCACCCCCCCCTTTAACGTGCAAGCGGTTCGCGCGGACGAGAGCGAAGGAGACAGCGCAAGGGCCTCGCCTGACGCAGCTCCTTCTGAAGGTCCTGCAGGTCCATCATAGAAAAAGCAAAGGGTTGCCATGACAATTGACGGTCAGCCATGGGTTGCTTCCGAGGGGTAGTGAGGCGCTGAAGGCTTGACGAGGTGATGCTATGCGGGGCTGCCACGGCCAGAGCTCAGCCATCCAGGTTTGTCGGCGTTGCAGGGATGGACCCATGCGCAAGCGTCGTGCCGTTTGGGAGCAGCTTCGTTAGTTGGCGTCAGCTGAGCAGGCAACTGGGTAAAACACATTAGCCATGAAGGAGTGGATTCGTTCAAAGAGATGTCGGGAATGCGGACATCACTGGGTCAGGCCCGAGCGACTTGGGGGGGGGGGGGGCATGCAGCCCGAGGGGCGCCCCCAACAAGGTAAGCTAACAACATGGAATAAAGGGATACATGCCGCAGGGATGGACCCACGCGGCCTGGGAATAATGCAGCCCTGGGGGCGCTCCCAGCTGGAAGTAAAACTCGAAAGATGTCACCTGATGATGTTGAGGACGAAGGGGTGTTGGTGTAGCAGGCTCGGTGGGCTGCAGGAGCCGATCCTCATGAGCCCCCAGGCCTAGGGGCCTCGGGAGTCTCCGGAGGCGCTGGCGGCTCCTCGCGGGCCATCTCCATCTCTGCCAGGGCTGCGGAACGCCTGGCCTCTTGTGCCTCCATGATGCCCCTCATGAGGCGCTGGTACGCGTCAGCCGCGTTCGGCAAGCCGTAAGGCATGCGAACGTAGCTGTGGGGTGGACCTCCGCAGCGCCCCACTCGCGAGGGCCAGAGGCGCTCCAAAGAGGCGACTCGGTTGAGCCCTGGTATGTCGATGCAGACGCGCAGCCCACCATCCTCGCCTGGATGGGGGGCCACTGCTGGCAAGTGGCGGCCGCCTTTCATGACTCTTGACTCCTGTAGCTCCTGAATGGCCTTGCTGACGAACTCCTGAGGATCTGGATCTCCTTGCCTTGCTCCTTCTCGAGGGAGACGTGCTTCAAAACACGCATCCATGTGGTGCCCAAGCGCCTCCCTCGTGACCCTAGCCATGTCGGTGGCCCTCCAGGGGAGAGCCCCCGAGCCCTGCCTGAGGAGGGCGCCAGGCGCGCTTTCCTATGCGATGGAGGGAGGCTCCCCCTGGGCAGGCGCGGGCCCAGAGGGGCCTGCCTCCTGAGTGGTCGGGCCGGACGATGTCTTCTTCTTCTTGGGGGTGGTCTCGGGAGGCCTCCTGCTTCCACGATCCGGGTCTTCCAGTGACGCGGCCTGAAAGGCTCGTTCCAGGGAACACACTGCGTCCTTCTCTTCATAGGGCACCGTGATGACTCCGCCGCTTCCTGGCATCTTGAGGACGTTGTAGCCGTGGTGAGTTGCGGCCATGAACTTGGCCAGCACTGGGTACCCAAGGATGGCATTGTACGGCAGGCGAATGTGAGCGACGTCGAAGTCGATGAGCTCAGTGCGGTAGTTGTCGCGTGCCCCGAAGGTGACAGGGAGGCGGACCTGCCCAATCGGGACCGTGGAGCCGTCAGTGATACCGGAGAAGGGCTTGGTTGGCTGAAGCTGGCTGTAGGGTAGTTGGAGGTTGTTGAACGTCTCCACGGACAGGACGTTGAGCCCTGCCCCTCCATCGATGAGGGTCTTGGTGACCACCACGTTGCTGATGATTGGGGAACAAAGCATCGGGAGGACTCCGGCTGTAGCCGCACACTTGAGCTGATCTGCTGAGCTGAACGTGATGGCGCACGCCGACCACCTGAGGGGGCGCATGGCTTCGAGCCTAGGGAGGACTACATTCACCTCGCGGGCGAACTGCTTGAAGATGCGCTGAGAGGATGGGGCTTGTGCTCCGCCCAAGATGCAGGCGATCGTGCGCGGCTCCTGGAAGCCCCCAGCCTCCTCGTCCTGGTGGCGGTCCTCGTTTCTCCTTGGCTGCGGCGGCAGCGGTGCGAGGCCTGCGTTGCCTTGCGGGCGATCCTCGCGAGGCTGATCCCTCCAGTCTCCCTCGCGAGGCTGATCCCTCCATCCTCTCTCGCGAGGCGGGTCTTGCCAGCGATCCTCGCAAGGTTGGTTGCGCCACCCTTGGCGCGGCCCACGGTCTTCCCAGCGTCCTGCGTTTCTTCCTCCTCCTCGGCCATAGCCTCGGTCACTGCGGTTGGGGCGACGGCCGATCCTTCCTTCTCGCACAGCTCGGAGTTCTTGACATTCGTTGGTGTTGTGGGTGTGGAGGTCGTGGTACACACAGTACCGGCTGCCCTTGGAGGGTTCGGGCTGATCTCTGCCTCGCTTGGTGTCTGGTTCTGCCGCAAGCACGGCAACCCCCTTGCGCTTTACGTCCTTGGCCTTGGGCTTCTTCTCTTCTGGGTCCGCGGCAGGCAGCTCAAGGAGGGAGAGACGCCCTTCCTCAGCCCTGGCGCACTTGTTTGCCAAGTTGAACAGCTCCAAGGAAGTGCACAGGTCTTCATGCATCGCCAGCTCCTCGTTCATCTTGACGTCGCGCACGCCGTCGAAGAAGGCCGAGATGATGGCCTCCTCAGTCACCTTGGGAATCTTGAGGCGTGCATTGTTGAAGCGCTGGATGTACTTCTGCAGGGTTTCCCCGGGCTGTTGCTTGATGCGGCGCATGTCGCTCATGACGGGTGGCCGGTCGCGAGTGCCTTGGAAGTTGGCGATGAAGCGGGTGCGCATCTCCTCCCAGGAGGAGATTGTGCCTGGAGCCAGGTTCAGGAGCCAGGTGCGGGCCCCGTCCTTGAGTGCCATGGGGAACCAGTTCGCCATGACCTTCTCGTCTCCGTTGGCAGCTTCGATGCCTAGCTCGTAGAGCTGGAGGAACTCTCCAGGGTCAGCCATGCCATCGTAGCGAGGAGGCAGGTCTAGCTTGAACTTGCCGGGCCACGCTACGCTGCGTAGTTCGGTGGTGAAGGCGCGGCAGCCTGCTGTGGCCACGGGAGGCCTTGGGTGACGGAGAGCCTGGTCTTGCATGTCCCCACACGCTTCAGCTGGGAGCAGCGCGGGGTCTTGACGCGCGGGAGCAGGAGCATGGTCGCGACGTGCTGGAGCAGGGAGCGCCCGGGCAGCTTCTTGCGGGCGAGGGACTTCCTGGCAGCTCTGCTCTTGCCGCGCTGGCGCCTGACGAAGCGGGTTCCGCCCAGGGGCCACGCGCCTTGGGGCCATGGCGTCTTCTTGAGGAGGAGGCGACCAGGGTGCCGCCGGAGCCTCATCGCCCGCGCGGGGTGGGGTGCAGTGCAGTGGAACGGACGGCGCAGGAGAGCCCCCTGCGGCGCGGACGAGCTTGGCGACGCGGTCGAGCCATTCTTCATAGATGTCATCGACAGGGCGGTAGCGCAGGAGCTCGTTGGCCGCGATGAGTGCAGCTCGAGCCTCCATGGGCGCGCGGAGCACGCGGGACGAAGAACCAGCTGGGGTGAGCGAGGGAGTTGCGGTGCGGCTGTTTTGCCGCACGGACGGATGCCGGGACGATGCTTGCCGCTCGTCCCCCGCGAGGCCGGTGGCGGCGTTGACGGCAGGTGACAGGGAACAGCATGGATGCCGGCCGACAGGGGCCGTCTGGGTGACGCGGGAAGCGAGTGCGGCCCGACGCTCGGTGCGGGCCCGACGAGCGTAAGACATGGGCATGATGGTCGGAGGAGAACGGGGCGGTGGAAGACGAATTCCGGCGCACCCCTACCTGGCGCGCCAAATGTCGGATTTCGGGTTCCGGCAGACCCTTGAGGTTCGAACACTGGGGTGCGCGCGGAGATTTTGCCCCCTACCTACCTGCACCCCTCCGCCATGCTAGGATCTAAACTAAGGAAAGAACAACACAAGAGACACAGGGTTTATACTGGTTCGGGCCACCGTTGTGGTGTAATACCCTACTCCAGTGTGTGGTGTGGTGGATTGCCTCTTGGGCTGATGATGATGAACAATACAAGGAAGAACAACCTCGTGAGGGTCTGTTCTTGGCCGGGGCGATGAACTGCTCGGAGGAGTTCAGTCACCTTTTTCTCTCTCTCTCTCTCTCTGCTTTCCTCCAACTGACCGACCCTGATTTCGACCCCAGCTTGTTTCTGGGTTGGCTGATTCTCGATCCCCCCTACCCTGGGGTGGCTATTCCTATTTATAGAGGCCCTGGTCCTCTCCCCAAATATTGAGCGGGAAGGGAGCCAACAATGGCGGGCTAATTTGAAGGGGGACAACAAGTATCAGCTATCCTGACAAAAGTAGTCTTCGCCTGTGCAAAGCTCTGGTGATGACGCCGTCTTGGGCTCCACGGTGACCTCCATCTCGTAGTCCTCCTGGTCTTGGTCTCGTTGCACCGAAATGGCAACCTTTTCCTGATGCCTCGGTACTCCGCGACTGCACTTGCCCCCTTTGCACCAAAGAGGGAAGGAGGACGCTGCGCGGGCTGGCACCCGCCTGGCGCCCTAAATCGTCATGGCTTGCGTCACGGGCACCTCGTGAGGTACCCCGCCTTGATCTCTCCGCCCCCTCGTGAGCCAGCCTGATGAAGCCGTGCCTGAGGAAGCTCCGCGTCGTCCGCCTCGTGAGGCTTGGCCCCTCGCGAGGGTCTTGGGTTTGTGTTGGTGAAGACGGGCCGTGCTGGGCCCCCCTTTGAGCCACACCGCAGGCCACAGGCAGGCAAGTCTGGGGACCCCCGTTCCCAGAACACCGACAAAGGCCCTCCAGGAGGTCGACGCAATGAAGAAGATAGCGGCGGGTAAGGCATTCTATATGCAGAGCAAGCATGTAAAAGTAAATTACCGATTACTTACCCAAATTCGGAGCTCTCCAGGAGCATTCGCGGATTTGCCCCGCAGCTTGTCGGATGCCACGCAGTTTTACCAGGCCGAGGAGGGAAGCTCAACGGAGAAGATGTTCTGGTCTCAGTATACTGGGACCGAACACCCAATGCCTTTGGGCGACCAGCTAAAGCAGCTGGTCGAGCTGCACAAGGCGGCCGAACAGGCCATGAAGGGCCTTATAGTCCGGCTGTGGCCTGGAGACGTCCTTCCGAACAGCTACTTCGGCCTGGTGAGGCGGCTTGTGGATGCCTGCCCATGGCTGGAGGTCATCAAGCGGTCCGTCTGCATCGAAGGTGCACGCCGGGCTTTTGCCCGTGTGAAGGTGCAGTGGGCCAAGCTAGACGCTGTGAAGCTGATCAAGGAAGGGCCGCCGCAGGGCAAGGAGCATCGCACCCCCGAAATTTATTATGAGGGTGTCCTGAAGGGTGCCGTCTTGTAGCGGACGAATGTTCAAAGGATGTAATATTTGAGTAAACTTGCTCGTGTGATCCTGTATGATGAAAACTTGTTTCATATGCGCTATGCAACGCTTGTGTGAATTTAAAATATTACCTTCTGT
This sequence comes from Triticum dicoccoides, assembly GCF_002162155.2. Classification (NCBI taxonomy): domain Eukaryota; kingdom Viridiplantae; phylum Streptophyta; class Magnoliopsida; order Poales; family Poaceae; genus Triticum; species Triticum dicoccoides. The sequence goes on from NC_041384.1 coordinate 424,671,971, forward strand.
TTGGCTGTTTATCCAATCTGAGAGATGGCTAGTCCTCGGCTTCTGCCCCCATGCCACTAGTGCTGGGGTGTTCGGGATAAACCTGAGCACTCTTGTTCCCATGTTTGGGTCCTTCGAGGGAGGTGCTCAGCACAACGAACAAGGCAACCGAACTAATAATGCTTTATCACTCTCACTTAGCCATAGAATTTTATAATTTTAAATTTCAGCGAAGCCCCTGGTATTCGGAAGGCCGAATTCGGGGCGTGATACATGCCTTTAAGTCGGACAGTGCCGGCCCCTTGCCCTAAGCGGCATAAGTCTTTAGGGACTCAAAAACCTTGCCGAACAGCGACTAGTCTCTCGCCTTATCATGACAGTCAGTTTTAGCTTTCTCTACTGAGGTGCTCAGCCCGGCAGAACCGGGGCACAATCACAGTAGTTCTCCTAGCGCTACCTTAGCCGATAGAGCGGAACGTAAGGTACCAAAACATAGGAGCCGGGCAAACCAAACATTTGACCAAAGACATGATTCAGAGCTGATTCATATAATGCTATAAGTTCGGGGTGCCGCACTTGTGAAAGTGTTTGGACTTTTCACACCATATTGTGGGGTACGTAAGCCCCTGGTGTATTAGTCGTACCAAAGTGTACGGTTGTAAGGCGTCGTTAATGAACACACACATATATATATATAACAAGAATGCAATAATAGTCGTGATGTTATGCATTGTTTATTCAAAAAAGTGCATTAAAGCGGAACAATACAGATAGTGCGATAAGCAAAGAGTGGGACTATGTCCCTTCCAAGGGCAAGCTGAGGAATAGTATTAAATCAAATATTTCGCTCGGTATTGTAATCCACCTGGGAATTCCGTGGTGTGACGTAGCTTTCTGCCTCCTTGGTTTCTGCATCATGTGTTTGGCAATAGTGCTGCTGGACAGGGTTTCCAGAGATTAAGGTCCTGAAAAAAGAGAAAAATAACCAAACGGGAAGCCCCTAGTGTGGTTTAGGCCGCGTCTTGGGGCGTGCCACAGTGTGCCCCCCTCCCCACCTGTGCCCATGGTATTTTTAATGCGTAATTATGTACGCGTGGCACGGGCTTCGTCATTTGGCTGGGACTGGGGTGGGGGCCGCATTGCTACGCGAGCTCAGATCGCGCCAGGCGGTCTATTTGCCGATTGCTCCGAGCGCGCTTGAAGGTGTCCGGGTCTTGAAACGCCGAACTGGTGGATTGCCTTGAGAGGCTGTTTTGCGCTTCTGCTGCGAGGGCCGCAGTGTGCTCCTCTGTTCGGAGAGAGCGCTTTGTGTTTCTATTGACTGTAATAACCCCCGCGAGGTCCTGGCATCTTGAGCTTGAGGTATGCATAATGCGATACCGCATTGAATCTCGCAAATGCGGTTCGCCCGAGCAGTGCATGATAACCACTACGGAACGAGACTATATCGAAGATTAACTCTTCGCTTCAGAAGTTATCCGGGGATCCGAAGACCACTTCCAGTGTGATTGAGCCTGTACAATGGGCCTCTACGCCTGGAATGATGCCCTTAAAGGTCGTTTTTGTGGGTTTGATCCTTGAGGGGTCTATACCCATTTTGCACAATGTGTCCTGATAAAGCAGGTTCAGGCTGCTGCCGCCATCCATAAGGACTCGAGTGAGGTGAAATCCGTCAATGATTGGGTCCAGAACCAGTGCGGCGAATCCGCCATGACGGATACTAGTGGGATGGTCCCTGCGATCGAAAGTGATCGGATAGGAGGACCATGGGTTGAATTTTGGGGCGACTGACTCCAACGCATATACGTCCCTGAGCGCACGCTTCCGCTCCCTCTTGGGGATGTGGGTTGCGTATATCATGTTCACCGTCCGCACTTGTGGGGGAATCCTCTTCTGTCCTCTGGTGTGTGGCTGCCGGGGCTCCTCCTCGTCATCTCTATGTGGCCCCTTGTCCTTGTTTTCGGCAATTAACTTGCCGGCCTGCTTGAACACCCAACAATCCCTGTTGGCGTGATTGGCTGGCTTTTCTGGGGTGCCGTGTATTTGACACGAGCGATCGAGTATACAGTCCAAGCTGGACGGTCCCGGGGTACTTTGTTTGAATGGCTTTTTCCGCTGACCGGGTTTAGAGCCTTTGAATCTGGCATTGACTGCCATATCCTCGTTATTATCGCTGTTAATGTGGCGCTTATGTTTGTTGCGACGTGACCTGCTATAGCCATCCTTGGTATCTGAAGTACCATGGTTCTATGATATGTTATTACTACAAGCCAGCCAGCTGTCCTCTCCTGCACAAAAGCGGGTCATGAGTGTCGTGAGGGCTGCCATAGATTTCGGCTTTTCCTAACCAAGGTGCCAGGCTAGCCATTCATCGCGGATGTTGTGTTTGAAAGCCGCTAGGGCCTCTGCATCCGGACAGTCGACAATTTGATTTTTCTTTGTTAGGAACCGAGTCTAGAATTGCCTGGCCGATTCTTCTGGCTGCTGAATTATGTGGCTCAAGTCATCGGCATCTGGTGGCCGCACATAAGTGCCCTGAAAGTTGTCGAGGAATGCGGCTTCTAGATCTTCCCAACAGCTGATGGACTCGGCTGGCAGGCTGTTAAGCCAATGCCGCGCTGGTCCCTTGAGCTTTAGTGGGAGGCATTTGATGGCGTGTAAGTCGTCACCGCGGGCCATGTGGATGTGGAGGAGGAAATCCTCGATCCATACTGCGGGTCTGTTGTGCCATCGTATGATTCAATATTTACAGGTTCGAAACCTTCTGGGATTTGATGATCCATTACTTCACTGTGAAGCATAAGGGGTATGCGGCGCCTCTGTATTGGGCTATATCACGACGCAACTCGAATGTGTCTTGTCCGCTGTGTTCGGCCCGGCTGGATTTGCTTTGCTGTATTCGGCGTGACGTTTATCGTCTCGCAGAGTGGCGCGCCCTCGTGATCCGTAGATCGATCTTGCATGCTTTGCTTTGTCCTCCATGTAAGTGCATCTAGTGCCACCCCTAGTTGGTTTTGGAGTATTGACAACAAACCTAGTTGAGGGACTAATGTGTTTGTGAGAATTGCAGGATAACACAGGTAGAAGTCCCTCATTGATTCGGTTTTCCTACCAGAGATGACCCCTAAAAATGTATGAAGACATTGATGTCAAAGGTGGTATGTGAAGATATTCACATTGAAGACTATGACACGAGAAGACGTCGCATGAATCATATGGAGCTCGAAGACTTAGATCTTTCGTAGTTCTTTTTCTTCTTTGTTGAGTCCTAGGAACCACCGTACTGTTAAGTGGGGTCCAAGAGAACCAGTCAGAATGACTAAAGTGATGCTTAACCAAAACCTATGTCTTCGAGTGAAGACTATGAGAGCAAATCTTGTCCAGAGTCGGACAAGTCAGCTTTGCTTGTAGCCCAAGTAAAGTTGCCTCGTGTGTTTGAAATCTGACCGTTGGAACACGTGTCAGTTCCTTAGTGACCCAGGGTCATTTCGGACAAATCAGGTCGGGTTGCCTAGTGGCTATAAATAGCCCACCCCCTACAACCATAAACGGTTGGCTGCTCAGAGTTAGAGTACGGCTTTTGTCGTTTGAGAGCAACCCACCTCGAAGCCTTTGAGAGAGAATTCCTTGCGAGGATAAAGCCCTAACCACCCAGAGCCAAAGAGTGTTAGGCATCACTTAAGTCTTCCTGTCTGTGTGATCTAAAGACTTATTACACTTGAGGACTGTGAATCCTCCAGCCGGTCAGGCGTCGCATTCTGAGCATCCAAGAGCCATTGTGGATCACCGGTGAACGAAGTCTGTGAAGGTTTGGGAGTCTACCTTGAAGACTTACCAGAGTGATTGGGCGAGGTCTGTGTGACCTTAGCTCAAGGGGAATACGGTGAGGACTGGGTGTCCTGAGCTGCGTGTTCAGGACTGGGTGTCCGGGACTATGTGTCCTTAGGTTTAAATACCTAGCGGCCCTAACCAGACGTATAGTTGCACAGCAACTGGAACTGGTCCAACAAATCATTGTCTTCAACAAGTCACTGGTTTCATCCTTCCCTTCCCTTTACTCACTGTTGGTCCTTGTGAAGTCGTTGTATGACTGCATTATCTTTTGTCTTCACTGAGTGACTGCTTGATCTGATTGGCTTCATAATATCTTCCTATCTGATCCTTACTACCTAGCTGCTATTAGTCATTGTGCTTTCACTTCATTGAATACTTGACTATGGCTTGCCTAGTGTAGTCTACCTTCCGCTGCATGATAATAGGTTTATTTCTATCGTTTGTCTTTGAAACTTCCACGTTTTGAAGACTTTCATAAAAATCACCTATTCACCCCCCTCTAGTCGATATAACGCACTTTCAATTGGTATCAGAGCAAGGTACTCCCTTGTTCTGTGTGATTCAGTTTAACCACCTAGAGTTTTAGCTATGTCGACTGCAGGGATAATTAAAGTCTCCGCTGCGTGCCCCGTCTTCGATCGAACTGAATATCCCTACTGGAAGAATAAGATGCGCATGCATCTTGAAGCCATTGACGTCGACCTATGGTATGTCATAAAGAACGGTGTTCCCAAGGCTGGAGAAGGTGTCACTGCTGCTGACGTCAAGAAGTTCGTTCAGCTGGACTCTACTGCCAAGAATATCATCTGTGGTCATCTGACCAAAGGACAGTATGGCTGCGTGAGTGCTTTGGAAACATCTAAGGTAGTCTAGGACTGGCTCTCCAAGGTCAACGAAGGCATGTCAACCCAGAGAGATCAGAGAATCAGTGTCCTTCGCAACCTCTTCAACCGCTTCAAGAGAAATGACAATGAGAATGTCCAGCTCACATTTGATCGACTCACTGACATCACAAATGAGCTTCAAGCCCTCGGCGCTACTGAGATCACCAAGCATAAAGTCGTCAAGACACTCCTGAGATCACTTGACAGTTCGTTTGACGCCCTAGCCCTGATGATTCAAGAACGTCCTGATTTCAAGACACTCGATCCGTCTGACATACTTGAGAGGCTCAACACACATGAGTTTCAGCTTTCTGAGAAAAGAGATATCTACGGTCCCAACTATGGGCAAACTCGTGCCTTGAAGGCAAAAGCTGTCTCCACATCTGAAGAAGAATCCGACAGCAGTACTGATGATCCTGAAGACATTGAAAGGAGCTTGCTATGCTTGTGAAGAATTTCAAAAATTCACCAAGAAGAAAGGCTTCAGAAAGTCTTCACGATCAAGCTCAAGGAATGATGAAGCTTCTGCTTATGACTACAAGAAAAGATCATGCCACAAGTGCAAGAAACCTGGCCACTACATCTCTGAGTGTCTGCAGTGGGACAATGAGAACAACAACAAGAAGAAGAGCAAGGTGTATGATTCTGACGACAAGAAAAAGAAGAAATACTCAAAGTCTTCTTCCAAGTCTTCCTCCAAGTCTTCATCACACAAGAAAAGCTCATCTGGCAAGGCCCGTGCGTTTGTTGGCAAGGAAATGGATATAGAGGAGGAGTCTGCTTCTGAGGAGGCGGAGGTGGAGTCTGAGGAGGAGTCCGATTCTAGCATTGCGAGTCTGGCTACAGCATGCGTTGCCGAGTCCATCTTCAACAGTGAAGACAACGACCTCATCACCGACACCGACGCAAATGACAAGGACTACTCCGCTCCTACCTACTGCTCCAGGGCACGTGGTGCCAAGGTAAACACACGCACTACTCACTATCAAACATCTAGTGAAGATGACTCTGATTGTGATTCCAAACCTAGTTACAAAACACTTGCTAAAATTGCAACTGAACAACAGAAAGCTATGGAACATATTCAAAAACTGTTAGACAGAAGCGATGATCTGCTAGACGCTGAAATGACTCGATCTCAGTCCTTAATTGAAGACATAAAAAATCTTCATGTTAAGTATGAGGAACTTGAAAGTCATCATGAAACACTCTCAACAACTCATGAAAGGCTTTCCTATGATTATCTTCAAAGGAAGCAAGATCTTGAGAAATTGAGAGCGGCTCATGAAGATCTTCAAAAGGAAAACGAGTCACTTCGCGCCAAACAGATCAGTTCCGCTCAGGAAGGATTTGAACCACCATGTCTTAAATGCATTGAGCGTGATAATGCTACTTCTGTTGCTGAATGTTCTACTGCTGCTACTGTTGCAATATCTTCAACCGTTGATGTGGGAACTAACCCCTCTGCTGAGGATACCACGTCAGTCATTGCTGATGAGAATGCTAGGTTGAAGACACTGCTTGAAACAGGGATGTACAAAAGACTCAAAGGGCATCAGACACTATGTGATGTCCTCAAAAGGCAGATCCTGAACCGAAACCCTAGGAAAGAGGGTGTTGGGTTCGAAAGGAAAATGAATGTTGTTGGCTCTTACTGGAAACCTGAGCAGTACCCCAAAACCACATGGGTTGCTGCAAAGGAATCTTCAGCGGATCCATCCACCCTATCTGGCTTCACTTGTGCTAATCCCATCGTTATTGATGAATCCTTTGATGCAAAATATAAACTGTTTAAGAATCAGAATGGTGAAGTGTTTGCCAGGTATATTGGTACTAACTGCAGGAATGGACCGCCTATGAAGAAGATCTGGGTGCCGAAAAGGTGTTTGGAGAATCTTCCTGTGAATGTCATCATGACACCACAGGTGAAGAAGACAAACCCCAGACCACAGGCTTCATATGGTCCAAAGGCTTCATACAGACAGATGACTCACCTGAGTCGCACTAACGCAAATGTTTTGCAGGGAAGCCATACTCAGGCCTATGAATATGAGCACGGTTCATCAAACCGCCATGTTCATAAGACCAAGAACTATTCTGCTTATTCTTAGGAGTACTATTGTCCTCCTGCAAGACTTTTTGCTAGGGCTCCAAAGCCAAAGTTCTCAGATGCTGCACTTAGACTTATTGCATCTAAGCCACCCTTGAAGATGTGGGTGGTTAAGAAAGCTTAACTCTCTTTTGCAGGGAAGGGTCTCCAGCAGAAAAACAAAATCGTCTGGCGCTATTGCTGGGGACCTTAAACATCTTGTAGGGTGCAAGATCAAATGCCCGAATGGTCTTATTATGTACTTCGTTCCTGAATCGCTTGCTACTCTTCCTATTAGTCCAAATCTCGATCTAAGCTTTCATAACCCACTGGTTCGTCAAATGTTTTTGCTTCACAATTCTCTTCGTGAAGCCTATCCCCCTAACTGCACTGTAGGGTGCGACACCAGTAGCTTCAGAATGGATTATTGATAGTGGGTGTACTAATCACATGACTGGCAAGAGAAGCCTTCTCATGGACTCGACCTTACGTCCATCCGACAAGAGTCACATCACATTCACTGACACTGGTAAAAGTAAGGTATTGGGTCTAGGTAGAGTTGCAATCTCAAAGGATCAACACATGGATAAAGTCATGCTTGTTGAATCCCTTGGCTTCAACTTAATGTCTGTCTCAATGCTTTGCGATTTAAACATGGTTGTGATGTTTGGAAAATATCGTTGTCTTGTTCTAATGGAATCTGACAAGTCTCTAGTGTTTGAAGGGTATGGGAAGGATGATTTGTACGTGGTAGATTTCTCAGCAGGACCATAGCTTGCTGTATGTCTTCTAGCAAAAGCTTCAGAATGCTGGCTCTGGCATCGGAGGCTAGGGCATGCTGGCATGAGGAACCTCCACACCCTTGCAAAGAAGAAGCATGCCATAGGCATCGAGGGCGTCAAGTTCAAGAAAGATCACTTATGCGGTGCCTGTGAAGCAGGAAAGATGACGAGGGACAAACATCCCTTGAAGACAATCATGACAACAACTCGACCCTTTGAACTGCTCCACATGGATCTTTTCAGTCCCACTCATTACTCAACTCTTACTACTACTGCTTGTCTCTATGGCTTTGTCATTGTTGATGATTATTCTAGATATACATGGGTGCACATAATCCTCTACAAGACTGAAGTGCAGGATGTCTTCAGACGCTTCGCCAGTCGAGCAATGAACAACTATGGCGCCAAGATAAAGCACATCAGAAGTGACAATGGCACTGAATTCAAGAACACTGGCCTTGATACATATCTTGATACTTTGGGCATCACTCATGAATTCTCAGCTCCGTACACGCCACAGCAGAATGGCGTCGTCGAACGCAAGAACAGAACACTCATTGAGATGGCCCGAACGATGCTTGATGAATACAAGACTCCAAGAAAATTCTGGCCTGAAGCCATTGATACTGCATGCCATACAATCAACCGTGTTTATCTTCACAAGCTTATGAACAAGACATCTTATGAGCTCCTTACTGGCAAGAAGCCAAATGTCAGTTACTTCAGAGTATTTGGCGCCAGGTGCTGGATCAAGGATCCACATCACACTTCAAAATTTGCACCAAAAGCACATGAGGGTTTTATGCTTGGATATGGAAAGGATTCGCACTCCTACAGAGTCTTCAATCTCTTTCATTATAAAGTGGTTGAAACAGTGGATGTGTGGTTCGATGAGACTAACGGTTCACAAAGAGAGCACCTGCCAAATGTGCTAGATGAAGTTCCATCCAGTGAATCAATCAAACTTATGGGAACTGGAGAAATCATACCCTCTGAAGCTCAACCTGAAGAGGAACTTATCATCTCCGCACCTGATCAACCTAAAGACAATGCTCAGCCTGAAGACAATCCCTCTAACAATGACAATGATCAGCAAGAGCAAAATCTTCACCCTTTACATCCTCGTGTTGCCAATGAAGTGCGGATTGAGAGAATAATTGATAGCATAAATGCACCCGGTCCGCTCACTCGTTCAAGGGCAACACAGGTAGAAAATTTCTGTGGGCACTTCGCATTCGTCTCAATAACAGAACCCAAGAAAGTTGAAGAAGCCTTCATGGAACCTGAATGGATTCAAGCTATGCAAGAAGAGCTTCAATAGTTTGAGCTGAATAATGTATGGGAACTGGTTAAGCGTCCTGATCCTCGGAAGCATAATATAATAGGCACCAAATGGATATATCGCAACAAGCAAGATGAGCATGGTCAAGTTGTCAGAAACAAAGCTCGCCTCGTTGCTCAAGGATATACTCAAGTTGAAGGCATTGACTTCGATGAAACATTTGCTCATGTGGCTCGACTTGAAGCCATACGCATACTGCTGGCCTATGCAAATCATCATAACATACTTCTATATCAAATGGATGTGAAGAGCGCTTTTCTCAATGGCAAGATTGAAGAAGAAGTGTATGTTGCACAACCGCCTGGCTTTGAAGATCCAAAACATCCTGACATGGTATACAAGCTCAACAAGGCACTGTATGGCCTCAAACAGGCCCCTCGGGCTTGGTATGACACACTCAAATACTTCCTGAAGAGCAAAGGCTTCACACCTGGTTCCCTCGACCCCACGCTCTTCATGAAGACATATGATGGTGAACTGTTTGTGTGCCAAATATATGTGGATGACATTATCTTCGGCTGCACCAATCAGAAATATAGTGAAGAATTTGGATATATGATGCAAGAGCAATACCAGATGTCCATGATGGGAGAGCTGAAGTTCTTCCTTGGTCTTCAAATACGATAGCAACGCAACAACATCTTTATATCTCAAGAGAAGTATCTCAAAGATTGCCTGAAGAAGTTCGGTATGCAAGACTGCAAAGGCTTTACGACGCCAATGCCAGCCAAACATCATCTGGGCCCCGATGACAATGGTAAAGAGTTTGATCAAAAGGTATACCGCTCCATGATTGGTTCTTTACTTTATTTATGTGCATCTAGGCCAGATATTATGCTTAGTGTTTGCATGTGTGCTCGATTCCAAGCGGCACCAAAGGAATCACATCACTTAGCTGTGAAGCAAATTCTTTGATATTTGGCTTACACCCCAACTCTAGGATCATGGTATCCAAAGGGCTCAGAGTTTGATCTGGTTGGATTCTCAGATGCTGATTATGCTGGTGACAAGGTGGATCGCAAGTCTACATCAGGCACATGTCATTTTCTGGGACGATCACTTGTATGTTGGTCTTCAAAGAAGCAGAAATGTGTATCTCTCTCCACTTCTGAATCTGAATACATTGCTGCTGGATCTTGCTGCGCTTTGCTTCTATGGATGAAGCAAACACTCAAAGACTATGGCATTCATCTGAAGCAAGTGCCACTCTACTGCGACAACGAAAGCGCCATCAAGATTGCCAACAACGCAGTTCAGCACTCGAAGACAAAGCACATTGAGATTCGTCATCACTTTCTCAGAGATCATGTTGTGAAGGAAGATATTGATATCATACATGTCAACACTGAAGAGCAATTGGCAGATATCTTTACCAAGCCCTTGGATGAGAAAAGATTTTTCAAGTTACGGTGTGAGCTAAATATCTTGGAATCCTCAAATGTCCTGTGATCAGGCACACATCCTAACACTTATGCATAATGATGACTTAGATGTGCAACACACGAAGTAAAGTATATCTTCAATCAATGAAGACATGCATTCTAAGTGTGAATACATTAATGAGGAATTTGACTTCGGAGCGCCACGATAATTGTGCACCGTGTCTGGGTCTAATACTTCCTATACGGTGGGTGACGCCACCACCAAATGTTCTGTTTGAAGTGTTTCACTCATGGCGTTACATTTGCTATGTCTTCACATTTGGTTTGGCTTCAATCTCAACATGTCTTCATGATTATCTCCGCTACGATGATTATATATGTATACTAGTGTTCTGTCCTCTACAGCATTCACTTATAGCTATGTCTTCTTGTTGAATCTTTTGAACTAAGTGAATGTGATCGGACCCTAACCTCTCTATGCTTTCTATCTCAAACTCTATCTCTCCAAATCATATGCATTCTTTTGAAACTGTCAAATGTCTTCTCTGCGTCCTTGTCAGCAGAAGATACAGAGACAAACATTAAGTCCGCTTTCAATGCTAATTCCTTCACCTGAAACCCGGAGAAGTGGGAACGACCACCCGACAATCCAGGCGTGCGTGGGACATGGAACAACCTCCGATATGCTGCATGATGGCCACGTGTTCCTCAGATGTGAATCGCCAGGGGCACCTGTGTAATAACACTGAGCCGCCCCTGTCCCTATAAATACATGCCACACCACAGTCATTATCTCTTCTTGAACTCTCGCACGAACCCTAGCGCCACCGCTAGCCCTCGACGATGCCGGCGACGAAGCGCTTAGCTGCCGCAACCTCTCCGATGGCGTCTTCACGCTAACCGCGGACATCGTCTTCTCCGCCGTCACCGTAGGTGTCCTCCGTCGCCAAGTTAGGGCATGGACGATCGGACTGCTCAGCCTCCTCTTCCACTCCGTCTAGCAGTTCTACGTGTGGTAAATAAAACTTCCTTTTTACGGCCCCTTTGATCCTATAGATTCGTCACTTTCTACCACAAGTGGTTTTTGTTCACACATGTTGGATCCACTTCATACTGCATCTCATAATATGCCTAGTATATTCACTTATGCTTCACAAAGTAGTTAGATTCCTCACTTGTACTGATCCGTGGATTCGTACAAGTCTGGAACCAACTCCTTATCTATGAGTGAATGTCTTCGCACGATGAGGTCAATGTCTTCTAAACTGATTTATCTTCAAAATCTTCTGAGAATGCATATGACCTCTTCCCCTTCCCTTGCACCTTAATGTTGTCATAGGTACATGTCCGTGGGAGAATCCCTTGGTTCTCATAGTCTGCATTCATTTGCAGAATTGTTACATTATCACATAAATTCTCCCGAAGCCAGTTCCTGTTTGTCCAGCAAGCGAAAGCCTTTGAAGCCTTTGAACGTATTGAATCCATTAAGTTTAAAGTTCATGGCTGCAGAGAAATCAGCAAGGAAGGGTGGCAGAAAGCGTCGAGGAGAAACATCAAGAGATCTGCCTGATGACCTCTCAGAGCTGTACAAGACAGATCCTGAAGAGGATTACAATCAGTGCAAGACACGAATCCAATGGATTCAACGATATTGGGCAGAACAGTGGTCCAAGTACAGGTTTGTGACAAAGGAATATGCTGAGAAGAATGCCATCAGCGACCATGGGGAGACATCCTCTACAAAAATCTTCAACCCAGGTCCAGAGATGAAGCCATTGAACAAGGCTTCTATCCCTGCATGGTCTGTGGACCACAGCCTGCGGATGCTGACCCATCGTCACTGCTATGGTGTCGTGACGACAATCTGTTCAAGCGCAACTTCCAGTTTGCCCAGAATTCGGCGAAGCAGAACAAGAAGTCTTTGGGATTAGACTTCAACCCTGGTCCCTCTGCTCCCCGTGCCGATGGGACCCACGAAGCTGAACCCAATCTTGTTGGGCCCTTCTAAAACTTGGAAGGTATCATCACTCATATCGTGGTTCAAGGGACAGCCATGAATGAGCCTGCAGATGACGCTGAATCAGATGAAGTGCCTACAGCGCCGAAGCCAAAGAAGTTGAAACAGCCTAAAGCTTCAAAGCCTGCCTCTGCACCAAAAATCTCACGGGCGAAGCCACTGGCTATTGCACCTCCTGAAGAGAGTGTGCAGTCTGAAGATTTGTCACGCATCTCCAAGCCCCAGAAAGTCAAGATGCCTCTGCCACACACCGGCCAAGAACTGACAGCTACTGCTATTTTGCGCAACGATGCCATCGATCTGTCCAGTGATGAAGATCTTGCAGATGATGCTCTTGAGCAACTGATCAAGAGCAAGGAAGAAGCAGAAATCTTCAATGATCTGCCTCTCTTTGACGTGGCAATCATACACAACTGCATTGATGAGTGGTTTGACACGCCCAACCTCAGCTTCGAAGATCTGCAACTCCCAATTGGCCTCAGTGTCGCCTTCCATGGCGCCATTGCTTCAGAGCTAGCTCTAGCTCAGCGCATCGTCGAACTGAAGCAAAAGATTGACTTTGAGAAAGCTCAGCTCAAGAAGAATATGGCCAAGCTCAGCGTGCAAGAGGTGAAAAACTTCAAGATTATGCTGCACGAGCTCAAAGAAGCCTTTCTCAAGAAACGTGCAGAAGCTCAAGGTTCTCGTGAACACATGAAGGTCCTGGCTGACAAGAGTGTGCAAGCCTACAATGAGGCTGAGAAGCGCAAGGCCCTTGGTCGTCCTGGCATCGACCCCAGGATGGCTGCAAAGCAGAAGAAGAAGCCCGCTATGGCCAAAGCCGACACACCAAGGCAGGAAGTAGATCCCATTGTCTTCCCAACTAGCATGACTGGCTCGAAGCCAAAAGCCAGGTCTACCGCTTCAGAACTGAAGAAGACAAGGATTGTTGAGGCTGAAGCCCGAAAGAGGAAATATTCTGAAGCCTTTGATGCTGCTCCCTCCAAGAAGAAGAGGAAGACCAGGAAGGAACGGGCTGCTCCCACAGAGCCCTTAATTGTTGAACCCATCTCCATGGTTCGCCTTGCCGCTGAACACCAAGAGCGCCAGCTGACTGTCCATGAGCCTGCTTCCACAGAGGCTCATGAAGCTGAAGACTTTCCAGCAGCTGATCCCACCGCTGCTGAAGACATTGGTCACCATGACCATGTTGAAGATGATCCAGTTCTTCCTCAGATCGAGCACCAACAGGTATCATCGCATGTGCTTACGCACAGCGAACTCATCAGCATTGGTCGTCCTCTGACGCCAATTGCTTAGGATGCATCATGGGCTGATCACCCACAAGCACAAGAGGAAGATGAATTTGAGGCCCAGCCAACTCCAACTCCACAGGCGTCGCCAGCGTTACGCAGGCTTCGCAAAGGACCAAGGCCTCTAGTCTCCGAGTCTGAAGCTAAAGCTGCTGAAGACATTCTGGCTGCATCAGCCGATGAAGAAGAAAGCCCAAGAGTTGCTACACCCCCGTCTCACCAAGAAGTTGTTCTCGAGGAGAACGTGACTATGACCGACCCTCCAGCTCATCAAGTGGAGGTCGAAAATCTTGAGGCTGCCACCACCAACACCAATGAAGCCACTGACGCTGTCATGGCTGAAGCAAATGTGGAGCCTCCACCAACCCAAGAATAGAAGTCAGTGAAGCAAATGATGCTACTGCTCCTGTTCCTGCGCCTGCTGCTGGTCCTCAGTTTGACTATCATGTTGAGCATAGGCCTCAGGTACAGAAGCCAATTCCAAGGTTGTCTAGGTTTCCAGGTCCTGCATCAGCACCTGGATCCTTCAATGTCAACGGCTTCAAAGCAGACAACACTTTCTTCAATAGCTCCAAGAACCCCTACTCAAGGGAAAGAATATCTTCTGATCAGTTCTGGAGCTATCCGCAGCGAAGCTATTACTCCTGCATTCTGTACAATCAAGGTCGCATCTTCTCACATAAGCGTCTTGACACAGAAGCCATAGCTAGTCTGCCCTGTCTGGAAGAAGCTCTGGATTGCTTCAAAGAGGTTGGATTGTTGCCATTTGTCACTGACCAAGAGCACTGGAATGAAGAGTTGCTGCTCCAATTCTATGCCACACTTCACATCCGTGGGTACAACAGAGATCCGAAGACTTGGGTCCTGGAGTGGATGACAGGAAATGTTCATCACGAAGCCAAAGCCTTTGATATCATTGAGCTCACTGGTCTGCCCACTCCTGGCGATCTCTACGAACCTGGCTGTCAGCTTCACAGTGAAGCTATGGAGAGCATCTTTCAGAAGCCTGAACCAAACATGAGCCAGATGCTCAGTATGATGAAGCCCTTGCCACAAGATGCTGCATATCCTAAGGAGTTCTTTGTTGAAGATCTTGAGTATCTGCCACGGACTATTTATCACATCATAAGGCGAACTCTCTGGCCTATCAAAGGCCATTCTCCCCATGCCAAGCTGGAAGGTGCAATGAAGACTTTGGTCTTCTATATTCTTCATGGCAAATGCTTCAGTGCACAAGACTTCTTCATCCGCCAACTTGCTGCATCAGGCTTTGATCTTTTTGGCTTGAAGTTCTACGCTCCATGGATAATGCAGCTGATTAAACTCCACTCCGCTATCTCATATCAGCTATCTGCTCGCAATCATCAGATCTTTCTGCCTGATGTGGATATGTCCGTTGAAGCTATTTATCCTGAGCCTGCCAAGGAGCCTCTTAGTCTTCAGAATGCGGAGCATCAAAGTTTCTCTCAGAACATTGAAGGAGTTGAAGCAGTCACTCGTGTTTATCCTTTGGCTGGAGCTACACGTGCACCACATCCTGCCCTTACTGAAGCCACCAAAAGCACAATTGCCCAAGGACCCAAGAAGCGCACTCGTGTTCTCAATGACCGAGAGCTTCTAGTGGCTCTTCATCGGAAACAGGATAGGCATCATGACTGGCTGAAACACCAAATGCAAAGCCTCTCGGTGGATGTCAACTGCATTCGCAATCTTGCCACCAAGAATGCCTTTGTTGCACATGAAACCTCTCGACGCACATGGAAAGGGCTGACGCTTATGTGCTTTGAAGATGATCTTCAAGATGATGGCGTCTCTGAACACTTCAAGTTTGACTCCACACCTCCTCGAAGGGCAGTGCTACGATGAACTCCATCTCTTGAAGACTCTGAGTTCTCTTCCTCTGCGGCAACTATGAATGCCAGAGTGATCGAGGACGAAGACAATGCTACTTCACCGCCCCCTCCTTCAGCATGCTTTGGCACTGCTCCGAGTTCTTCTGCACCACCGAGCACCACCGACGACCCTGCTGCTTCACCTACTCTTCATGGGAACGAGTAGATGCTCTATGTCTTCAAACCTTTTTGGTCCTTACTGACAAAAGGGGGAGAAGCATATGAGTTTGATAGTCTTCAAGAGGGTCCCTTTGGGCGGTTGCTTTATATTTTTCCTAGTGTTTACAACTCTCATTTTGATACGTTTGGTTCTCTGAGTCGTAACACTTAAACTCGATGGTCGTCTGCTACTTATTTGCTACTTTGTGATGCAATGATAAATTTCGCATGTGCGATGATAAATTCCGCAGATCATTTTGCAGACGTCCATTTTCCATTATGCATGTCATTATCTTCACATACCTTCACATGCATAATGAATTGTCATCATAAGTTGAAGAGGATCTCCACATGTACAACCTGCCATGTGCATTTGCATTCCAAAAGTAAATTACTTATATGCACATCTTCAGGGGGAGCCCTTGCAGCTTATGAAGACAATTCCTTATCCTTTTACAGTTTCACATATTATATTCCCCGTTGAAAACTTCAACTAGTTTGTCATCAATCACCAAAAAGGGGGAGATTGTAAGTGCATCTAGTGCCACCCCTAGTTGGTTTTGGAGTATTGACGACAAACCTAGTTGAGGGACTAATGTGTTTGTGAGAATTGCAGGATAACACAGGTAGAAGTCCCTCATTGATTCGGTTTTCCTACCAGAGATGACACCTAAAAATGTATGAAGACATTGATGTCAAAGGTGGTATGTGAAGATATTCACATTGAAGACTATGACACGAGAAGACGTCGCATGAAGCATATGGAGCTCGAAGACTTAGATCTTTCGTAGTTCTTTTTCTTCTTTGTTGAGTCATAGGAACCACCATACTGTTAAGTGGGGTCCAAGAGAACCAGTCAGAATGACTGAAGTGATGCTTAACCAAAACCTATGTCTTCGAGTGAAGACTATGAGAGAAAATCTTGTCCAGAGTCGGACAAGTCAGCTTTGCTTGTAGCCCAAGTAAAGTTGCCGCGTGTGTTTGAAATCTGACTGTTGGAACACATGTCAGTTCCTTAGTGACCCAGGGTCATTTCGGACAAATCAGGTCGGGTTGCCTAGTGGCTATAAATAGCCCACCCCCTACAACCATAAACGGTTGGCTGCTCAGAGTTAGAGTACGGCTTTTGTCGTTTGAGAGCAACCCACCTCGAAGCCTTTGAGAGAGAATTCCTTGCGAGGATAAAGCCCTAACCACCCAGAGACAAAGAGTGTTAGGCATCACTTAAGTCTTCCTGTCTGTGTGATCTGAAGACTTATTACACTTGAGGACTGTGAATCCTCCATCCGGTTAGGCGTCGCATTCTGAGCATCCAAGAGCCATTGTGGATCGCCGGTGAACGAAGTCTGTGAAGGTTTGGGAGTCTACCTTGAAGACTTACCAGAGTGATTTGGCAAGGTCTGTGTGACCTTAGCTCAAGGGGAATACGGTGAGGACTGGGTGTCCTGAGCTGTGTGTTCAGGACTGGGTGTCCGGGACTGTGTGTCCTCAGGTTTAAATACCTAGCCGCCCTAACCAGATGTACAGTTGTCACAGCAACTGGAACTGGTCCAACAAATCATTGTCTTCAACAAGTCACTGGTTTCATCCTTCCCTTCCCTTTACTCACTGTTGGTCCTTGTGAAGTTGTTGTATGACTGCATTATCTTTTGTCTTCACTGAGTGACTGCTTGATCTGATTGGCTTCATAATATCTTCCTATCTGATCCTTACTACCTAGCTGCTATTAGTCATTGTGCTTTCACTTCATTGAATACTTGACTATGGCTTGCCTAGTGTAGTCTACCTTCCGCTGCATGATAATAGGTTTATTTCTATCGTTTGTCTTCGAAACTTCCACGTTTTGAAGACTTTCATAAAAATCGCCTATTCACCCCCCCTCTAGTTGATATAACGCACTTTCACTCCAATATGTCTTGCAGGTCTGGCGTATCTCCCCATGCCTTTTTATTTGAATGGCGTCGGGGTGGAGGCTGAGTTTTTGGGTGGAATGCCTCTGTATCACGGCCACGAGGTTGCCGATCAGCCGTATCATACGCTTCTTCCTCCAATCGAGGTAGCAACCTGCACTTTGGGTAACTCTTGGAGGGGTGCTCGAGTTTATATTCCTCGGCCACGAGGACTTCAGTCCATCTATCAGCTAGCAGATCCTGATCAGCTTGAAGCTGCTGCTGCTTTTTCTTAAGGCTATTTGCCGTGGCTATAAGCCGGCGTTTGAAGCGCTCTTGTTCGACAGGATCCCCTGGCACAATGAATTCGTCGTCGCCGAGGCTCGCCTCGTCTTTGGAGGGGGGCATGTAATTATCATCCTCCTCTTCTCCATCTGCCGCTCTCTCAGGAGGGCTGGCTCCTCCATTCTCCTGCTCTAAATCTTGCTGGAGGGGTTTGTTGTTGTCTTTGGCACTATCTGAAGTATTATTATCTCCTGTGCCGGTATCACCACTTTTGCTTTGGCGGGACTTAGAGCGGCGCCGCTGACGTCGGCGCTTGGGTTGCTTCTTGGAGGGGTCATCCTCCGCTATCTCGTTGCCATTGCCTTCTTTGGGTGTATCCACCATGTATATATCGTATGATGAGGTGGCTGTCCAGTGCCCTGTGGGCGGTGGTTCCTCTTCGCCCCCACATCGTCGTCCATACCGTCGATGTCTTCGGAGTCGAAGTCGAGCATGTCGGTTAAGTCATCGATAGTGGCTACTAAGTGGGTGGTGGGTGGGCCTCAAATTTCTTCGTCGTCCGCATCCCAGTCCTGCCGGACATAGTTTGGCCAGGATCCTCCTGACAAGGAGAGAGACCTTAATGAGTTCAGTATGTCGCCAAAGGGCAAGTGCTGAAAATTATCCGCGGAGGTTAACTCCATGATCGGCGCCCAATCGGATTCGATAGGAACGGGCGCAGGTGGTTCGGAGTCCGTGGCCGGAGAAGGATCCGGCAGTTTAACAGCACAGCTCTCGTGCAAGGTAAGGTCGATGTTTGGCTCGATCGCCGCTGAGGGTAAGGCCTCCGTGGCGGGGTCCATCCACCCGTCCGCGGAAGGCGCTCCTGGCTCCGAATTGAGGGTCGGAGCGGCTGCCTGTGCGGTCTCTTGAACACTATCCGGTGGTAGCGCTAAGCCGTATTCATCGTGACCGCGTTATGCACAAGGCAAAGGCTCAAATCCATCGAAGATCAAGTCTCCACGGATATCGGCCGTGTAGTTTAAGATTCCAAACCTGACCTAGTGGCCAGGGGCGTAACTTTCAATCTGCTCCCGATGGCCAAGCAAATTGGCCCGCAGTGCAAAGCCGCCGAATACGAAGATCTGTCCAGGGAGAAAAGTCTCACCCTGGACTGCATCGCCATCGATGATAGTAGGAGCCATCAAGCCTAACGGCGATGACATAGAGAAACTCTCAATGAAAGCACCAATGTCGGTGTCAAAACCGGAGGATCTCGGGTAGGGGGTCCCGAACTGTGCGTCTAAGGCGGATGGTAATAGGAGGCAGGGAACACGATGTTTTACCCAGGTTCGGGCCCTCTTGATGGAGGTAAAACCCTACGTCCTACTTGATTAACATTGATGATATGGGTAGTACAAGAGTAGATCTACCACGAGATCAAAGAGGCTAAACCCTAGAAGCTAGCCCATGGTATGATTGTATGTTGTAGTTGTTGTGTCCTACGGACTAAAACTCTCCGGTTTATATAGACATCGGAGAGGGTTAGGGTTAGGGTTACACAAGGTCGGTTACAAAGGAGGAGATATACATATCCATATTGCCTAGCTTGCCTACCACGCCAAGTAGAGTCCCATCCGGACACGAGATGAAGTCTTCAATCTTGCATCTTCATAGTCCAACAGTCCGGCTAAAGGATATAATCCGGCTGTCTGGAGACCCCCTAATCCAAGACTCCCTCAGTAAGCTTGAGGAAGAAGTATATGTTGCTCAACCCCCCAGGTTTTGAACATCCAAAGCATCCTGACCAAGTCTTCAGACTGAACAAGGCCCTCTATGGCCTCTAGCAGGCCCCTCGGGCGTGGTATGATACTTTGAAGGAATTCCTCATGAAGAAAGGCTTCAAACCCGGTTCACTTGACCCAACTCTTTTCACCAAAACCTATGATGATGAATTATTCGTGTGCCAAGTATATGTTGATGATATTATCTTTGGCTGTACTAACCAACATTATAGTGACGAATTTGCCTATATGTTGAGTGAGGAATATCAAATGTCTATGATGGGAGAATTGAAATTCTTCTTAGGTCTTTAGATTCGTCAACTATGCAATGACATCTTTATATCTCAAGAGAAATATCTCAAGGATGTATTGAGGAAATTCAGCATGCAAGATTGCAAAGGCGTCAAAATCCCTGTGCCCACAAATTGCCATCTATGCACTGATGAAAATGGTATAGACTTTGATCAAAAGGTATACCGCTCCATGATTGGCTCTTTATTGTATCTATGTGCATCTAGGCTAGATATTATGCTTAGTGTTTGCATGTGTGCCCGTTTTCAAGCTACACCAAAGGAATCACACCATAAGGCTGTGAAGCATATTCTTCGATATCTAGCTCACACACCAACACTTGGATTATGGTATCCCAAGGGCTCGACTTTTGATCTCTTTGGATATTCTAACTCTGACTATCCTAGTGATCATGTGGACCGCAAGTCAACATCAGGAACATGCCATTTCCTCAGACGATCCTTAGTATGTTGGTCCTCAAAGAAGCAAAACTACGTATCACTCTCTACTGCTGAATCTGAGTACATTGCTGCTAGTTCGTGCTGTGCTCAATTGCTATGGATGAAGCAAACCCTCAAGGACTACGCCATCAGTGTGAAGAATGTGCCACTCTTCTGTGACAATGAGAGTGCCATCAAGATTGCTCATAACCCAGTTCAGCACTTGAATACAAATTACATCCAGATTCATCATCATTTTCTTCAAGATCATGTGTTGACGGGCAACATCTCTATCAAGCACGTGAAGATTGAAGAATAGCTAGCTGATATCTTCACAAAGCCCTTGGATGAGAAGAGATTTAGCAAGTTGCGGTGTGAGCTAAATATCTTAGAATCTTCGAATGTTCTTTGAAAAGGACACACATCCTAACACTTATGCAAATTGATGACTTAGATGTGCAACACACGAAGTAACGTTTTTCTTCAATCAATGAAGACCAATCCTCTAAGTGTGAAAAAATTAGTGAAGAATTTGATTCTCGCAACCCTACGACAATTGTAGGCGGCATCTGAAATCATCATTCTTATACAGTGGATCACACCACCAACAAAAGTTGAAAATCTTCAATTTGAGTATTTCCTTTTGAAATTCCACAGTTATTCAAATTCTTCAACTTTGCATAGTCTTCACTCTTTTCGATTGTGTTCTTCATTGGCTATATATATATCTGAGTTTTCAGTCCTCTATAGCATTTACTTATTGCTAATTCTTCAAGTTGACTTTTCTGCTAAGTGAATGTGATTGGACCCTTCCCCCTCTATGCTACACTCAACCCAGCCTGTTCACAAATTCTTCATGTGTGTTCTATTTGAAACTCGTCCAAAATCTTCACTGTGTCCTTGTCAGTTGAGGAATTTGCGAACGAAACTTTAAATTTTTTATTATCTGAATTTCCAGCCTTCGCCGCTCAAACCGTTCCACATCCCACGATAAGATTATTCTATTCACCTAAGATCTCTCATGATCTCCACCTCACTGTACGTGGGTGACACATGTCGCTAGGATGAGAAGGGTCAGGGGCAGGTTCGTCCAATTTCCTCGGGCGAGCAATTTTTCACCTCGGCTATAAATACCAATCACCCTCCTAAGACTGCATTTACCCCGCTCGACCTCACTCCCTTCTCTTGAGCTCTCAGACCTAGCGCCGCCGCTACTTCCATCGTCACCGATGAGGAAGAGCTTCACTGGCTCGACCTCGTCACCGTCGTACTTGCGCCGGTTGCGAAAATCTTCACTCCGCCGGCACCATAGCTGTCTTCCGCTGCCAAGTTAGGGCATGGAAGATCTGAACGGACGAACTTCCCATCTACAACTCCCAGTTCATCACGTTCTTTGTCAAGGGTAAATAAAATCTATTTTTACTGCCCTTGTTGATTCTGATGATTTTCACAAAATCTTCAAAAGGTGTTCATTCTTCAACTTCCCCACTCGTTAAACACCCCACATGCATCTGTTCTTGATCTATTTATCTAAGCAATGTTTTTCTTCAAGATTCCTCAATCGTGTGGATTTTCAATCTATACAACTCTGGAACCTAAGTCAAAGACCGTGTAGTGAAATTCCTCAAGACACTCATGGTCTAATTCCTCAAATTTGTTCATTTTGAAAAACTTTTGAGAATGCACGTGACCTCTCCAAATTCTTCACACCTATACTCTGTTCACAGGTACTCATGTCCGCTGCTGAATCACTAGGTTCTCATGAACTTAACTCATTTGCAGTGTTCCTCGAAGACAAATTGCATACCTCTTCAGAGAATTCTTTGTTCAAATTCCTCAGCTGAAGAAAATGGCTGACGGCAAGAGACCTTAGAAGGGAGGGAAGAAATTGGAAGTGAACATAGATTTTGAGATCCCTGATGACATTTATGAGGACTATCGCACTCCTGATGAAGCCAAACATGGCAAGGAGAACAAGAATCAGCGCAAGGTACGCATACAGAGGATAGAGAGGAGATGGGCACGGGAATGGAGGGAGTACATATATGTCACTCGTAAGTACATGAAGAAATTCGCTTTACACCCTCCTTACCTAAGACCTCCATTGGCACCTGGCCAAGAAGTTGATCCCACTAGCCTCAAGTGCGGTGAGGACTATCCAGATGAATGGGCCAAACGGCAAGCCAAGTTGGCCAAAATGGCCAAGGAAGTACTGAGGAAATTCAATGAAGACTTTGCCGCTGCCGCTGATGAGGCATCTGCTAGCAAGCCTAAGAAGGCTATGCCCAAGAAGCTTGCACACAAGCCCAATTCCTCAGCAATGCCCTCACGGCCAAGCTCATCAAAGCCCTCACGACATATTCCTCAAGCAGCTCCAGTTCCCACTGTTGCAAAACCTTCAACTGCTGCTGCAATATCCTCGGCACCTGTGCATCTCGCCTCGTGCCAAAGGACAACTGGTATCTCAATTGCTTTAGGAGCATCTGCAAGTTCCTTAGATCCTCCTCAGTCCTCAACAGGCCCAACTCTGC
Organism: Triticum dicoccoides; assembly: GCF_002162155.2. Taxonomy (NCBI): domain Eukaryota; kingdom Viridiplantae; phylum Streptophyta; class Magnoliopsida; order Poales; family Poaceae; genus Triticum; species Triticum dicoccoides. The sequence goes on from NC_041384.1 coordinate 424,694,822, forward strand.
TGAAGAAGGAGGCCACTGTTGGACGAGGCACAAGGCCAAGTCCTCACAAGAAGCAGGTCGCCTTCCAAGTGCCATCAAGTGAAGACGAAGCTGATGATGAGGAATTAGCTGAAATCATCAGAGACAGACAACACAGGTCTGGTAGAGCCAAAGGCAGTAACGTGCCATTGTTGCTGGATCCAAAGTTGATCCTAGACTTCATCGACCTCTGGCATAAGGACCCCAACACTCCTCTGCCTGAGCTGAACCTCGCTCATGGTCAAAGTCATGTGTTGACGACCTTCATTGATGAGGAAAAATGGAAATTTGAACACGGCATGTCGGTGTACTAAAGTAGGGGTACCTTAGTATCCCGAACTTGTGCACGGGCAGTTGCAGCACCCCGCGGCAAAGGCTTGCCGGGCGACCGCCAAAGACCCTCCAAGGTTCCCTTGGAGCCATTCAAGAAAAAAGCATTCAAGATGAAGAGACAAGGCCCCGGCAAGAGGATCTTGCTGGGAAGAGACAAGGCCCCGGCAAGAGGAGCTTGCTGGGAAGGCCAACCACGGCACTTCAAGAAACTTGCCGCGATGCACCGCACGTCCCGACAAGGTCCGGTGGGCGACAAGCTTCTGGACTCGACAAGACGACGACCCCGACAAGGTACTTGCCGGGGGCCAGTTGCCACCCCATACCCGCGCTCCAGCGCACCCGCCCGCGTGTCGCCATGAGGCTTCCTCAGGGGCGCGTGGCGGGAGCCTGTGCAGCCAGGGGTACGCGGTGGCAAGCGGAGATGAAGAGAAGGTCATCGTGGCAAACGGTGGCGCTCCTAACGGTCACTTTTTGCACTGTTTAGGCAACTCAGACATGCATTCAATGACCTTGTCCCCTGCCGTCAGAGTTAGGTAGGGTGCACTGTGTCCACAGTAGCGGTAGTTGCACCTACCGCATCCTTTTCCATTTTTACCCTTCTAGTCTACGTTGCCACCTGTCGGTGACCCCTTGAAAGTATAAAAGGAGGCCCAAGCGCAATGTAGAAGGGGTTTGGCTCATTCGAAACACCAGAAACACTCCCACGCTCAGTCTGGCAGCGTCCATCGCTCCTGAGCAAGGATTCAATACAATCCAACAAGCAGCAGTAGGGTTTTACGCATCCGTGCGGCCCGAAGCTGGGTAAAACCGCTCGCGTGTACTGCCTCGATCCGCCCTTTGTGCGGCCTCCGCCCCCCTCCGAACCGAAAGGGGCTCAGTCCGCCGATCCCCATAGGTGTTCATGGATCAGTTTCCCCGACATCTTTGGCGCGCCAGGTAGGGGGCGTCGAGATTGTGCGAACCCGATCTGGCGTGCACGCGAGCTAAATTTTCATCGTCTTCATCGACATGCCACCGAAGAAGAAGGATTCGGAGGCAGCTGTTCCGTCTGCGTCGCTTTCACCGCCTCCGGAGCAAACGGGTGGTGGAGTGGACGCCGGCGGAAGAATGGGCGTCGACGAGGGAGCCCTCAGTGCGGCCAAGTCCAAGGACAAGGCGGCACAGACCTCGGCGTCCATGCGTGCACCGCGCCCCTCTCAGGAGGCGCGGGACCAGCAGCGTCATGGCGTTCGCAGCGCCATACGTCCGCTGGGCCAAGATCAAGCTGGTGGTTCTCGTGGTGCTCAAGACCAACATGCACGTCAACATGCTGGCTCGAGCGAAGTACGGTCGCCTGGACGGGGCACTGCTCCTTCTAACGTGGTTAGGAGTCCGAGCACGCCCCACTCCTCGCACCGTTCACCTCCGCCACCCACCACTCCAGCAGAAGCCTTGGCGCAAGCTCAACTGCTCCTAGACTATCCTCCGACGGCGGACAAGACCGACGAATGGAGGGCCACTATCCAGAGCCTCATCGGTTTCGCCAACGGCGACACTGCGCGGCAACCAAGCACCTCGCTGCCGTGGCAGGACAGCCGGACCTGAGCCGATGGCAACAAGACCGGGGGAGGTGCGACTTCCATGCACTCTCCACTACGAAGGCCAAAATCGCCGACTCGCCGGGTCCACCCCGACAGCGGCTCCATCGTGTCGTCGGACCCACGAGCTCGTCGTGACCAGCGCCAAGTTCTCCATGAACGACAACAAGAAGATGCTCGAACCCGCATCGAGCGCCGAAGAGAAGCGCGACGTCAGTCCGACAAGCGCGCTGGGCCCTCTGTTGACATGCATGCGCCAGGGGAACCAGGCGATCTGCCGTACGTGGTAGGTTGCCCTGCATTCACTCGTGAGCTGCGGCAAGTCTAGTGGCCCAGTATAAAGAACTTCAAGCCAGACGTACCGGAGAAGTATGACGGCAAGACGCATCCGTTGGAGTTCCTCAGCATCTACACCATTGCGGTGCAGGCTGCCGGGGGACGAGATGACAAGATCCTTGCCAACTACTTCCCGCTGGTGCTCAAGCCCAATGTCAGATCCTGGCTCATGCACTTGCCGGACAACTCCATATCCTCCTAGGCTGATCTGTGCCATCAGTTTGTCAGCGCCTTTACAGGCGGCCACAAGCCACATGGCCAAGAGAGCGATCTTCATCTGCTCGCCCAGAAGGAAGGAGAGCCACTGCGCAAGTACATTCAGAGATTCAGCCGTGTACAGCACAACATCCCAGACGTCCACCCCGCCGCGATCATCAGCGCGTTCCATCAGAACATGCGAAACCGAAGGATGAGGGAGGAGATGGCGATGTGTAAGATCAGAGACGTCAGCGAGCTTTACGCCCTGGCCGACAAGTGTGCACGCGCTGAAGAGGGGAGGAGGCTCCCCGGAGAGAATACAGGAGCAAGAGGATCCGACAGTGAGGATGCCGCCCCGGCAAGGAAAGGCCGGCGGCGGAACAACAGAAGGCAAAAGGGCAAGGAAGTGCTAGCTGTCGAGCAGACCGGCAACGGAGGTGGCGCCAAGGAAACTAAGGATGGTGGCTCTGGCAAGGAGGCCCAGCCTGTGGCGGTCGCCGACAAGCAAGACAGCTCCGGCAAGCAGTATTGCAAGATTCACCGCACCAAGGGTCACGATCTCCAGAACTGCAAGAAAGTCGAACAGCTTGTTGAGCAACAGAAAGCTGAGTACGAGCGACGCGACAAGGAGAAGGCCCAAGAAGGTGCTAGAGGATCCGGCAAGAAACGTCCCGGCCGAGGAGGACGCCGCGACAAGGCCAAGCAGCGGCAAGGAGACAGACCTCCCCGCGGCCGCGACAAGGATGAAGATGACGACGACGACGAAGACATGGATGATGAGGAGGCTGATGAGCAGGAGTTCCAGAAAGCCACAGAGGTGCTGTGCGTTGACGGTGGTGCTTCTCTGCATACCTCGCACCGTCAGCTCAAGCAGTGGGTGCGGGAAGTTAACGCAGCAGAACCACCCGTCGAGTCGCGCAGGCCTTTGAAATGGTCCAGCACGCCTATCATCTTTGATATTGAGGACCACCCTGATCGCGTAACTGCGGTCGGGTGTTTGCCGATGTTGGTTTCACCAACAATCCGCAACCTCAAGGTCACTAAGATGCTAGTTGACGGCGGGGCCGGCTTGAATCTGATCTCCTCCGCGGTCCTTCAGAAACTCCAGATCCCTGACAGCGAGCTCGAAGAGACCGGCACATTCCAAGGAATCAACCCGGGAAGGAGCAAGCCGAAGGGGAAGATCACGCTGCCAGTCACATTTGGCAGCGAACTGAATTTCAGAACTGAGAGGGTCACATTTGACGTTGCCGATTTTCCATTGCCCTACAATGGGATCCTTGGCCGTCCAGTGCTCGCGAAGTTTATGGCAGCCTCTCACTATGCATACAACATGCTCAAGATGCCAGGCCTGATAAGTGTCATCTCTGTCCCCGGCGACAAGAAGGATGCCCTTATCTGCGCCGACAAGATCTACCGGGAAGCAGCAGCCGCAGCTGATCACAACACACTTGCCGCTGAAGCTCCCGGGGGGAAGAAGAAGACAAAGTCCGGCAAGAGCTCTGATGCCCACTCCGGCAAGCGCACCTCTTCGGAGTGCTGCGCTACCGTCGAGGACGCACCATCGAGCTCCACCGGCAAGTGTAAGAAAGCAATGGCAGCTCCACCTAAGACCAAGAAGGTGTCCGCCAAGGAGGATGGCACTGGTGGTACCTTCACCATCAGCGCCACTCTTGACCCCAAATAGGAAAGCGCGCTCGTTGCTTTCTTGCGGGTGAATGTCGATGTGTTTGCGTGGCAACCGTCTGATATCCCCGGTGTTCCCAGGAAAGTGATTGAGCACCACCTCGCCGTCTGTCCTCATGCGCGGCCCGTTAAGCAGAGAGTCAGAAAGCAGGCAGTGGAGCGCCAAGAGTTCATTGCAGAAGAGATCAGGAAATTGGAAGCAGCAGGCCTTGTCAGAGGAGTGCTCCATCCCACGTGGTTGGCCAATCCTGTAGTCGTGCGCAAGGCGAATGGGAAATGGAGGCTTTGTATAGACTTCACTGATGTCAATAAAGCTTGTCCCAAAGATCCATTTACCTTGCCGCGCATTGACCAGATTGTTGACTCCACAGCTGGATGTGATTTGCTTTCATTTCTTGATGCATATTCAGGATACCATCAAATCTTCATGGCAGAAGAGGATGAGGAAAAAACCGCATTTATCACCCCTTGTGGCACATACTGTTTTGTACGGATGCCCTTTGGGTTGAAGAATGTTGGTTCAACATTTGCAAGGGTAGTCCATGTCGCTTTTGAGCCACAGATACACAGAAATGTGGAAGCCTACATGGATGATATAGTGGTCAAGAGTAAGGACAAGGCTACCCTGATCCAAGATTTAGAAGAAACTTTTGCAAATCTGCGCAAGATCAACCTCAAGCTCAACCCCGAGAAGTGCGTGTTTGGAGTCCCTTCCGGCAAGCTTCTTGGGTTCTTTGTGTCTCAGCGGGGAATTGAAGCCGACCCCGACAAGATCAAGGCCATCGAGCAGATTGAAGCACCGAAGCGCGTCAAGGACGTGCGAAGGCTTGCCGGTTGCGTGGCTGCTCTCAGCAGGTTTATCTCTAAGTCTGCTGAGCGCGCCCTGCCGTTTTTCAAGATATTGAAAAAGGCAGGTCCAATGAAATGGACTCCGGAAGCGGAGGCCGCGCTGTAGGACTTGAAGAGGTACCTGTCCTCCACTCCAATACTTGTCGCACCTAAGCCACAAGAGAAGTTGCTGCTATATCTGGCAGCAACCAATCAAGTGGTTAGTGCTGCGTTAGTAGCGGAAAGGGAGGCGGATGATGAGCCAGCGACCGCGACAAGTGAGTCCAGCGACAAGCAGGGGGCTTCTCCGACAAGCTCTGGTCCCGACAAAGATGAATCTGCGCAGACGTGCAACGAGGTGCAGAAGAAGATGGTGCAGCGCCCAGTTTACTTTGTCAGCTCCCTTCTCCAGGGGGCTAGGTCGAGGTACTCTGGTGTGCAAAAATTGCTTTTCGGCCTTCTCATGGCCTCGAGAAAGCTGCGCCATTACTTCCAGGCACACAAGATCACAGTTGTCACTCGCTTTCCGCTGAAGAGGATACTGCAGAATCCAGAAGCAACAGGCAGGATTGTCGAGTGGGCATTGGAACTGTCAAGCTTTGGCCTCAAGTTTGAGAGCACTTCAACTATCCAAAGCAGAGCATTGGCAGAGTTCATAGCAGAGTGGACGCCAACCCCAGACGAAGAAATTCCAGAGACAAGCATCCCTGTCAAAGAGACAAGTAAGGAGTGGCTGATGTACTTTGATGGTGCCTTCTCGCTGCAAGGCGCCGGTGCAGGCGTGCTGCTTGTCGCACCCACCGGAGAGCACCTCAAGTACGTAGTCCAGATGCACTTTCCCAAAGAGCAAGCAACCAACAATACTGCAGAGTATGAAGGATTGCTTGCCGGTCTCAGAATCGCAGCAGACCTTGGGATCAAGAAGCTCATTGTCAGGGGTGACTCACAGCTTGTTGTCCGCCAAGTGAACAAGAACTACCAGAGTCCGTTGATGGAAGCATATGTTGATGAAGTGAGGAAGCTAGAAGAGCACTTTGACGGCCTACAAATGGAGCTTATCCCAAGAGCTCAAAATGATATTGCTGACGGCCTGTCAAAGTGCGCAGCACTAAAGTTACCTGTGGAACCAGGGATCTTTGTGCTCAAGCTGACTCAACCATCCATAACACCATCAACTGAACAAAGCAAGAAGAGGAAGTTGGTTTCCGGTGACTACTTTCCGGCAGAGCTCCCCGAAGCCGCCGCCAAGAAAGTCCCCAAGATCAACACCAAGGATGCTGAGGGGCAGTCTGCTCCGGCAAGCCTTATGGTTTGTTCCGTTGAAGCAGACGCTCCCGATGAGTTTTGCTCCGGCAAGCTTGCCGGGGAACATCAAGCTCCGGCAGGGCCGCAAGTCCTTGCCGTAGAAGCGGATGTTCCCGCAGCAGCAGATACGCCTTTAGTCCTTGTTGTCGAGCCACAAGCTCCAGCATGGGCACAACAGATTGTCCATTTCCTTCAGACAGGAGAGCTTCCCGAAGAGCAAGAAGAAGCGGAAAGAGTAGCCTGGCAGTCAAGTATGTACAAGTTTGTCGACAACACACTGTACAGAATAAGACTCAACGGTGTGAAATTGAAGTGCATTCACCGGGAAGATGGACAACAGCTGTTGGCAGAGATACATGGAGGCATATGTGGTCACCACATAGGCGCAAGGGCACTTGCCGGCAAGGCTTTCCGGCAAGGCTTCTTTTGGCCGACAGCCCTCCAGGATGCAACTGCACAAGTAACCAAGTGTGAAGCGTGCCAGTTCCACTCCAAACAGATACACCAGCCAGCTCAAGCTCTCCAGACGATCCCTTTATCCTGGCCATTTTCGGTCTGGGGGCTCGATATCCTCGGCCCCTTCCCCCGAGCTGTCGGGGGCTTTGAGTACTTGTACGTCGCAATCGACAAGTTCACAAAGTGGCCGGAAGTGCAGCCAGTGAGGAAGGTGACAGCACAGTCAGCAGTCAAGTTCTTCAGGTCGATTGTTTGCCGTTTCGGGATCCCTAACAGGATCATCACCGACAACGGCACGCAATTCACGAGCCGCACCTTCATGCAGTACGTCCAAGACCTTGGCGCCAAGGTCTGCTTCGCTTCTGTTGCTCATCCGAGAAGCAACGGTCAAGCAGAGAGGGCAAATGCTGAAGTGCTGCGCGGGCTCAAGACCAGAACTTTCGACAGGCTGCACAAGTGCGGAAAAAACTGGATCGAGGAGCTGCCGGTGGTTCTTTGGTCAATCAGAATGACACCAAATCGAGCCACTGGCCAGACACCTTTCGCTCTAGTCTATGGAGTAGAGGCAGTTCTCCCCACGGAACTCGTTTACGGGTCGCCTCGAGTGATCGCTTATGATGAGCTCGAGCAAGAGCAGCTGCGACAAGATGACGCGCTGCTCCTTGAGGAAGACCGTCTTCAGGCTGCTGTGCGACCGCTCGCTACCAGCAAGCTTTGCATCGCTACCATAGCCGCAAAGTTAAAGCCAGAAGCTTCGAGGAAGGCGACCTTGTTCTTCGGCGTGTTCAGTCCGCCAAGAATTCCAACAAGTTGACGCCGAAGTGGGAAGGCCCTTATCGGGTGAAACGAGTCACTAGGCCCGGCGCTGTCCGCCTTGAGACCGAAGATGGCATTCCGGTGAGCAACTCCTGGAACATTGAACATCTTCATAGGTTTTACCCATAGGGCGCGGTTGCCGGAAGCTTTTCCGGCAACCACCTTTTGTACAAGTCTTGCCGCTGTTGCATGTAATCCTTTGTACAAAGCCGGGCACAGACCCCGTGCACCTTTAAAGTTCATGTGCCCTGCACATCTTGTCAGTTTTTCTTTATGCTATAATCATTTTTCACATATGTTATCTGACACTTTGTGCAGCACCAGATCCCGGTAAGCAATAGCGAGCCCAAGGCTCCATATCATTACTTTATTTCTCTGTTTCTTTCTCAAAAGAAGGAAGGTTCCCTCGCCCACAAGGTTTACCGGGGGGGGGAGGAGAAGATAATGGTGTGGACCAGGCCGTTCAAGAAAGTTTCTCCTTGCCGGGAAGCAGACGACAGAAAAGCTAAGTTGCTAAAGCTTGAGCAATCAGTTTTTTAAGTTTTTGAGTTATTTTCCTTGAACGACCGTGCTTTGTATGGAAAACCTGTGCGCGGAGGAACCAACTCGTAGCTAGTAGCGCCTTTACTTTGTTTCGAGTCCGCTCAACAACTTAAGTGAGCTGCTAGCGCCCTTACTTTGCTTCGAGTCCGCTCAGCAACTTAAGTGAGCCGCTAGCGCCCTTACTTTGTTTCGAGTCCGCTCAACAACTTAAGTGAGCTGCAACTAGTTGCGACAAGGTTGCTTGTCGGTAGCGACCCCGCCAGCAGGCTACTGAAGTTCCGCACTCGGCGCTCGCGGCAAGGGTGCCTGCACTGGCAAGTTTCCCTAAAAAGCGTAGGGCAGAACAATACAAAGCCAAGAGTCGAGTAAAGGAAGTAACACAGCAATTTTTTGCTTAAAATAGAGTTATATTACAAAAATAACTTGTCGCGCCTCTAATAAAGTGTTCCCATGACATGACTGGTAGCGACAAGAAAAGAAGAAAATGGACGGCCTAATCTACGCGACCGCCGTCAACCCTTTTGACCTCGTTCACCCTGTCCACAATGGGTGCGACGAGGGCCTTAAGTGCATCAAGATCAACGTCCGCCGGCAGCCTCTTGAGGACGTTGGTGAGGTTGAGGCCCGGATTGCGGAAGGCCACCTTCACCAGCACCTTCTCCAGAACTCTGGCACAAATCGAGCGCGACTCGCCGGCCAATTGCTTTGGGATCCGTTCCCGGAGCTGCTGGAGAGCCATCGCCACGCCCTTGAAGAACAGAGTGAGCTTGACGCTGGGTTGGAGATTCTCGTCGGAGGAATACCCGAAGCCTTCCACCCCCAATTGCACCAGCTCCTCTTCGATGACTGCAGCAATGTTCATGAGGCCCTCCGTCCAGAGCTCCACAGTATCTCTGAGAAGATTCTGGGTTTCGGCGGCCCTCGCCAGCAGCACATCGTTGGCCTTGATGTCTTTCTTCAAGTCTACCTCCCGTTTCCTGGCGCTGTCCAACGTCTCTGTCAGGGCCAGCTTCAGCTCCAGATCAGCATTGGAATTCTTGGCGGTGCGCAGCTCTTTGCCCTTCTCGGAGAGTTGGCCCTACAGCTCACCATGGGCAAGGGCGTCCTTCTCGCGCTCCAGCTTGAGCGCGGCAAGCTCTTCGCCACCCACCTTCAGATCAGCCTCCAGCTGCGCCACCTTTACTTCCAATTCCTTCTTGGCGGTCTCGGCAGCCGCAGCCGCATCCTTTGCCTCTTGGAGCGACCCGCCAAGTGCCCGTTCACGCGCGGCAAGCTCCTCCTCGTGGCTATCGAGGTTCACTTTCCGCTGAGTCAGCTCGCCTTCCCGCGCGTACAGCTTCTCGCCGGTGAGCCGCTGCTGCTCTTCAGCCTCAGCCTTCTCAAGGAGGAAGGCCTTCCGCTCCTCAACAAGCTGCTCCCGCTCCTCCGCCAAGGCCCGGAGAGTTTCTTGGCGAAGACCCCGGAGCTCCTCCGCACGCTTCTCTATGTCCACGCTCGCTTTCGCGACGAGCGCTTCCCGGGACTCCAACTTCACTTGACGGGCGCGATAGAGCGCCAGCAGCCTCCGCAGAAGTCGCTCCTCCTCGGGCTCGTCACTGCTGCTTCCCGGTGCGTCAACGATCGACAACCCGGCGGAAGCGAGCACCTCCCCATCCAAAACTTCTCCTTACACCGGCGCCCTGGAGCTTGACGCCCAAGGGAGCTTGATGAAGATGCCCTCGCCAGCCTTCAGATAGGTGCCGGGCTGGGGCTCCTCGGAGCCTGACGCCGCGGCAGCGGCGGAGGGATCGGCGGTCGGTGCAGCGCCTGACGCTCCTGCGGCCTCAGGGCCGTCAGTGCGATCGCCAGATCCCCCGCCAGCTTCCTCGGCGGCAGCCTTGGCGGCCTCTTCGCCGGCGGGCACGTCAGCGCCGGCTCCTTCTTCGGTGGCCGCGGCGTCATCAGTATTGCCGTGCGCGTCCTCCTCGCCGCCCGCTTCGGTCTCCATCAGATCCGCGGAGGGTGGGTCTGACGACCGGAGAAGAAGGAGAAATCAAACAAGTATCCGAGAAGAGAAATCAGCAGAAGACTACAAGGAAAGTTTCGGGCAAGAAGGACTACCTGTGCTAGGATCTGCTGTCATGACCTCCACCACCGGGGGATCGTTGGCGCTGTCCCTTGCCAGAGACTCCCCCCTTGCCGGAGACTCCTTCCTTGCCGGAGATCGCTTCCTTGACGGAGAACGCTCCCTTGCCGGGGGGTCCGCCCTTGGCGGCATAGTCGAAGCAGACGACGAGTTGGAGGAGATCACCATGCCCTCCTGATGAAGCTGTTCTGCTCCTGCACAAACAAACCAGTGATCAGATGTCAACAAAGGAAAAGAGCAACCACGCGCACCCAGAAGCAGAAAGTAAACCATATGCTTACGCTGGGGGCTGCTCTGCGAAGTGATGGCCGGATCCGGCAAGGTGGTCTCGGGCGCGCCTCCTGTCGTCGCAGTGGGCTCGTCCTCGATGACCACCACCTGAGCCTTGGCCCTCTTCGCTGCCCTCTGGGCCAGAGTCCTGAAAAGGGAGAGTCCAGGGTGGGTCAGATCAGATGCAAGACAGGAATGGCATGTTGAAGAACTACAAGAACAACAAGGGAATCTTACTCTTCTTCCTCTTCCTCGTCGGAGCTGAGCGCGGAGAGGTCGAAGTTCGGCCCACCTCCGGCGCGACGAGGTGGAGGGGTGGGATCCCTTGACCGCTTGGCGGGGGCTGCGGCGCCAGCCCGAGACGGCCCCGCTTCAGTTGTCTCTGCGGCTGGAGGCACTCCCGCGGCAACCGTACTTGCCGCGGTAGAGTGCGTCGCGCGACGCTGCGGCTGTTGGCCCACTTGCCGCCCTGCTACGTCGCCGACCCTGCGGAGGCGCCTTCTTGGCTGCGCTAGGGGCTGTGCTGCAGGCCCTGCTCGCGGCAAGCTCCTCGGAGATGGCGGGCCGCTCGCACCCTCGGCGGGCTCGTTCGACTCGGCTTCGGGCGCGGCGAGCTCTTCTTCCTCTTCGGGCTGCTCCCGTTCGGCAAGACTCATCGCCAACGCCGCGTCCGCTTCCTCCACGGTGAACCCGAATTCACCCGCGGCCGCGGCTGCCGCCGCCTCTTCCGCCCTGGTGGCGATGCGCTCCATCTCTTGATCAGTGGTGTCGCGGGTGAGGAGCTTCTTCTCGTCAGCATTGACCGCCACCTCCACTAGGCTGTCGAAGAACTGCTGCACGACGTCGCCGGCGGGCTCTTGCCAAGTTGGAGCGATCCCGTGCGAGTCACACAGCGGCATCATTGCGCAGATGCGGTCGCGCGAGGAGTTGTTACACAGAGGCACGACGCCTGCCAGCAACCTGAACCACTCGGGATGCTGCGGGTCGTGCTTGAATATTTCCTTAAGTATCCCGTCCAATTCTATGACGGTGAAATTGAAGTTGAGGACTGGGCGCAACCTCATGATGTCTGCCGGGAATCCAAATTCCCAGGAGGGTCTACCCTTCGCCTGCAGAGGGGCGATGCGGCGGCGGAGGAAATCTGCGCCGACAGCTCCTACAGTCTACCCGGCAAGCCTGAGGCGCAAGATCTGGGTGGTGGCGATCTTCAACTTGTCATCATCCGCGGACAGAGCGCTCCAATCATTGCCTCGCACTGCTGGGGCTTGGCGCAGGGCGGTGAACGGCTGCGGGTTCTCTTCTACAACCCAGCACCAGTTTGCTCTCCACTCATCCCACTTGCTGCGGAGCTCCCCCTCCAGATAGGTCTCCTTCTTGCCGGCTCGCGAGATCCAGGCGATCCCCCCGGCAAGGGTTTCCCCTCTCTCGACATGGGGCATGAAGAAATGGCGGAAGAGAGCTACGTTGGGGTGGACTCCGACAAAGTTTTCGCATAGGTGGGCGAAAACTGCCATGGTCAAGACGGCGTTGGGGGTAAAATCAAGGAGGTGGAGCCCGTAGGTGTTCATGATATCACAGAAGAAATTAGAGAATGGCGGGTAGAGCCCGCAGTAGAAGAACACGGCAAAGAAAGGGTATCCGCCAACTGGAGCTTCTTGCGAGGTGATGGCGGAGAGTACCTTTGTGCGCGGATGCGCCCGTGTCTCCGTCGACCAGAAGTGTCACATCCCTAGTTCTGGTATGCTCAAGGCTAGCTAGTCAAGTGTGCATCATGTTTAAATTCCATTTAAATTTGAAATGAGGATTTGTGAAACCCTCAGAATCATTTTTGAAATGACCCAAATAAAAATTTCTCCAAAAGGGTCCAAGAAAATGCTCATCTTGCTCTCTGAAAATATTGGACAGAGATAAAAATCAAACCAATATTTTTAAGAGCTCATAAGTATTTATTTCGGGCATTTGGAATTAATGCATAAATATTTGCATTGGAAATATATTAGTTATATATATTAATATATGTCCAAAAATTATGCCACTTGTTTGGAGCTCTGGAATAATGCCACTAGTTCCTACAAAAATGGGCATAAGGAAATAAATTGATTTAGTATTATTACTAAATCAAAACATATGTCAGAAAAATAGAAAAGAAAACAGTAATAAAAAAAGGATACTTACCTGGGCCTCCTCCCTGTGCAACCCAGCAGCAGCCAGCGCCGGCCCAGCCCACTGGCCCCTCCTCTGTCGTCTTCGTCCTCGACAGGGGGATGGGCGCGTGCCCGACGCGCGTGCGCTCCGCCGCGCCACCTCCTCCCTCTCTGCCTGCCTGGCGCCCTCCTCGTCGCCCTGGAACGCCCCGGACGTTGCCACCCCCCCCCGTACCCTCTCACTCTCTCTCGTTCCTTCCCCCCTCCTCTGCTCTCTCTCTCGCGCGCAGCCCGAGCGGAGCTCATCGCCGCCGTCCACTGTTGCCGCGGCCACTGGCCTTCCCTCGCCCCTCCGTAGAGTCCAGAAGCTCCGCCACGACCCCCTCTACCTCCTCGTCAAGCCACGCACCTCCGGACGCGCTCCATCGCCGACGCCATCGTCTTCTTCACCACCGACGCCGGAGATCGACCTCGCCGCCACGCCGCCGTCCGGCCTCCCCCGAGCTCTCCGACGACGTCCTCGAGCCCGCCGTGAGGCCCCGCTTCGGTTCCCGCTTCTCCCTTGCCTCCCCGAGCTCTGTAGCTAGCGCCGCCATCGAAGCCGAGCACCGGCCGCCGCCGCGAGCTTTGCTCCGGTGAGCTCCGGCCTCCCCAGCTCCTCCCACCTGCCCCACCAGATGCGCGAGAGCCCGGGCTACGCCCCGGTGCTCTCCGACGCCGCCCCCGTGGCCTGTATCACGGACGACGCCGCGTCCAGAGGTCGCCGATGACGACCTCGCCGGCCTGACGGGTGGGCCCCGTCGGCCAGGTGATTAGCTTAGTGCTAATCACCGTTAACTAACCCCCCCTGACACTGACAGTGGGCCCCAGCGCCACTAACCTTTTTAATTAGGATTAAACTAACCCTGTTTAACCCCCTGTCACTGACGTGTGGACCCCACACGTCAGGTTTGACCAGTCAGCACTGTTGACTTGCTGACGCAAGCATGACGCAGTGCTGACGCAATTATTTATTTTCTGGATTTAAAATAAATCTGGAAATTCCAGAAAATGATTTAAACTTCAAAAATTCATAGAAATTCAACCATAGCTCAGATTGAAATAATTTATATATGAAAAATTATCAAAAAAAATGCAACCTTTCCATCTGTACTAGTTTCATGCATGACAAACCAACTTATACATGTTGTATATGAGAAAACACATTATGGCATTTATAAGAGTTTAATTTGGAGATGCATTTGAGCTTTTGGTTCAAATGGACTTCAAACCAAATGAATACTAGTTGCATTAGCTCAAACAACATCACATCTTCATGCCATGTTCATGCATCATATTGTTGCATATGTTTGTGTATTGATTGCCGACACTGTTCCTTCTCGATAGGTCCTGCTCCGGAGTCTGTTCCAGAGTACCTGTCTATGAAGCAGTGCCTCCCTTGTTGATCTACCAGGCAAGCAAACCCCCTTGTTCATTCCGATACAATCCTACTCTCTCGCTCCTGCTCTCAGTTATTGCATTAGGACAACAACGATTCATCTGCTACTTTGTGCTGCGGTAGATGAACCCATTCCTCTGCATGACCTGTCATTGCCACAGTAAATAGTTGAAACCCACTAGCATGTGTAGGAGTTGATTGAGCCATGTTGTGTTCCTACCATGCTATGCCTGCTATTGCTTAGAGTTGTGTCAGGTCTGGTTCATTGGGATGAATTGGAGTGTTACGATATGTTCTGATGCTGAGAGTGAAGTGTGTGAACACGATTTGGTAAAGGTAGCGGTGAGAGGCCATGTAGGAGTACATGGTGGGTTGTCTCACTGGAACCGTCCTTAAGCACTGAGTTCTATGTATGTTGTCCAATGACTCGATACTACCACACATTGGGCTCCGGGCGCTCCAAGCCCTCTCGAATTATTAACCAACTTGATCTCTATCCAGGAGTCGCAACTAGTTTCTGGTGTTTGTAGGGAGTGTTAGTAGTCTACCAAGTGGCACCCGGCCAGGTGGGCTTGGGACAGACTAGGCACAAGTGGCACGGTGTACCAAGCGTAGATCCATCCGGCGAGGTGGGCTTGGGAACCCTGCACACATCATTTGGGGCCGTGAGTGAAACCCCGGCCGGATCTCCTTGCGGATGGAACCCGAATAGACGATAAACCTGGATTAGAGTCTTGTGTGGTTAGTCAGGTCGTGGCCGACACCCTCGCCAGGCTTCTGCTTGAAGGTTGCCGAGATACATGACGTGTACATGGCGGTAAGTGGCGAGAGCGTGTGTGAAGAAGTACACCCCTGCAGGGTTAACATGATCTATTCGAATAGCCGGGTCCGCGGTTATGGACTTCTTGGATGCTTACATGGTACATAGACAACTTGAAGTGGATACTCTAAAATGCTCAAGACAAGTGTGAGTGCTATGGATGGCCTTCTCATAGGGAGACGGGGATGGATCCATAGTAGTGTATTGTGTGGTGATTAGTGGACTCGTGTGCGCCATATCACCTCAAGAGTTTCTGGTAGTCGTAGAACAGGATAGCCACTGAGTCAAAGCTGGCTTGCTGCAACTAAACCCCACATTACCTTCTTGATACACCTGCATGTATGATAGGATCTGATGTAAGTCTTGCTGAGTACCTTTGTACTCATGTTGCTTTATTTATGTTTTTGCAGCGGAGACTTCGGTCTTAATAGTGTTCTCGTGGACTTCGACGAGTAGCTTGTACCTCAGCTACGATCTTGATCGGATGTTGTAGATAGTCAGGCTCTTCAGCCTTTTTCCTTTGTAGATGTCTGTACCCAGACATGTAATGCTTCCGCTTGTTGCTTGAATGCTCTGTATGATGGGTCTTGTGACCCCTGTTTGAAATAATGCTGTGATGGCTCTTTGAGCCTTATCTACATGAGTTGTTGAGTTATGCTGTGATGCCATGTTGTACAACACATACTTGCATGTTATGCGTACATGTAATGTGTATTGCTATGTGTGGGATCTGACTATCTAGTTGTTTATCCTTAGTAGCCTCTCTTACCGGGAAATGTCTCCTAGTGTTTCCACTGAGCCATGGTAGCGTGCTACTGCTCCGGAACACTTAGGCTGGCCGGCATGTGTCCTTCTTCGTTCATGTGTCTGTCCCTTCAGGGAAATGTCACGCGGTGTCTACCGGAGTCCTGTTAGCCCGCTACAGCCCGGTTCACCGGAGTCCTCTTAGCCCAGTGCTACAGCCTGGATTCGTTCGCTGATGACCGACACGTTCGATGCTGGGTCATGGATGCCTGTTCCTGTAAGTTTGTGTCACTTTGGGTTTACGACTAGCCATGTCAGCCCGGGTTCTCTGTCATATGGATGCTAGCGACACTATCATATACGTGTGCCAAAAGGCACAAACGGTCCCGGGCATGGTAAGGCGACACCCGTGGGAATACCGTGCGTGAGGCCGCAAAGTGATATGAGGTGTTGCATGCTAGATCGATGTGACTTAGGATCGGGGTCCTAATAGCCTTGGTATCAGAGCCTGACTGCCTGTAGGATTACCAAGCCAAACTGGTCGAAGTTGAGTCTAGAAATTCTTTAGTTATGTAAAGGAATTGATTGTGGGAAGGAACGTAAGGCTCCTTTTACTCCTTTACCTCATGGCCTTCTGATCTGAGTCGTCCTATCTTTCCTACGGGGTTAAGGAACTAGGCTTTCTCTTCCGTCTATCAGGATCACGTGTTACTACTCCATAGTCCCATAGGATTGGTTGATCAGAGTCATACCCCAGTTTTGAGTATTTCCGGTGTAGTCTGTTTAGTATGATCTCAGAACCTTGAGTAATGCTGATGAGTATGTTACCACCCCATTTTTAGTAGGATGTCTCATTCTAAGCATTTTACTGCCGTTATGCTGCCGGAATTTCCCTAGGAGTTCGAGAGATACTAATTCCTTGTCCTACATTCTACAGTCTATAGTTGATGCTGACTCCGTCCCTGGTTTCGTTTCTCAGGATGTCATCAAGTTCTATTGTTCGTAGCCAGAACCATGGAGATGGTAGGGATGAGGATCCTCCCGACCCACCTTCGTTGACAGAGTTCATGTTAGAAATGGAGAGGAACAAGCGTGAGTCTAACCGTTTGTTGGCACGTATCGAGGAGAACACCGCACATCAGTCCAATAAGTCTGCGACCATTCATGACCTCATTCGCTTGCACCCACCTACCTTTCATCATTCCATCAAGCCACTCGATGCAGATGACTGGCTCCGTAGCATCACTCATAAGCTGCGTTCCGCGAGCATAGCTGAAGATGACAAGGTCACTTATGCCACATACCACCTGGAAGGTCCTGCTAGTCTTTGGTGGCAGAACTATGAGGCTATGCTTCCAGCTGACCAGACTCCCACCTGGAGGGATTTCGTTGAGGCTTTTCGCGAGCATCACATTCCTGAAGCCCTCATCGATCGCAAGAGAGAAGAGTTCTGTAGTTTCACCCAGGGTAAGTTGGCTGTTGATGCTTACAGTAGAGAGTTTGAGAACCTCGCTCGCTATGCCACAGAAGAAGTGTCCACGGACGCCAAGAAGCAGGCTAGGTTCCGGAAGGGTCTCAACCCCAAGTTGCGTTGTGATCTCCACCTGCATCATTGTGATACATTCCAAGCCCTTGTGAACAAAGCCATTAATGCAGAGACAGCTCAGCTCACTTACGAGGAGTCTCGTAAGCACAACCGTGATTTGGGATCTTCCTCCGATTCTAGCTCTCAGAAGCGCCGGATTTGGGTTCCAAACTCCGCTCTTCCTTCCGGATATGTACCGAGGCCATCTTATGTGGCACCTCATCCAGTTCAGCAGTATGCTCCACCCAGGTCTATTGGTGGACCGCCTGCCAATGCGGGTCCACATCCTACCTCCAAGATTTGTTACAAGTGCGGAGAGCCAGGCCACATTGCCCGTATTTGCACTCAGATCAGAGTTGCTCCACCTCAGCCCGAGAAGTCTGTTGGCCGTGGTAAGCCATCACGCAAGATGATCAGTGCCAAGTCAGCTCCCATTAAACATGGACGTGTGCATCACGTCTCAGCTAAAGACGCTCATGATGATCCAGATGTCGTTCTTGGTACACTCCTTGTTAACTGTCATCCAGCATCGGTTCTGTTCGATACTGGAGCATCTCATTCCTTCATTTCTGAAAGTTATGCCCGCTTGCACGACATGTCATTTTGTGATATGCCCTCCCCGCTACTTATTCAAACTCTTGGATCCAAATGGCAAACTTCTAGGATAAGTTATGGCAATGAAATCCATGTTGACAGACTTGTATTCCTTGCTTCCTTGATATCTCTCAAGTCTTCGGATATTAACATTATCTTGGGTATGGACTGGATGACAGCTCATCATGCCAAGATTGATTGTTTCACCAGATCTGTTCAGCTTACACATCCATCTGGCAAGATAGTCAATGTCTTCACTAGAGTTGCTAAGCGTCAGCTCTATTCTCTTAATGCCAGACCTCTTCCAGACCTTGAAGATATTCCGGTAGTCCGTGACTTTCCGGATGTCTTTCCAGAGGAACTGCCAGGTGTTCCGCCTGACAGAGATGTAGAGTTCGTCATAGATCTTATCCCAGGAACTGCTCCAATCTCTAGGAGACCCTACAAGATGGCACCCTTAGAACTAGCCGAGCTTAAGAAACAAATTGATGAGTCCTTGCAAAAGGGTTTCATCCGTCCCAGTTCTTCTCCTTGGGCTTGCCCCGTCCTCTTCGTCAAGAAGAAGGATGGTACGGACCGGATGGTTGTAGATTATCGTCCCGTTAATTTGGTCACGATAAAGAACAAATATCCGCTCCCCAGGATCAACGATCTGTATGATCAGCTCGCTGGATCCTCAGTCTTTTCCAAGATGGATTTGAGGTTAGGTTACCACCAAATCAAAATCAGAAACGGGGACATCCCCAAGACGGCCTTTGTCACTCGTTATGGCCAGTACGAGTACACCGTCATGTCCTTTGGCCTAACCAATGCTCCAGCTACTTTCTCCCGCTTGATGAACTCGATCTTCATGGAGTACTTAGATAAGTTCGTCGTGGTTTACCTCGATGATATTCTTATTTACTCGAAGAACGAGGAAGATCATGCCGAACATCTTAGACTTGTGTTAGAAAAACTCAGAGAGCACCGTCTTTACGCCAAGTTCTCCAAGTGCGAATTTTGGTTGCCAGAAGTGACCTATCTAGGCCACGTGATCTCTGGTAAGGGCATTGCTGTCAATCCCGAGAGAGTCAAGGCAGTTCTCGATTGGACTCCACCTGAGACCGTTAAACAAGTAGGAGTTTCCTTGGTCTAGCCAGCTATTGTCGCTGCTTTGTTGAGAACTTCTCCAAAGTAGCCAAACCCCTCACGGAACTTCTCAAGAAAGATAAAAAGTTTGAGTGGTCCCCACAGTGTGAATACAGTTTTCAGGAACTGAAAAGGCGCCTGACTTCTGCTCCCATACTTGTGCCATCGGATTTCACTAAAGACTTTATTATCTACTGCGACGCCTCACGACAGGGACTAGGTTGCATTCTTATGCAGGATCGTCATGTGATTGCCTATGCATCTCGACAGTTGCATCCACATGAGGAGAATTATCCTACACATGATCTAGAGCTTGCAGCCGTAGTCTATGCACTCAAGACCTGGCGACATTACCTTCTTGGTAAACGTTGCGAGATCTACACCGATCACCAGAGTCACAAGTATATCTTCACCCAACCGGATCTGAACCTTAGGCAAAGACGTTGGTTGGAGTTGATCACAGATTATGATCTAGGGATTACCTACACCCCAGGCAAAGCCAATGTCATGGCTGATGCGCTAAGTCGTAAATCCTATTGCAACAACCTCATGTTGCAGCAGGACCAACCACTTCTCCATGAGGAATTTTGTAAGCTTAACCTTCACATAGCTCCTCGCGGATTCCTTTCTACCTTGGTGGCGAAACCTGATCTTGAAGATCGGATTGTCGCTGCTCAAAAGCAAGACACAGGAATTTCTCGGATCAAGAGAAACATTAAGAAGAGAGTTGGTGGATGTTTCTCTATGGATGATCGTGGTGTTGTTTTCTTTGAGAATCGCTTGGTGGTTCCCAAGAATCAACATCTGTGACAATTGATTCTTAAGGAGGCGCATGAATCTCCTCTCACGATTCATCCCTGTAGTACTAAGATGTATCAGGACCTACGCCAGAGGTTCTAGTGGACTAGGATGAAGAGAGAAATCGCTGAGTTCATTGCTAAATGTGACGTTTGTCGTCGCATTAAGGCAGAGCATCAAAGTCCTGCTGGCACTCTTCAGCCTTTAGCTATTCCTGAATGGAAATGGGATAAAGTTGGTATGGACTTCATCACCGGCTTTCCCAGGACCAAGAGAGGGAATAACGCTATCTTCGTAGTCGTTGATCGTCTTTCCAAAGTGGCTCACTTCCTTCCTGTTCGAGAGAGTATCACTGCTAGTCAGCTTGCTGACTTATACATTTCTCAAATAGTGTAACTTCATGGTGTTCCACTAGAGATCAATTCAGACCGTGGCAGTCTTTTCACTTCTCATTTCTGGGAGAGTTTCCAAACTGCCATGGGAACCCATCTTTCCTTCAGTACCGCTTTGCACCCTCAGTCGAGTGGTCAGGTGGAACGGGTCAACCAAATTCTCGAAGACATGCTTAGAGCTTGCGTTATCTCATTCTGTATGGATTGGGAGAAATGTCTTCCTTTTGCCGAGTTTGCTTATAACAATAGCTATCAATCCAGCCTCAAGAAAGCTCCTTTTGAGGTTCTCTATGGACGAAGATGTCGAACACCTTTGAACTGGTCAAAAACCGGTGAAAGACAATTCTTTGGACCGGACATGATCCAGGAGGCAGAAAAGCAAGTTCGCATCATTCGTGAGAATTTGAAAACAGCCCAGTCACGTCAAAAGAGTCAGTATGATCGTCATCATAGGGATATGACTTATGAAATTGGCGACAAAGCTTACCTTCGGGTTACTCCTTTGAAGGGTACCCATCGCTTCGGTATCAAGGGCAAGTTGGCTCCTCGTTACATTGGTCCTTTTCGTATTCTCGCTAAACGAGGAGAGGTTGCCTACCAGTTGGAACTACCCCCACATCTTTCTCGAGTCCATGATGTCTTCCACGTCTCTCAACTCAGGCGATGCTTCTCGGATTCCATCCGCGAAGTGGACCACGAAACGCTTGATCTCCAAGATAACCTCACATACCGAGAGTACCCGGTTCGCATTCTTGATCAAGCAGAGCGTGTTACTCGACGTCATAACATCAAGTTTCTCAAGGTTCAGTGGTCCCATCATTCCGAGAGAGAAGCTACTTGGGAGCGAGAAGATCGTCTTCGATTGGAGTACCCCACCTTCTTTCCGTCGACCCCTGAATCTCGGGACGAGATTCTTTCAAGTGGGGGCGAGTTGTCACATCCCTAGTTCTGGTATGCTCAAGGCTAGCTAGTCAAGTGTGCATCATGTTTAAATTCCATTTAAATTTGAAATGAGGATTTGTGAAACCCTCAGAATCATTTTTGAAATGACCCAAATAAAAATTTCTCCAAAAGGGTCCAAGAAAATGCTCATCTTGCTCTCTGAAAATATTGGACAGAGATAAAAATCAAACCAATATTTTTAAGAGCTCATAAGTATTTATTTTGGGCATTTGGAATTAATGCATAAATATTTGCATTGGAAATATATTAGTTATATATATTAATATATGTCCAAAAATTATGCCACTTGTTTGGGAGCTCTGGAATAATGCCACTAGTTCCTACAAAAATGGGCATAAGGAAATAAATTGATTTAGTATTATTACTAAATCAAAACATATGTCAGAAAAATAGAAAAGAAAACAGTAATAAAAAAAGGATACTTACCTGGGCCTCCTCCCTGTGCAGCCCAGCAGCAGCCAGCGCCGGCCCAGCCCACTGGCCCCTCCTCTGTCGTCTTCGTCCTCGACAGGGGGATGGGCGCGTGCCCGACGCGCGTGCGCTCCGCCGCGCCACCTCCTCCCTCTCTGCCTGCCTGGCGCCCTCCTCGTCGCCCTGGAACACCCCGGACG
>NC_041384.1:424716872-424885915 GCF_002162155.2 Triticum dicoccoides
CCCCTCCGTAGAGTCCAGAAGCTCCGCCACGACCCCCTCTACCTCCTCGTCAAGCCACACACCTCCGGACGCGCTCCATCGCCGACACCGTCGTCTTCTTCACCACCGACGCCGGAGGTCGACCTCGCCGCCACGCCGCCGTCCGGCCTCCCCTGAGCTCTCCGACGACGTCCTCGAGCCCGCCGTGAGCCCCCGCTTCGGTTCCCCCTTCTCCCTTGCCTCCCCGCGCTCTGTAGCTAGCCCCGCCATCGAAGCCGAGCTCCGGCCGCCGCCGCGAGCTTTGCTCCGGCGAGCTCCGGCCTCCCCAGCTCCTCCCACCTGCCCCACCAGATGCGCGAGAGCCCGGGCTACGCCCCGGTGCTCTCCGACGCCGCCCCCGTGGCCTGTATCACGGACGCCGCCGCATCCAGAGGTCGCCGCCGACGACCTCGCCGGCCTGACGGGTGGGCCCCGTCGGCCAGGTGATTAGCTTAGTGCTAATCACCGTTAACTAACCCCCCCTGACACTGACAGTGGGCCCCAGCGCCACTAACCTTTTTAATTAGGATTAAACTAACCATGTTTAACCCCCTGTCACTGACGTGTGGACCCCACACGTCAGGTTTGACCAGTCAGCACTGTTGACTTGCTAACGCAAGCATGACGCAGTGCTGACGCAATTATTTATTTTCTGGATTTAAAATAAATCAGGAAATTCCAGAAAATGATTTAAACTTCAAAAATTCATAGAAATTCAACCATAGCTCAGATTGAAATAATTTATATATGAAAAATTATCAGAAAAATGCAACCTTTCCATCTGTACTAGTTTCATGCATGACAAACCAACTTATATATGCTGTATATGAGAAAACACATTATGGCATTTATAAGAGTTTAATTTGGAGATGCATTTGAGCTTTTGGTTCAAATGGACTTCAAACCAAATGAATACTAGTTGCATTAGCTCAAACAACATAATTTTTAATGCCATGTTCATGCATCATATTGTTGCATATGTTTGTGTATTGATTGCCGACACTGTTCCTTCTCGATAGGTCCTGCTTCGGAGTCTGTTCCAGAGTACCTGTCTATGAAGCAGTGCCTCCCTTGTTGATCTACCAGGCAAGCAAACCCCCTTGTTCATTTCGATACAATCCTACTCTCTCGCTCCTGCTCTCAGTTATTGCATTAGGACAACAACGATTCATCTGCTACTTTGTGCTGCGGTAGTTGAACCCATTCCTCTGCATGACCTGTCATTGCCACAGTAAATAGTTGAAACCCACTAGCATGTGTAGGAGTTGATTGAGCCATGTTGTGTTCCTACCATGCTATGCCTGCTATTGCTTAGAGTTGTGTCAGGTCTGGTTCATTGGGATGAATTGGAGTGTTACGATATGTTCTGATGCTGAGAGTGAAGTGTGTGAACACGATTTGGTAAAGGTAGCGGTGAGAGGCCATGTAGGAGTACATGGTGGGTTGTCTCACTGGAACCGTCCTTAAGCATTGAGTTCTATGTATGTTGTCCAATGACTCGATACTACCACACATTGGGCTCCGGGTGCTCCAAGCCCTCTCGACTTATTAACCAACTTGATCTCTGTCCAGGAGTCGCAACTAGTTTCTGGTGTTTGTAGGCAGTGTTAGTAGTCTACCAAGTGGCACCTGGCCAGGTGGGCTTGGGACAGACTAGGCACAAGTGGCACGGTGTACCAAGCGTAGATCCATCCGGCGAGGTGGGCTTGGGAACCCTGCACACATCATTTGGGGCCGTGAGTGAAACCCCGGCCGGATCTCCTTGCGGATGGAACCCGAATAGACGATAAACCTGGATTAGAGTCTTGTGTGGTTAGTCAGGTCGTGGCCGACACCCTCGCTAGGCTTCCGCTTGAAGGTTGCCGAGATACATGACGTGTACATGGCGGTAAGTGGCGAGAGCGTGTGTGAAGAAGTACACCCCTGCAGGGTTAACATGATCTATTCGAATAGCCGGGTCCGCGGTTATGGACTTCTTGGATGCTTACATGGTACATAGACAACTTGAAGTGGATACTCTAAAATGCTCAAGACAAGTGTGAGTGCTATGGATGGCCTTCTCGTAGGGAGACGGGGATGAATCCATAGTAGTGTATTGTGTGGTGATTAGTGGACTCGTGTGCGCCATATCACCTCAAGAGTTTCTGGTAGTCGTAGAACAGGATAGCCACTGAGTCAAAGCTGGCTTGCTGCAACTAAACCCCACATTACCTTCTTGATACACCTGCATGTATGATAGGATCTGATGTAAGTCTTGCTGAGTACCTTTGTACTCATGTTGCTTTATTTATGTTTTTGCAGCGGAGACTTTGGTCTTAATAGTGTTCTCGTGGACTTCGACGAGTAGCTTGTACCTCAGCTACGATCTTGATCGGATGTTGTAGATAGTCAGGCTCTTCAGCCTTTTTCCTTTGTAGATGTATGTACCCAGACATGTAATGCTTCCGCTTGTTGCTTGTATGCTCTGTATGATGGGTCTTGTAACCCCTGTTTGAAATAATGCTATGATGGCTCTTTGAGCCTTATCTACATGAGTTGTTGAGTTATGCTGTGATGCCATGTTGTACAACACATACTTGCATGTTATGCGTACGTGTAATGTGTATTGCTATGTGTGGGATCTGACTATCTAGTTGTTTATCCTTAGTAGCCTCTCTTACCGGGAAATGTCTCCTAGTGTTTCCACTGAGCCATGGTAGCATGCTACTGCTCCGGAACACTTAGGCTGGCCGGCATGTGTCCTTCTTCGTTCCTGTGTTTGTCCCTTCAGGGAAATGTCACGCGGTGTCTACCGGAGTCCTGTTAGCCCGCTACAGCCCGGTTCACCGGAGTCCTGTTAGCCCAGTGCTACAGCCTGGATTCATTCGCTGATGACCGACACGTTCGATGCTGGGTCATGGATGCCTGTCCCTGTAAGTTTGTGTCACTTTGGGTTTACGACTAGCCATGTCAGCCCGGGTTCTCTGTCATATGGATGCTAGCGACACTATCATATACGTGTGCCAAAAGGCGCAAACGGTCCCGGGCATGGTAAGGCGACACCCGTGGGAATACCGTGCGTGAGGCCGCAAAGTGATATGAGGTGTTGCATGCTAGATCGATGTGACTTAGGATCGGGGTCCTGACAAGAAGAGATAGTACCACTCCCTCAGATCCTTTGCGGAGAGCTCGGGGAGGAAGGTGGCCCGCTCTTTCCGCAGCGCCTCAAGCCGCTGCGCTTCGGTCGACTTCACAGCTTTCGCGGCCTTCCCCTTTCCGGGCTTCGGAGCCATGGCGGAGGCGGTGGGGGAGATTGACGGCGCTGGTAGTGGCGGCGGCGACGGGAGCGGAGCGCTGCTCTCTTTCGACTTTGGAAGCGGAGGAGGGCGGCGGAGGTTTCTGAGATTGCAGCAGCGAATGACGAAGATAGGGGAAATACCCCTGTTTCCCCTGCTTATAAGGAGGAGGGGCGGACGTTGCGCTCTTTCCGAATAAAGAACCACCCACGATCTCCCCCATGACGCCGTGATTGACGCGTGCCGTTGCGGGGGGTGCGGTGGATACGGAGCGAGATTTGGTGTGGACCCAGGCCGCGCGTGCCCGTGCCCTGTTTTGGGCCTGGCCCAACAACGCTCGGCACCGTGTATGGCCCAGGCTCGGGGGCTCCTGTCGGTGTACTAAAGTAGGGGTACCTTAGTATCCCGAACTTGTGCACGGGCAGTTGCAGCACCCCGCGGCAAAGGCTTGCCGGGCGACCGCCAAACACCCTCCAAGGTTCCCTTGGAGCCATTCAAGAACAAAGCATTCAAGATGAAGAGACAAGGCCCCGGCAAGAGGATCTTGCCGGGAAGAGACAAGGCCCCGGCAAGAGGAGCTTGCCGGGAAGGCCAACCACGGCACTTCAAGAAACTTGCCGCGATGCACCGCACGTCCTGGCAAGGTCCGGTGAGCGACAAGCTTCTGGACTCGACAAGACGACGACCCCGACAAGGTACTTGCCGGGGGCCAGCTGCCACCCCATACCCGCGCTCCAGCGCACCCGCCCGCGTGTCGCCATGAGGCTTCCTCAGGGGCGTGTGGCGGGAGCCTGTGCAGCCAGGGGTACGCGGTGGCAAGCGGAGATGAAGAGAAGGCCATCGTGGCAAACGGTGGCGCTCCTAACGGTCACTTTTTGCACTGTTTAGGCAACTCAGACAGGCATTCAATGACCTTGTCCCCTGCCGTCAGAGTTAGGTAGGGTGCACTGTGTCCACAGTAGCAGTAGCTGCACCTACCGCATCCTTTTCCATTTTTACCCTTCTAGTCTACGTTGCCACCTGTCGGTGACCCCTTGAAAGTATAAAAGGAGGCCCAAGCGCAACGTAGAAGGGGTTCGGCTCATTCGAAACACCAGAAACACTCCCACGCTCAGTCTGGCAGCGTCCATCGCTCCTGAGCAAGGATTCAATACAATCCAACAAGCAGCAGTAGGGTTTTACGCATCCGTGCGGCCCGAAGCTGGGTAAAACTGCTCGCGTGTACTGCCTCGATCCGCTCTTTGTGCGGCCTCCGCCCCCCTCTGAACCGAAAGGGGCTCGGTCCGCCGATCCCCATAGGTGTTCGTGGATCAGTTTCCCCAACACGGGAGGAGGGTGAAGAAAGCTCAGTACAAGAAAGAGCGCTTTCTAAAGAAAAATGTTTTGAAGCTATCACCTGATGAACTTGTATCTCTACAATCAGAAATCAAAGGTCCCAGTGATGAATTTGACTGGTACTATGCTGATTGGCTGGGAGCCAAAGTTAGATTCGTCAAGCTGACAAAGGGATTCACCTCAAATGTTGCAGCCCCAACACAACATGAAATTCCTCAGGCTAAAGCATCTACTCAGCCTACTGAAGAACATGCCAGCACCGCTGATGAAAATCGGGCTGCTGAAGAAAATGAGAGCACCAGGGCTTATGAAGAAATTCCAGCCGCCGAAACTATCAGGCCAAAATCTAGTGTTGCGCCTGAAGATCTAGCCAGGCCAGTTGAAGCATCTGCTACTGCGCCTGAATAAATCGAACAAGCCAGGGCAACTACATCAGTTGTGCCTGAAGAAACTGCATCAATTTCCTATGCTCCTCCTACACAAACAAGCATCAACCTTCCTTCTGCATCAGAAGCAAATAAAACCAAAGATGCGAAGCGAGCAACTGTGAAGAAAAGGAAAGCATCTGCTTCCTTAGAGTCTTTAGCTCCAAAGAAAGTGAAGACTATGACAAGCTCCTTTGAAAATCCTATAGATGTTGTTCCCATATCAACCATGCCATCAAAGGAGATTATTCCCTTTGGTAAGGTATATGTGATTCCAAGTGAATCTGACAAAGAAGATCCTTCTGCTGCTATGTCAGAGCAGTTGGATGAAGAAACTGAAGTGGATGATATCCCTTCAACTCCTCTGGTATCATCGCCCATGCCTCAGTTCACAGCTGAAGAGGTAGGTATTGAGGAAATAGATGAAGAATATGAAGATGTGGACATTGGGTGTACAACACCGATTCTAAATGATGACTACTTGGAAAGTCATCACCCCAATTCACCACTGTTCACCCCTCTGCAATAGATTCCTCAGTCCCCTGTCCAGACTGAAGAAATTCATATGGGCTCTGAAGGACATCAAGCTTCACTTCTGTCTATTCATGAAGAAGTTCCAGCCACTAGCGCTGCTGAAAATGTTGATGAAGAAATGGAGGTCAAGGCTGCTGAAGAAATTGCCACTGAAATTCCTCAGCTTATGGCTCTAGAGACTGTGATTCAAGAGGCTGTGAAGACTTCAACAATTAATCTTCAGCCCAAGCCTCAGAATCCTCACTCCAAGAAGCAGAAGTTCAAGGCTGATGACTTCTTTGCTGAGCACATTTTGTTCATGAATTACAATCCATATGACTCTGCAAGACTTAGACGCAAGCTCTTCTAGACAACAAGTCAAATGAACTTCTATTCCTCACTGCTGTTTGATAAAGACAAGATCTTTGACTGTGAGCAAATTCCTCATGTGGATATGGAGTCACTGCCATGCTTCAGCCCAGTCCTCAGTGTTCTTCATAACGCTGGGCTGCTCAACTTTTGCACCGACATCCGCGACTGGAATGAAGAACTCATTCTTCAGATCTATGCCACGTTGCACATCACTAGCAATGTTGAATATGTGAATTCATGGGTATTGGACTGGATGACAGAAAACACTCACTACAAAGCACCAGCCTCTAAATTGCTTCACGTCGTCCCAGTCAGTCCTCCCACTGAAGGTGCAAGGCGCCTCTATGATGAACCTGAGCTTTCAAATCATCTGATGCAAATGCTGATGAAGCCTTTGAAGCCAGGACAAGCTCCTAGAACCGAATTCCTCGTCAAGGAACTGCTCTATGTGCCAAGGACAATATACATGATATTGACCAAAACCCTCGGTCCAATCAAGGGCTACAACTCTGATGATGAACAAGTTGTTGGCATCATGAAGAATTTGCTTTTCAACATCATACATGGTATTCCTATCAACTACCACGATTTCTTCATGAGGACTTTGACCAATGTCGCTTTGTCACCATTTGAATTGAAACCTTACAGTCCCTGGATCATGAGATTCATCAGATCAAGCTCTTCAATTCATTACAAGGCTGATTGTCAACGCCATCTTAGTTATTTGCCGCCAATTAAAGCCCTCAAACGACTATTTCCTCAGCTGACGAGAAGGGCAAGGCTGCTGTCATTTATTAAGGCACTCGTCCATTGGATGGACAGTTTCGTAAAGCTGTATCATATTCCACCAATGATGACTCTGCCACACATGATACTACCGTAAATGCTTCAAAGCAATATCCTCAAGCCACTGCTCCGCTTGTGATGACTGATCGTGAGCTTCTCCTCAGTCTTCATCAGAAGGTCGATCGCAACCACAAGTGGGTCGAGCGTCCGTTTCGTTCAATTCTTCAGAATATGACGATCACACAACATCCTATGAAGAAGAACCATTACTACTTGCATCAAGTTTTTGACCGCACTTGGGCCGTATTGTCTCACCTCTACAGTGATGAAGATCTCAAGCAGATGGGCTTCCAATAGGACTTTGACTGGTCTCAGCCACCTTCAAAGAAATTCAAGAAGGTCAAAGTTCCTCACCTGGTCGCCAGTTCATCTTCCTCATCGCGTGATACAGATGAAGCTGAATATTTGAACGACACCATGGCAGGCCCTACTCCAATGGACGACCCCTACAATGCTGGCGCTCCTTCATCGACATCATGATGATATTCTTCAGGGGCGTTAGTCCTCATTTTTCGCCCCTTTTGGTCATTTGATGACAAAGGGGGGAAATTTGAGTTAGTCTTCAAGCGGGTCTCTATATTTGGGTGTTTTTTTCTAAGTTACAACTCTCGTTCTTCTGAAGTATTTTGTTGGATCAAGTTGTAAACTTAAGTCCGGCGGTGGTCTGATACTTTTTCTATGTTTTTGTGCATGCTATTTCCTCATATATGTTAATGCACGCATGCCGAACTACATCAATCACCATATTTCTTCATGCATTTCAAATTCTTCATATCATATGTTAAATGTGTGTATGAATTACAAGATATAGGGGGAGATCTCCATGATTCTATTCTACAATATGCATTTGCTCTTCAAGGCAAATTACTCACATATGCACATCTTCAGGGGAGTTCTTCTATATCTTGCAATCAAATTCCTCAATATTAGTATTTACACTTCATATGTTTATCCCCCTTGAAAACTTAACCTATATTGTCATCAATGACCAAAAAGGGGGAGATTGTAAGTGCATCTAGTGCCCCTTAGTGATTTTGGTGTATTGAAGACTTATAGGTTAAGGGACTAATGTGTTTGTGAGTGTACACAGGTCTATAAGTCTATGATGAGTTTGATATTTACAGAGAAAGTCGACCCCTAAAAATGAGTGTCTTCAACTGAAGACTTTGGCCTTCTGAAGACTTTGAAAGTGAAGAAATTGGTGTGATCCTGAAGACTTGATATTCATGCAAGGATTATGAAGCGTGAAGACTTTTGTTTTCATAGTTTTGTTTTTCTCTTTCTTGAGTCATAGGAAACACCGTACTGTTAAAGGGGTCGAGGTAAAACTAAGGAAAAGTTTCCAAGTGATGCCCATCTCAAAATCCTACACCTGCCAATCCTTTCAAGTGAAGCCATTGGAATCTCTTACAGTTCAGTCAATTTCTTCGGTGACAGAGACGAAGGTCTTCTGGTCTCTGAGGAATTTGTTTTGGCTACGCCAGTGCGGATTGCCTACAAGTGAGGAACATGATAGCCCTGAGGAATTTGATAGCCAAATTTCCGACCGTTGTTGTGCTACGCGCCAGCTGTCCCAAAATATCTACCGACCTAAAGGTCATATACTTGAAGGGCATTTATGTATTATCATGTCGGGCTGCTCCCTAGGCTATAAATAGCCACCCCTACAACCACTAATTGGTTGGCTGCTCTGCGAGAAACTAACACTTGTCATTGAGAGCATCATATCCTCCGAGGACTTTGAGCGAAAATCATCAAGTGAGGAAAACCCAAACCCAAACACCTACAAACCCAAAGTGATTGAGCATCACTTAAGAGATTGTTCTTGTGGGGAACCGACGCTTGTTACCTTTGAGGACTGTGCATCCTCCAGACAGTTAGGCGTCATGGTCTAGAGCATCCAAGAGGAAATTGTGGATCGCTGAGTGACCGAGTCTGTGAAGGTTTGGAAGTCACCTGAAGACTTACCACGAGTGATTGGGTGTGGTCCGTGTGACCTTAGCTCAAGGAGAATATAGTGAGGACTGTTTTGTCCGGGACCGTGTGTACTCAGGTTTAAATACCTAGCTGCTCCAACCAGACGTAAGACTGTCACAGCAGTTGGAACTGGTCTACCAAATCACTGTCTTCACTAAGCTACTGGTTCTATTTCCTCATCCCTTTCATTTCCTCATTTCTGTGTTGAAGTACTTGATCGTTACTGTTGGAAGACTTTGACTGAAGGCTTTCTCAATTTCCTCAACCCTATTTCTTTAGTCAGTTTGTCTTCAGGCTGCTTATCCTGTTTACACGCTACTTATACTCTGTGCTTGTTTTCATTTCATCATGATGACTATGCTTCTGTTCCATTATGCTTGCATCTGAGTACTTATTCCGCTGCTAAGTAGTTCGTTGCTCAGGAATTTCCTCACCTTGAAATTCCTCAGTGACGAATTTGTAAAAATCGCCTATTCACCCCCTAGTCGATATAACACACTTTCAGTTTTTATTTTTAATTCTACAACTAAATGAACTAGAAAGAAAAACTAAAAAGAAGCGAGAACTATTTTTTTGGATTTTCTCAAAGTTTTTTTTCAAACACACAAGAAGAAAGCGAGAAAAATAAAGTAGCATGGATAATAAAATGAAAAAGTATGAACACCGACAACTGAAAGGAGTGTGTGAACATGAATGTAATGTCGATGAGAGATACATACTCCCCCAAGCTTAGGCTTTTGGCCTAAGTTGGTCTAGGGCCGTGGCTGGCCTGGCAGATATCCAAAGCTATAGTCGGGGTTGTACTGGGCTGTTGCAGCTACCGCTTGGAGAGTGGCCTGATGGAGGCAATCGGCCTCCCCTGATCTCTTATACTCATCTGCCTCCTCTCTGGTTATGAAGTATCTCGGTTTTACCTGAAAGTTAAAGAAGCCAGGAGCAGGAAGTGTAACATAGAAGACTCGCTCCCTGTCAAAGATTAGTCGGTACATGATGGACTGTTCGTTCCTCTCAAGAAACTGGTAGTGTATCATAGCATTATAATCAAGGAAAGCTGGTGGTAACTCAATCTCATCCTCCCTTATGGGTACCCCAAGATAATTAGCTAAACGGGTGGCATAAATCCCACCAAAGAAATCTCCATCTTTAGCATTATGATGTAACCTCCTTGCAATAATTGCCCCCAAGTTATATTGTTTATCACCCATTACCGCACACTTGAGGAAACTAAGATCTGATGCACAAAGGTGGCTATGATCACGTTTACCATTAATGCATCTACCTATAAAGAGAGCAAAATAATGTATGGCAGGAAAGTGAATGCTCCCTATGGTGGCTTGTGTAATATTTCTAGTTTCTCCCACAATGATGCTAGCAAGGAAATCATTATAATCCATTTTACGAGGTTCACCATGACTGCCCCATTGTGGAATTTTGCATGCATCATTAAAATCTTCTAGGTCCATGGTAAATGATTTATCATAAGATCAAATAGAACAGAATGAGCACTGCACTGGGATGTAAACTTAAATCTTCGCACAAATGAATCAGTGAGGTGATAGTATTGCCGACACTTCTCTGACACGAAGTCCTCAAGGCGAGCGTTTTGTACGTATGCATCAAACTCCTCCTTGAAACCTGCATGAACCATGAATTGATCCAACGGCCATTCGCAAGGTCGTACTAGAGCTTCCCTTAGTGGTTCAAGGTCTGCCTCACGTATCGCGAGCCTTGGGGCTTGCTTCCTCGAGGAACCACCTTGGTATATCTTCCTAAACATTTTTTTCCTCTGATTTTTTTTGAATTTTTTAGTGACTCAAAATAAAAGTTAACAAAACTCAACAAAATTGATAGCAACTACTCCCACAAGTGCCTAGAGGCTATATCATGCATCAAAACTACTTTGGACCTTATAAGTTTGACATGCAAGCTTAAGAACAAGGTCACGACAGCAACAAAAATTTGCAATATATAAGCACCAGAACAAAAACTAGTTGGACCATTGGAGAAGTCACATACCGAAGAACAATCCCCCAAAATAGTTTTACAAATGGAGATTTAATGTAGGAGATCGAAAATGGCAACAAAATGAGCTAGAACACGAGTTTGAGCAATGGTGGAATTTTGCTGGAGGAAGACGAAGTGGATGGGTGCTGGAATAAGTGAGGGGGACCCACGTGGGGCCCACAAGCCACGTAGGCGCGCCCAGGGGTGTGCGCGCTCTGTGGGCTTGTGGCCCACTGGTGCATCCCCCTGCTGTGTTCTCAGTGCAAAAAATTCTCAAATATTCTAGAAAAAATCATACTAAATTTTTAGGTCATTTGTAGAACTTTTATTTTTGGGGGATTTTTTATTGCACGGATAATATAGAAAATAGGGGAATGATAGTACTTTTGCTTTATTTATTCTAAATAATAGAAAGTAAAAAGTGGGTACAGAAAGTTGTGTTTACTAAATTCATCCATCTCATGCCCATCAAAAGGAATCCATTAACAAGGTTGATAAAGTCTTATTAACAAACTTCTATGAAACCGGAGAATTTTCGTATAACACTAGGTTACCTCAACGGGGATATGCATGTCCCCAACAATAAGACTAGCATATTACTTTTTGACAGTGGGAATAGGGAATTCAAAACCTCCAATAGTAATTGTTGAAATTTTTCCAATAGAATTGATACTATTCACTTGAGGTAGTTTCTTCGGAAAGTGTACTGGATGCTCATTACCATTAACATGAAAAGTGACATTGCCCTTGTTGCAATCAATAACAACCCCTACAGTATTAAAAAAGGGTCCACCAATGTTGATCGACATATTGTCGTCCTCAGTTATATCAACAATAACAAAGTCCGTTTAGATAGTAACGTTTACAACCACAACAGGCACATCCTCACAAATACCGATGGGTATAGCAGTTGATTTATCAGCCATTTACAAAGTGATTTTAGTAGGTGTCAACTTATTTAAATCACGTCTACGATACAAAGAGAAAGGCATAACACTAACACCAGCTCCCAAATCACATAAAGCAGTTTTAACATAGTTTCTTTTAATGGAGCATGGTATAGTTGGTATTCCTGGATCTCCTAGTTTCTTTGGTATTCCACCCTTAAAAGTATAATTAGCAAGCATGGTGGAAATTTCAGCTTCCAGTATCTTCCTTTATTTGTAACAATTTCTTTCATATACTTAGCATAAGGAGACATTTTCAGAATATCAGTCAAGCATACGCAAAAAGACAGGTCTAAGCATTTCAACAAAGCGCTCAACCTCCTCCTCATCCTTTTTCTTGGATGGTTTAGGAGGAAAGGGCATGGGTTTCTGAACCCATGGTTCTCTTTCTTTACCATGTTTCCTAGCAATGAAGTGTGACACCCCGGCTCAGAGGAACCGGAACACCCCGTATCCTAGCCCAGAGTTCAAGTCTTCTGGAATACGACACTGCTTGACATAGAACAAATCAGCTCTTATTACAAAGGATAATGGATACAAATGTTTGATGTTACAAAGGATCACATCAGCATGGCGACACTATGCCTGCTAAGGTAGCTCTATGCTAGCAGCAGAACAACTCATAGCACCAGAATAACTTCTAGCAGCGGAACAACGACGACGGTGGTGAACTCCACTCTGTAGGGACTCTGGCTGGGACACGACTATCTCGCACGAACAGAAACCTCGACAAACAATCAATCATGGCATCACCTGCAATCTGGCATGACATGCCAGGTCAGTACATTGAATGTACTTGCAAGCTCACAACAACCAAAAGCATCAAGGCAAGACAATAACATAGCATTAACATGTTAACTAATCAATAACTACTATGATGAGGAAACCATAACTAAGCATGATATGAAACTATTAAGATTACTGCTGAACTACCATCTCAAGAACCATCTCACTCTTGGCTATCCGACCAAGCAATAAATCAGCTCGATCACCTCGTGATCAATACCTCCATGTGATCACCGTGTGACCACATCACAAACTGAATGATCATCCTCGAGATCATCCCAATATCATCATCATCATCCTGCCAAACTGTACTGCTCAAATATATGAACATATAAATCAGTTATAAGTCATTCCGTCATGTGAGTGTTGATCGAACGGTGTGACCTAGTACGAACTTGTGCCCATGACCGAGGACGTGACTATCGATAGATTAAATACACACTCTGAAGAGGTTAGCACACTGTACCCACATCACAGAACCCATGGCCTCGTGCTCCCATTCGGGTGGACAAACGACATTCCGACAAAACCAATCTACTCCCGTGACACTCTCCCGACCACTCCGACCAACTCCCCTTTGGGATTAGTCCTGGGTGGCCCCAATGTCACCTCGTGACACCCAATGGCCACCGTCGTGGCAAAACAAAAACGGTCCCAGACAAGGACAAAAGCGCGCAAACAACTTGGGCACACAAGACTTATACCGGCCTACCTAATCAGGGTAGCGCATGCGTATAACCTTCCCTAGTTGGAGGCACCAGCGAGAGGTATAACAATAGACTGCATTAGGGCCTTCCCATAAAGGCAAATGTGACTGCACTAGAAAAGCCCGGTTCGGTGTCACCTGACCAATGAAATGACGGAATTTGTCCCCAAAATATATTTGAGATAACTAATACTCCGATATCATCTATCAACCTGTAATCCTAGTCAGAGCAATATCCAACAAATAATCCAGATATAGTCCTAACCTAATACTCTGAGGGTAGCATAACGCTACTATCACGATGAATCCAAGAATCAAGATACTACTAATCCAATAGCAAGATCAAAATATTAACCTAAGATCCACATGATGACATCATATCCAAAATAATACTCCAAAGCATAATATCCAATACCATAATGAAAATAATATAAGCCACTAATAATCCAATGGCACATGTCATCCTCATAAGTTGCAAAATATTAGTCCTAGAACTCCAAACAACGTCATGGCAATAGCAAGATCAACATATCACTCCAAGAAATGCCATGAACAAATCATATGTAGCTAATGCAAATTTTAAGCAAATTAAATAATTTAAACCATGGCATTGCATTGCAATCATGCAAATGGAAGGTGTGGCCTGCTTTAGATGGATGGATTCACCGAGAGGAAGTGGAGAAGCTCTTGGAAAAAATCACCAAAAAATGTTCTCTCTTGGAGGGGGCTGAGTCGGAGTTACGAGTGAAAATATATAAGGGTTTGACTGCCAGGGACCTATCTATAAGAAAATTCTTCACAAACGGGCCCCTGACTGAAAAACATAACACACATTTCAGAAAATACGCTTTCAATGAAGTGAAAGCGCATTTCTGGGCGAAGAACACCAGAGTACGCTTTCACGAGAGTAAAACGTATTCCGTGAAGTGCGTGTCCACTTATCGACGTCAGCGAGGGCGGGGCCGGGCCTTGTGCTGCTGACATGCGGGTCCCATCGCTGGCTTCTCTCTCCTCCCGCCTCCTTCTTCTTCTCCCTGCCGCTTGCCCGCAGAGTAGAAGAAGCTCCCCGACGCCGGTGCTCGTCCGGCCAGCTCCGTCCATCTCCCGCCTCGCTCGACCTATGGATGAGCTCAGCAGAAGGAGCCACACCCGACGGTGTAGGCCACAAGCGCCAGGGTGGACCGAGGTGAACGAGAGCTTGACCATGGCGGACGGTGGTCTTCAGGCGCCGGTGAACTCACGGTCAGAGGCCACCGAAGGAGGAGGCGAAGGGCGGGGAGGCTCTAGGGTTGTGGTGGAGATCTCTTGGTGCTGGAAGAAGGAGGGGAAGGGGTCTAGCTCCCAGGAATCGGAGATGGATGAGGCAACGGCTGTGGAGGCCAGGGGAGGCGAGGAGAAGCTCTGGGCTCGAGAGAGTAGCGGGGCGGGGTCCTGGGAGGTGGTGGAGGCCGCTGGTCAAGAGAGGTGCGGCCGAGTATGGCTTAAATAGGCGAGGGGGAGGGTCACAGGCTTGTGTGCCGCCAAGGGCGCGCCAGCCAGCTTCGGCAATGGTGTTTAGCTGCACGAGGAGGACGAGGACGAATGGAGAGGGCACAGGAGGGTCACGAAGCAGTAGATGACGCTAGGGACACGGGGAAGAAGAAGCCGAGGCGCGAACATAGCCGGTTGGCCACTGTTCTCCCGTGGGCACGCGGTGGCAAGCGCCAACAAGGAAGCTGCCAGAGGGGGAATAGGGTCAGAGAGCGTCATGAGGTAGTAGGGAGTCAGGTCGGAAACCACGGGCGTGCGGACACGGCCGGAGCGACGCGGCTCGACGCGGTCGGTGGCGCAGAGCGCGCCCGCAACAGCCAGAGCGCGTGACCAACCATGCCAGCGTCATAGTCACCACGAGACAAGGCAAAGAGAGGTCACGGGAAGTAGGGAAACTGTGTCTAGCGTGAGATCCTTCCATCCTGGAGACTGTGGAAAATTAAATATCGAAAGAAGAGGCTGTGTAGCGAAGCGAGGCATTGATGAAAGTTTGCTGTAGCAAACTTGCTGTGCACTTGTGATCAACAGGGAAGAGGAAAGAGCCAAACTTTTTGTCTGGGGTGTTTAGCTTAGGAAGGACTATAATCCTGGTGGTTATGAGGGGAATTGGACCAAAAAACAACAGGCTTGCTTTGTAACTGCATAATTGGTCCAGAAACTTGATTAGAATGGTGCACTTACATAGATTAGCCATTTGAGCTGAAATTGGGTAGATCATGATGATATGGACATATTAAGATGCTGTAAAAATTTCATACCAAATGGACTTACCAAAATGGTACTTGCTTCACAAAGATTCTCTCTGTCCAGAAACTTGCAATAATATTGGGGAGAAAATGGCTTGATGAAATGGTCCCAAATTTTGTGGAGAGATGCGATATTGGTAGGAGCATGATCTGGTAATTTCTCAAAATTAATGAAGCAATATAAAATATACTTGCTTGACAACATGAAAATATTAATAGAATCAAAGATTTGAAGCTGTGCTCACATAGATATTTGGATGGAGCTAAAACTTGGAGGAGGGTAATGATATGATCACATGAAGAGACATGCAAAATTCAACTCATTTGGGAACTCCTAGCTAGTACTTCCTTCACAATGGCTTCTATCTGACAGAAACTTTGAAAAATCACTGAGGAAGGTTGGCTACGCAAATGAAGTTAAATTTTGGCATGATGCAATGATTTGGATGTATAAGCATGCCCAAAAAGTTTGGGAGCAAACAAGGAAAGATAGGTGGTACTTCCTTCGCAGAAAACCACACTTGACAGAAATGAAGAATAAATATTGGGGAATTATTTTTGGTCTAGGAAAGGAAAGTTGGGCCTATTTGAGCAACATATTACCCAAAGAAATTATGAGAATTATCTGGGAATTTTGGGAGTGACAGAAATATAGGTTGCTTTACAACCTAGGACAAATAGGGTTATTCCTTTAATAGAAAAAGGAATTTTCCTTAGAAAAGAATTTTAGGGTTTGGTCAAGAAATGAAGTGACATGATATTGGGAAAGATTTAAGAATGATGAGTCACTTAAGAGAAGAAATGATGATGATTTCCCAGGTTTCAAGTACATAGATCCGCTCCAAAAATTAAAAATCAGGGCAAGAACCAAATAAATCAAAAAGAAAAAGAAAGGGCAAAAAACTAGGGTGTTACAAACCTCCCCCCTTAAAGAAATCTCGTCCTCGAGATTTGGTTGCTCAGGGAATAAGTATGACTTGAGGACACCGTTTCCAACTCGGGTATCCAGTTCCTTTATATGTTGTTCTCTCAAGAATTTCATATGATTTTCTTACCTTGCTCTGGGGTGGTTTGCTTCTCCTTTCCTAAATTCTGACAGGTTTTTGCTCATATACCACATCCTTATGCTGATGTTGATTCTTTCATATCTGCGGTGATATCCAAGGGATCCGAGCATAAATTTTCCTTTGGTCATGAAAACCTTTTTACTTCTGCCATGGGGTTTGCTCAAACAAATGCATGCCTTCCGGGTTCAATAAATGCTGAGAATCATGGCCATTCTCCTGATGGTATATGACTGCTCGTAGGTGGCACTGGCTTATCTTGATTTGTTTCTTTGTCTCGAGCATGAGATACAAACCAAAGATTCGACCGCCTTCTGCCATGAGTACATTGCCGCTGAAGTCAAACTGTAGGGTTTGCAAAGGAAATCTTAGGTCTAACATAACAGACTTCGATATTCCGTACTAACCATTTTAAGCGAGTCAGCGGGATATGAAGTCCTTGTAGAACGCAGTAGGCCTCTGAGGATATGCCTTTGTGGATCCATCAGGAGTCTGGCCTTCAACTGACTTGTTTATCCGGACCCTGATGGTCATGCAAAATCATCATACCTTTGGTGTCAGTCTCACCCTTTGACGGTCATGATTTTCTTTGTCAAGATACCTTACTGAAATAGCTTGGCCACACATGTCCTTGATTCTTTGTATGACCATGGATGTGGTTAGTGCAATATTTTTGGCATTATTCCTTGTGCTAGCTTTTTTACCTGGGTCCACACACATATGGCATATGCTCGGGGCTTGTAGCTGTATAGAGCTTGTTGCTGAGGCCAATCACATAAGAGGGTGACAAGAGTTCATGAGATCTTGTCAGGTGCGGAAATATTCACCTTGGTGACCTTTGTCAGGACTGCTGATTCTTTCTTAGGTATATCTGCTTGATCATTGTCGTATCTCATATGAGCGACTTGCATGACCGAGAATGCATGCCCACCATATATGTAAGAATATGCAGCCGAACACTCGATCCTTGCAGTAGGCATAGGTCTTGACTGAGTTGTACTTTTTACAAAAAATGTTGCAGATCTGGTTCTTGTGTGTTGTCATATACTGTCAACTCATAGTGTAGTACCTAACGATGGTGCGTGGTGTTGTACTATTGGAAGCTGGGTGTCTTATGTGGGAAGCCATCTGAGTAGCTTGCTGAGGAAGACTCGACATCTTATGCTTGAAGCTTTTGCCGCAGTAGCGTGCTGGAGAAGCCTGGGTTCCATACCTAAGAAGCTTCTCCCCTGGTTGCTTTTTTCAGGAGGATTCAATTCATTATGTCAGAAGCCTTTACTGAGGTATCTTGCTGTGGAAGACTGGGTATCTTGGACCGGAATCTGTCCATATATTGTACTGAGGAACATTGAGGAGCCTTGCATCATAAATTTCTTACGATAGCGTGTGGAGGAAGACTGAGTTTCTTGTATCCAAAGCTTTATACTGTGATATGCAGATTGAAAGCCATACACACACCCATAATATTTTGTGGCTGGTTACTTGCATGAGAAAATTTGTTTGACTGTCTTCCTTGATCATAGCACATTCTGGCTTTCTTTCAGAGTATACCATATTTCAAGCATCATTCATTGCTGAACCAAAACTTTGTATATGACCCATACCTTTGACTGAAAATATACCATTAATCTTACACCTGGCTTGTCTTCCTACTTGCTTGACCATTACTGTGTGAGGATTAAGTACTTTTGTAGATTTGATGTGTTTAGTTGAGCTTCTTCCAAATATTTGTAATCCTTATTGCTTCTTTGAGTCCGGTGCCGATGGAGGAGCAACTTCCATAAGGGGAAAATAGGGTAACACCAAGGACCCAAAAGAAAGAAGCAAAAGAAACAACTCAACTAAACAAAA
Source organism: Triticum dicoccoides (assembly GCF_002162155.2). Taxonomy (NCBI): domain Eukaryota; kingdom Viridiplantae; phylum Streptophyta; class Magnoliopsida; order Poales; family Poaceae; genus Triticum; species Triticum dicoccoides. The sequence goes on from NC_041384.1 coordinate 424,735,268, forward strand.
GAACACACAAACAAAGTCGCATATTGTTGCTAGTCACACAATAGGCATGCTGACTTAAGCACACAAATCTCGTGGGATCTCCAGCTCTACGATCTAGCATGCTGTGATGGTGTGCACGAGGACGAATCAATGTTTGGAGGGGTTGGTGTAAACATAGCTACTCCAAGTGCTAGCTCAGCCAGGTAGCAACCTGGACTAGCTCGGAGGTGAGGGCGAACTTGGTAACCATGTAGCAGAACACGAATGTTACGACCACATTATTATCATGTGGACAGAAGGGATCCGTACTCGTCCAAGGAATAGGATAGCGGGGAAAACTGAGTCTGCTGGCATTACCCTTTCTCAATGACTTTTAAGATCATTAAGGGTTGCCAACCACGGCAAGATAAAAGGACGACCCGGTATAGAAGCATGTCTATCACCGAAAAGATAGTTGTGGTTGGAAGAAAGATATCGACGTGATACCTGAGCACCATTCCTGAAAATAGTGTCTGGATCACTTGGCATCACCCTGCTAGGACAAAAATGACGCCAAACATCGAAGAACAGGTTCAAAGGAAACTGGAGGAATGCAGAGGCTGAGCTGTAGTGGATCCGAACCGATGCCAGCTACACCCACAAGAGAAACCGTTAGCACCAAACAATAATTCTATATGCATGCTATGCAACAAACAAATGCAGCAACCAATGCAACAAACAAGCCAGACTCTATACTACCGATTTTACCGCTCACACTGACAAGGGCGTCCTACAGCCAGACCTGCTCTGATACCAAGCTCTGTGACACTCCGGTTCAGAGGAACCGGACCACCCCGTATTCCAGCACAGAGATCAAGTCTTCTGGAATACGACACTGCTTGACATAGAACAAATTAGCTCTTATTACAAAGGATAATGTATACGAAGGTCTAATATTACAAAGGATCACATCGGCACGACAACACTACGCCTGCTAAGGTAGCTCTATGCTAGCAGCGGAACAACTTGTAGCAGCAGAATAACTTCTAGCAGCGGAACAACGACGACGGTGGCGAACTCCACTCCACATATACTCTCGCTGGGACATGATCTAGCTCGCAAGAACGAAAACCTTGACAAACAATCAATCATGGCATCACCTGCAATCTGGCATGACATGTCAGGCTAGTACATTGAATGTACTTGCAAGCTCACAACAACCAAAAGCATCAAGGCAAGATAATAACATAGCATTAACAGGTTAGCTAATCAATAACTACTATGATGATGAAGCCATAACTAAGCATGATGTGAAACTACTAAGATTACTGCTGAACCACCATCTCAAGAACCATCTCACTCTTGGCTATACAGCCAAGCAATAGATCACCTCGATCACCTCATGATCAATACCTCCACGTGATCACCACATGACCATGTCACAAACTAAATGATCATCCACGAGATCATCCCAATATCCTCATCATCATCCTGCCAAACTGTACTCCTCAAATATATCAACATATAAATCACATATAAGTCATTCCATCATGTGAGTGTTGATCGAACGGTGAGACCTAGTACAAACTTGTGCCCATGACCGAGGACACGACTATCGATAGATTAAACACACACTCTGCAGAGGTTAGCACACTGTACCCACATCACAGAAGCCATGGCCTCATGCTCCCATTCGGGTGGACCAACGACGTTCCGACAAAACAAATATACTGCCATGAAACTCTCCCAACCACTCTGACCAACTCCAAGGGTAGCATAACACTACTATCATGATGAATCCAAGCATCAAGATTGTCGGTGTTCTGGGAACGGGGGTCCCCGGACTTGCCTGCCTGCGGCCTGCGGCGTGGCTCAAAGGGGGGCCCAGCGCGGCCCATCTTCACCAACACAAAACCAAGACCCTCGCGAGGGGCCAAGCCTCGCGGGGCAGACGACGCGGAGCTTCCTCAGGCACGGCCACATCAGGCTGGCTCACGAGGAGGCGGAGAGACCAAGGCGGGGTACCTCACGAGGTGCGTGTGACGCAAGCCATGACGACCAAGGGCGCCAGGCGGGTGCCAGCCCGCGCAGTGTCCTCCTTTCCTCTTTGGTGCAAAGGGGGCAAGCGCAGCCGCGGAGTACCGAGGCATCAGGCAAAGGTTGCCATTTCGGTGCAATGAGACCAAGACCATGAGGACTACAAGACGGAGGTCATCGTGGAGCCCGAGACGGCATCATCACCAGAGCTTTGTGCAGGCGAAGACTACTTTTGTCAGGGTAGCTGGTACTAGCTGTCCCCTTTCAAATTAGCCCGCCATTGTTGGCTCCCTTCCCGCTCGATATTTGGGAAGAGGACCAGGGCCTCTATAAATAGGATCATCCACTCGCAAGAGGGGGCAGCTGAGAAGGAGGAGGCTCTTTAGAGAGGGGTTTCGATCAGAGAAAGAGAGAGAGAAAGGTGACTGAACTCCTCCCAGCAGTTCATCGCCCCAGCCAAGAACAGACCCTCGCAAGGCCGTTCTTCCTTGTATTGTCCATCATCATCAGCCCAAGAGGCAATCCACCACACCACACACTGGAGTAGGGTATTACACCACAACGGTGGCCCGAACCAGTATAAACCCTGTGTCTCTTGTGTTGTTCTTTCCATAGTTTAGATCTTAGCGAGGTGGAGGGGTGCAGGTAGGTAGGAGGCAAAATCTCCGCGCGCACCCTAGTGTTCGAACCTCAAGGGTCTGCCGGAACCCGAAATCCGACATTTGGTGTGCCAGGTAGGGGTGCGCCGGGATTCTTCTTCCCCCACCCCGTTCTCCTCCGATCGTCACGCCCATGTCTGACGCTCGTCGGGCCCGTGCCGAGCGCCGGGCCGCTCTCGCTTCCCGCATCACCCAGATGGCCCCTGTCGGCGGGCGTCCTCGCCGTTCCCCGTCACCTGCCATCAACGCCGCCACCGGCCCGGAGGGGGACGAGCAGCAAGCATTGTCTCAGCATCCGTCCGTGCGGCAAGACGGCCGCACCGCAACTCCCTCGCTCACCCCAGCTGGTTCTTCGTCCCGCGCGCTCCGCGCGCCCATGGAAGCTCGGGCTACACTCATCGCGGCGAACAAGCTCCTGCGCTACCGTCCCGTCGACGACGTCTACGAAGAATGGATCGACCGCGTCACCGAGCTCGTCCGTGCCGCAGGGGGCTCTCCTGCGTCGTCCGTTCTGCTGCACCGCACCCCGCCCCACGCGGGCGATGAAGCTCCGGCGGCGCCCCGACTGCCCTCTCCTCAGGAAGGCGCCATGGCTCTAAGGCGCGTGGCCCCTGGGCGGAACCCGCTCCGTCAGGTGCCAGCGCGGCAAGAGCAGAGCTGTCAAGAAGTCCCTCGCCCGCAAGAAGCTGCCTGGGTGCTCCCTGCTCCAGCACGTTGCGACCATGCTCCTGCTCCCGCGCGTCAAGACCCCGCGCTGCTCCCAGCTACAGCGCGTGGGGACATGCAAGACCAAGCTCCCCGTCACCCAAGGCCTCCCGTGGCCATAGCAGGCTGCCGCGCCTTCACAGCCGAGCTACGCAGCGTCGCGTGGCCCGGCAAGTTCAAGCCAGACCTGCCTCCTCGCTACGACGGCACGGCTGACCCTGCGGAGTTCCTCCAGCTCTACGAGCCAGGCATCGAAGCTGCCAACGGAGACGAGAAGGTCATGGCGAACTGGTTCCCCATGGCGCTCAAGGACGGGGCCCGCACCTGGCTCCTGAACCTGGCTCCGGGCACAATCTCCTCCTAGGACGAGATGCGCACCCGCTTCATCGCCAACTTCCAAGGCACTCGCGACCGGCCACCCGCCATGAGCGACATGCGCCGCATCAAGCAACAGCCCGGGGAGACCCTGCAGAAGTACATCCAGTGCTTCAACAACGCATGCCTCAAGATTCCCAAGGTAACTTAGGAGGCCATCATCTCAGCCTTCTCCGACGGCGTGCGCGACGTCAAGATGAAGGAGGAGCTGGCGATGCATGAAGACCTGTGCACTTCCTTGGAGCTGTTCAACCTGGCAACCAAGTGTGCCAGGGCCGAGGAAGGGCGTCTCTTCCTCCTCGAGCTGCCTGCCGCAGACCCAAAAGAGAAGAAGCCCAAGGCCAAGGATGTGAAGCGCAAGGGGGCTGCCGTGCTCGCGGCAGAACCAGACACCAAGCGAGGCAGAGATCAGCCCGAACCTTCCAAGGGCAGTCGGTACTGTCTGTACCATGACCTCCACACCCACAACACCAACGAATGTCAAGAGCTCTGAGCCGTGCGAGAAGGAAGGATCGGCCGTCGCCCTGACCGCGGTGACCGGGGCTACGGTCGAGGAGGAGGAAGGAACACATGACGCTGGGAAGACCGTGGCCCGCACCAAGGGTGGCGCGATCAACCTCGCGAGGATCGCTGGCAAGACCGGCCTCGCGAGGGAGACTGGAGGGATCAGGCTCGCGAGGATCGCCCGCAAGGCAACGCCGGCCTCCCACCGCAGCCGCCGCAGCCAAGGAGAAATAAGGACCGCCACCAGGACGAGGGGGCTGGCGGCTTCCAGGAGCCGCGCGCGATCGCCTTCATCCTGGGCGGGGCACAAGCCCCAGCCTCTCAGTGCATCTTCAAGCAGTTCGCCCACGAAGTGAACGCAGTCCTCCCCAGGCTCGAAGCCACGCGCCCTCTTAGGTGGTCGGCGTGCGCCATCACGTTCATCTCAGCAGATCAGGTCAAGTGTGCGGCTACAGCCAGAGTCCTCCCGATGCTTTATTCCCCAATCGTCAGCAACGTGGTGGTCACCAAGACCCTCATCGATGGCGGGGCAGGGCTCAATATCCTGTCCGTGGAAACATTCAACAATCTCCAAGTGCCCTACATCTAGCTTCAGCCAACCAAGCCTTTCTCCGGTATCACCGACGGCTCCACGGTCCCGATTGGGCAGGTTCGCCTCCCTGTCACCTTCGGGGCACACGACAACTACCGCACCGAGCTCATCAACTTCGACATCGCTCACATTCGCCTGCCGTACAACGCCATCCTTGGGTACCCAATGCTGGCCAAGTTCATGGTCGTAACTCACCACGGCTACAACGTCCTCAAGATGTCAGGAAGCGGCGGAGTCATCACGGTGCCCTATGAAGAGAAGGACGCGGTGTGTTCCCTGGAACGAGCCTTTCAGGCCGCGTCACTGGAAGACCCGGATCGTGGAAGCAGGAGGCCTCCCGAGACCGCCCCTAAGAAGAAGAAGACATCATCCGGCCCGACCACTCAGGAGGCAGGCCCCTCTGGGCCCGCGCCTGCCCAAGGGGAACCTCCTTCCATCGCATAGGAAAGCGCGCCCGGCGCCCTCCTCAGGCAGGGCTCGGGGGCTCTCCCCTGGAGGTCCATCGACCTAGCTAGGGTCACGAGGGAGGCGCTTGGGCACCACATGGAGGCGTGTTTCGAAGCACGTTTCCCTCAAGAAGGAGCAAGGCAAGGAGATCCAGACCCTCAGGAGTTCGTCAGCAAGGCCATTCAGGAGCTACAGGAGTCAAGAGTCATGAAAGGCGGCCGCCTCCTACCAGCAGTGGCTCCTCATCCAGGCAAGGATGGTGGGCTGCGCGTCTGCATCGACATACCAGGGCTCAACCGAGTCGCCTCTCTGGAGCGCCTCTGGCCCTCGCGAGTGGGGCGTGCGGAGGCCCACCCCACAGCTACGTTCGCATGCCTTACAGCTTGCCGAACGCGGCTGCCACGTACCAGCGCCTCATGAGGGGCATCATGGAGGCACGAGAGGCCAGGCGTTCTGCAGCCCTCGCGGGATGGAGATGGTCCGCGAGGAGCCGCCAGCGCCTCCGAAGCTTCCTGATGCCCCTGGGCCTGGGGGCTCGTGAGGATCGGCTCCCGCAGCCCACCGAGCCTGCTACACCGACGCTCCTTCGTCCTCAACGTCATCAGGTGACATCTTTCGAGTTTCATTTCCAGCTGGGAGCGCCCCCCCAGGGCTGCATTATTCCCAGGCCGCGTGGGTCCGTCCCTGCGGCGTGTATCCCTGTTTGTTCCATGTTGTTAGCTTACCTTGTTGGGGGCGCCCCTCGGGCTGCATGATCCCCAAGCCGCTCGGGCCAGGCCCAGCGACATGTATCCCATTTGCGTTTATTTCCGGTTATGTGTTAGACCCACCATGCTTGATTATTTGATGCTGGTCCACGGCACCTCTTCTTCTCCATGCCAACCACTTGCACGTTAAAGGGGGGGTACCTGAGCATCGCGACTCAAGGCTCTTACTGGCTCTCCAGCCCTCACCCTCTGGCCTTGTCCATGGCATCGCGACCTGGCATACCAGCGACGGCTGAGACTAGCTCGAGGGCCGGGACCCGAGGACGTAGAGTGCCGACATCTAACCAAATTTGCAGGGACACATCACAAGATAAGGCCCAGTGCCAGGCGCAACCCGCCTAGAGGTAGGGCACCGTGAGTCCCGTGCTGGCTCACGGGTGCCCAGATACACCTCGCCAGGCCCTACCGTGCCAGCCACGTGTCAGGGCGGGGCTGTACACGCCCCGGGGGCTCCTCCCGAAGGGGGGCCCCCTCCCACGTACCAGTGGAAGCACCATGCTCCGTGCTGGCTGACGACATTGCCGAGGAGCGGCTATGCCCGTACACATACGGAAGCGCTATGCTCCGCGCTGGTGATAAACAACTGAGGGTGGCCCCCGGGCCGCATCAACCTCAGGGAGCCCAGAGCTCAGTGTCTAGCCTCATCGTAACGCCTCCCCTCCGGAGTGCCGCGCGAGGGGGCTGGGCACGGGGGCTGCGCCTGGGTCACACCTAGACGCATGCCGCCTAGCCAGGTCCCCCTGGGCCTGGTTCGTCGCGCGTCTCTCCTCGAGCGGAGCCAAGGTACGAAGGCCGTTTGAGCGTCAAGGGGGACTCCTGAGCATCGCGACTCAGGAGCCTAACTGGTCACGTAGCCCCACACTCCGTGGCCCCGTCCTGGTTTCCGGTCGGGACCAACGCTGGGTGAGGCACGCGCGTGGCCGGGCTCTGCAGACGTAGAACAGTAGATCCACCCGCATCACACCTCCCTACTTGTTGTTCGTGCACCAAGGGGGACTCCTGAGCATCGCGACTCAGGAGCCTAACTTGTCACATGGCCCCTCACTCCTTGGCCCCGTCCTGGTTTCCGGTCGGGACCAATGCTGGGTGAGGCATGCGCGGGGGTCGGGCTCTGCAGGCATAGAACATAAGCAAGTAGGAAGGAAAAGCGCAAATTTCAAGGAATTCAAAAGCAAATAATACAGTCCACACTATTATCTCAATGCCAAACGCAAGTTTAAACGCCTCCCCGAGGCATGATACATGTGCAGGAATTAAAGGCAGGACAGGAGCCACGACGGAGTCACTTGTCGGTGGTGGAGCAGTGCGGATTGGGTACGCCTCATGGAGTGGTGGGGTCGGCAGCGCCTTGCTTCGGCTTGGTGCTGAAGGCCCGGAACTTCCCCAGCAGGGCCTCCGCGCGACCCTTCACGGCCTCGGCAGCGGCAGCGGCACGCTCGCCGCTCACTGGCTCCAGCAGGCTGTCGAGGTCGACACCGGGATCGCGAAGGTAGATGTGGGTGAGGACCCGCGTCAGTGCTGCAGAAGACAGGACAAGCGCCTCGGCCTCGGCCGTGGGGCCAAGGCCAAGGGCGACATCTTCAAGAGCGTGAACCAGCAAGGGAAGCAGCTTGGCGGGGCCGTCCTCGGTGCTAGCCAGTGGGCTCTCCAGGCCGCTGTCGTAAAGCGTCCTCGGTGAGGAGCGAGCCCTCACCTGCATCTCCGTGAAGGCCATGCGGTCCTCGGCGAGAACCAGGGCCTCGTCGTCCAGCTTGGCCTTCCTCGCCCCCAACTCCTGCTCCAGCGCGCCTAGGCGGTCGCGGCATTTCCTGAGCTTGACCTCTCTCTCCTTGACAGCTGCCTCGCGAGCCTTCATGCCTTCTTCCTGCTCTTGGCGAAGGCGGACCTCGTTCGCGAGCTGGTCCCGCAAATCTTGCAGTTCGCCCTCCAGTGCCTTGCAACGTCCACGGACGTCGACCACCTCCCCCAGGGCTGCGTCACGAGTAGCCTTCGCCTCAAGGATGGCCCGCTTCTCCTTGCCGCATGCCGTTGAGGCCTGGACCAGCACCGCCCGAATCGAAGCATCGGAGCGAACCCATCCTGAAGCCAGCTCCAAGCGCCCGGCCACCAAGCGGGGGTCGGCACCGAGAAGATCCTGCCGCAGTCGGTCCAGCTCAGCAACAGCACGATCCAGGACGGCAGAAGGAGTCGGAGAGACAGCAGCCGGTGGAGTAGGAGGAGAAGGCGGCAGCGCGGCCACAGCATCCTGAGGTGGGGTCTGCCGCGCCCTAATGGCTGAAGTGGCGGCGGCAGGCAAGAGCACCTCAGGAGCCACTTGGGCCGTGGGGCTGAGCTCGCCCCAGCCGGCTCAGCCAAGCCTCGCGAGGACGACCGGGCAGGAGAAGCCTGTGCGTCGCGGTCACCCTCCTTCGCGGGCAGAGGCGCTGCCACGGATGGAACCTCGGGAGCTCCCTTCGGCTTCTTTGCTGCGGGCGCCAGCCTATCCAAGAGATGCAGACGTCAAGCCTCAAAAGTAGAGCAAGAAATAAAGACAAGAATCGAATGCTTACGGGTCATCGCCAGTGAGCTCAAGCGGCCTCCGGCCAAATTTGAAGCCTGAAAGCCGGCTGGAAGGGTCAACCTCGGGAAGCTTAGAGGCGGAAGGTGCGTCTGCGGTCCGCCTCGGGGCCGGGGCAGACCCGCGGGAGATCAGCCTGGTCCTGTCCTTCGGGATCGGGGGCGAGCTCCCACCGTCCTGCTCGTCGTTATCCTCGTCGTCATCTTCGTCGTCATCCTCGTCGTCATCGCTCGGAGAGAGGCGGAGAACGCGGGACCTGCGCCGGGGGAGGGGAGCCCTCGACTCTGCGTCAGTCGCCTCGGAGTCAGGCCCCTTTTCCCGCTCCCCTCCTTCCTCCTCTTCACTGGAGTCGTCGGAGGGCACGTCCACCGGTTCCTCGGGAGTTTCCATGGGCACGGGCCCATCCCCGTTGAAGACGGGCATGGACTCCACTACCTGCTCCCAGTCGTCGTCGAGGAATAAGGGCGTAGGATTGCCCACCAACCTCGCCACATTGCCCCCGACCAGAGATTGGAGAACCGCAGCCAGGTCTCCGTCGGCCAAGGCCGCGGGGCTCGGACGGGGCCTCCACATTGGAAGTGAGTACTGCCGAAGCGGAGCCAGCTGGTGCTCCAGGAATTCCCTCAGCAGTGACGCGCCGATCAGCTTCGCCGCCGCCATGTCGGCCGGCCTCAGATCCACGTCCATCTTCTCCAACACCAGTTTTGCGCGGGGGTCCACGAGCTCCGCTCGACCCCAATCTCTGGAGCTCGTGGGCTGCTCTGTGGGCAAGATCAGCGGAGGGTGGATGCGCCCAGCATCCACCAAGACCCACTTGCTCCTGAAGCCCTCAATCCTTTTCTCGGGGTTCGAAATGGCAATGGCGCCACCGTACGCGATGAAGCTCGTGCATGCGGAAGCAGTACCGCGAGAGGTCCGGAGGTAGAAGTAATGGCGCAGCAAGGCCACTGAGGGTTGTACCCCTACGTGAGCCTCGCAGTAATAGGCGAAGATTGCCAGGAGAAGGACGGAGTTGGGGTGGAGATGCAGGGCTTGTAGCTTATAGTGGCGGAGGACAGAGAAGAAGAACTCGAAGAAGGGAGGCACCAGGCCAGCAGCAATGGCACTTACGAAGAGCGGATAGAAGGTGCTCCCTTGAACCTCAGGGGTGGCGGAGCCGGCTTTAAACACCTTCGCCCCATTGATGCCCCACGCCGTCGCCATCCGGCGCAACCGGGCAAGGCTCACCTCCGACACGTTCGGCGGGTCCAGGGTAGACGAGTACCAAGCTACGGCCGGGGGCTGACGAGGCGCCATGGCTTCCTAGGTCACACGGTCGGAGTGGATCTGGAAATTTTGGAGGAAGGAAGGAGAGGCGCAAGAAAGGGGATCTGAGCAGCAACCGAGGAAAGCAAGAAGCAAAGCCTAGGTGGATGCTGCTCCTTTATCAACTCGCGCGGTTGCTAAGGCGCCCACGTCCAATCAACCGCCACGCGGCGCCCAAGGCCGCAGGCTGTTAGGGCCCGTGGCGCTTTGCTCTTGCCCTTCCGCCTCCCTGCACGGCCAAGTCCGGGCGCGCCTTGGGCCCGGGGGCTACCGTCGGTGTTCTGGGAACGGGGGTCCCCAGACTTGCCTGCCTGCGGCCTGCGGCGTGGCTCAAAGGGGGGCCCAGCGCGGCCCATCTTCACCAACACAAAACCAAGACCCTCGCGAGGGGCCAAGCCTCGCGGGGCGGATGACGCGGAGCTTCCTCAGGCACGGCCACATCAGGCTGGCTCACGAGGAGGCGGAGAGACCAAGGTGGGGTACCTCACGAGGTGCCCGTGACGCAAGCCATGACGACCAAGGGCGCCAGGCGGGTGCCAGCCCACGCAGTGTCCTCCTTTCCTCTTTGGTGCAAAGGGGGCAAGCGCAGCCGCGGAGTACCGAGGCATCAGGCAAAGGTTGCCATTTCGGTGCAACGAGACCAAGACCATGAGGACTACAAGATGGAGGTCATCGTGGAGCCCGAGACGGCGTCATCACCAGAGCTTTGTGAAGGCGAAGACTACTTTTGTCAGGGTAGCTGGTACTAGCTATCCCCTTTCAAATTAGCCCGCCATTGTTGGCTCCCTTCCTGCTCGATATTTGGGAAGAGGACCAGGGCCTCTATAAATAGGATCAACCACTCGCAAGAGGGGGCAGCTGAGAAGGAGGAGGCTCTTTAGAGAGGGGTTTCGATCAGAGAAAGAGAGAGAGAAAGGTGACTGAACTCCTCCCAGCAGTTCATCGCCCCAGCCAAGAACAGGCCCTCGTGAGGCCGTTCTTCCTTGTATTGTTCATCATCATCAGCCCAAGAGGCAATCCACCACACCACACACTGGAGTAGGGTATTACACCACAACGGTGGCCCGAACCAGTATAAACCCTGTGTCTCTTGTGTTGTTCTTTCCATAGTTTAGATCTTAGCGAGGCGGAGGGGTGCAGGTAGGTAGGAGGCAAAATCTCCGTGCGCAGCCCAGTGTTCGAACCTCAAGGGTCTGCCTGAACCCAAAATCCGACAAAGATACTACTAATCCAATAGCAAGATCAAAATATTAACCTAAGATCCACAAGATAACATCATATCCAAAATAGTACTCTAAAGCATAATATCCAATACCATCATCAAAATAATATAAGCCACTAATAATCCAGTGGCACATGTCATCCTCATAAGCTGCAAAATATTAGTCCTAGAACTCCAAACAACATCATGGCAATAGCAAGATCAACATATCACTCCAAGAAATGCCATGAACAAATCATATGTAGCTAATGCAAATTTTAAGCAAGTTTAAATAATTTAAACCATGGCATTGCATTGCAATCATGCAAATGGAGGGTGTGGCTTTCCTGAGAGGGGGATTCACCGGGAGGAAGTGCGAGAAGCTTGCGGAAAGAATCGCCGAAAAATGTTCTCTCTCGGAGGGGGCTGAATCGGAGTTATGAGTGAAAATATACAAGGGTTTGACTGCCAGGGACCCATCTATAAGAAAAGTCTTCACAAATGGGCCCCTGACTGAAAAACAGAACAAGCATTTCAGAAAATACGCTTTCAGTGAAGTGAAAGCGCATTTCTGGCCAAAGAATACCAGAGTATGGCTTCACCAAAGGAAAACGTATTCTACGAAGTGCATGTCCACTTATCTGCGTTAGCAGAGGCGGGGCCGGGCCTTGTGCCGCTGACACGCGGGTCCCACCGCTGGCTTCTCTCTCCTCCCGCCTCCTTCTTCTCCCCGTCGCTCGCCTGCAGAGCAGAAGAAGCTCGCCGGCGTCGGTGCTCGTCCGGCCGGCTCCGGCCATCCCCCGCCTCGCTTGACCTATGGATGAGATCAGTCGAAGGAGCCGCACCCAGCGGTATAGGCAATAGGCTCCAGGGTGGACTGAGGTGGGCGGGAGCTTGACCATGGCGGACAGTGGTCTTTGGGCGCCCGCGAACTCGCGGCGAGAGGCCACCGAAGGAGGAGGCGAAGGGCGGGGAGGCTCCGGGGTGGTGGTGGAAGAAGGAGGGGAAGGGGTCTAGCTTGTCAGAATAGGATATGGCCGAGGCGGTGGATGTGGCGGCCAGGGGAGGCGAGGAGGAGCTCCGGGGCTCGGGAGAGTAGTGGGGCAGGGTCCTCGGAGGTGGTGGAGGCCGCTGGTGAAAGAGGTGCGGCCGGGAACATCGTAAATAGGCGAGGGGGAGGGTCACGAGCTCGGGTACCGCCAAGGGCGTGCCAGCTAGCTTCGACGATGGGGTTTAGTTGCACGGGGAGGACGGGGATGGCTAGAGAGGGCACAGGAGGGCCACGAAGCAGTAGATGACTCCAGGGACATGGGGAAGAAGAAATCGAGGCGCGAACAGAGCCGGTTGGCCACTGTTCGCCCGTGGGCACGCGGCGGCGAGTGTTGACGAGGAAGCTGCCAGAGGGGGAACAAGGTCAAAGAGTGTCGTGGGGTAGCAGGGAGTCAGGTCGGCAACCATGGGCGCGCGGACACGGCCGGAGCGACACGGCTCAACGCGGTCAGTGGCGTAGAGAAACTTGCAATAATAATGGGGAGAAAATGGCTTAATGAAATGGTCCCAAATTTTGTGGAGAGATGTGATATTGGTAGGAGCATGATCTGCTAATTTCTCATAATTAATTAAGCAATATAAAATATACTTGCTTCACAACCTGAAAATAGCAACAGAATGAAAGATTTGAAGTTGTTCTCCCATAGATGATTGGATGGAGCTGAAAATTGGAGGAGGGCAATGATATGAGCACATGAAGAGACATGCAAAATTTCAACTCATTTGGGAACTCCTAGCTAGTACTTCCTTCACAATGGCTTCTGTCTAACAAAAACTTTGAAAAATCACCAAGGAAGGTTGGCTAGGGAAATGAAGTTAAATTTTGGCATGAGTCAATGATTTGGATGTAGAATCATGCCTAAAAAGTTTGGGAGCAAACAAGGAAATATAGGTGGCACTTCCTTCGCAAAAGCCACACTAGACAGAAATGAAGAATAAATATTGGGGAATTATTTTTTGGCTAGGAAAGGAAAGTTTGGGCATATTTTAGCAACGTATGACCCAAAGAAATTATGAGAATTATTTGAGAATTTTGGGAGTGACAGAGATATAGTTTGCTTTACAACCTAGGACAAATATGGTTATTCCTTTAATTGAAAAAGGAATATTCCTTAGAAAAGAATTTTAGGGTTTGGTCAAGAAATGAAGTGACATGATCTTGGGAAATATTTAATAATGATGAGTCACTTCAGAGAAGAAATGATGATGATTTCCCAGGTTTCAGGTCCACAAATCCACTCCAAAAAGAAAATCGGGGCAAAAGCCAAGTAAATCAAAAAGAAAAAGAAAGGGCAAAAAACCAGGGTGTTACATGAAGTCCCTCTTATCATATCTTTTATTCTTAGGTTGTGGGTTATCAAGATCAACAACAGGTTCAATCTCCACATCATTATCATTACTAGGTTGAGCATCAACATGAACATCATCATTAACACTATCGCTAGGTTCAGGTTCATCACGAGATTGTGTTTCATCATCGGAAATAGAAATATCATTGGGATTCTCATGTGTGTCTATAACAGGTTCACTAGAAACATGCAAAGTCCTATCAATTTTCATTTTCATTTTCCTTTTAGAAGGACTAGGTGCATCAGTATTAATTCTCTGAGAATCTTGCTCAATTCTCTTAGGATGACCTTCAGGATACAAAGGTTCCCGAGTCATTTTACCACCTCTAGTCATAACTCTAACAACATGATCATTATTCTTATTATTCATCTCATTGAGCAAATCATTCTGTGCTTTGAGAACTTGCTCTACTTGAGTTTTTACCATGGAAGCATGTTTACTAATAATCTTGACATCATTAATTGTTCTACACATATAGTCACCCAAGCAGTCAAGCATATAAGCATTACATTTCAATTGTCTACTAACATAACCATTGAAATTTTCTTGTTTAACAGTAAAGTTATCAAACTCATCCAAGCATTAACTAGCAGACTTATTATGAAATATCACCTTCATCAAATCTATAGAGAGAATTTACCTCTACTACCTGTGTCGGGTTATCAAGACCATGTATTTCTTCAATAGGTGGTAAATTCTTAACATCTTCAAATTTTGTACCTTTTTCTTTCATAGATTTATTTGCCTCTTGCATATCTTCAGGACAGTGAAATAGAATACCTCTTTTCTTCAGAGTTGGCTTAGAAGTTGGTTCAGGAAGAGTCCAATCATTATCATTACTCAATATATTATTCAATAGCACTTCAGCTTTCTCAACAGTTCGTTCCCTGAAAACACAACTGGCACAACTATCTAGGTGGTCCCTAGAAGCACCGGCTAGTCCATTATAAAAGACATCAAGTATTTCATTTTTCTTGAGAGGATGATCAGGCAAAGCATTAAGTAATTGGAGAAGTCTTCCCCAAGCTCGTGGGAGACTCTCTTCTTCAATTTGCAGAAAGTTAAATATTTCCTATAAGGCAGCTTGTTTCTTATGAGCAGGAAAATATTTTCCAGAGAAGTAGTAAATCATATCCTGGGGACTACGAACACAACCAGGAGCAAGAGAATTAATCCATATCTTAGCATCACCCTTTAATGAGAAAGGAAACAACTTAAGAATATAGTAATAGCGAATCTTTTCCTCATGAGCAAACAAGGTGGCTATATCATTCAATTTAGTATGGTGTGCCACAACAATTTCAGATTTATAACCATGGAAAGGATCAGATTCAACCAAAGTAATTAACACAGGATGGACAGAGAATTCATAATCCTATCAGTAACAAAGATGGTGAAGTAGCAAACTTAGGATCATATTGCATTCTAGCAATCAAAGATTTTTCTTTCCACTTGCATAATAATTTCTTAAGATCATCTCAGTCCTTACAAGCAAGAAAGTTCCTAGCTACTTATCCATCCATAACATAACCCTCAGGTGTAACAAAAAGTTGATATCTAGGAGAGCTAGTCTTATCATGTGTTTTAAAGTTTTTAGTTTCAATAATTTCATCAGTTTCAGAAATATCATCATCTTCAGCATTCTCAATATCATTAACTCTAGCAATTTGTTCATCAAACAAATTCACCCAGTGGCACAATATTGTCAAACAAAGAAGTGGTATCATCATAAGCATCATGTATAGCAGAAGTAGCATCATCCATCACATGTGACATATCAGAATCAATACCAGGTGTAGGTATCGCAAGCTTACTCAAAACAGAAGGTGAATGAAGTGTAGAGCTAGATGGCAGTTCCTTACCTCCCGTCGTAGTAGAGGGAAAAAATCTTGGTTCTCGTATCTTTCAAATTCCTCATAGTTATCAACAGATAAAAATCCCAAGTGACTCAGAGAATAGAGCTATTCTCCCCGGCAACGGCACCAGAAAAAGGTCTTGATAAGCCGCAAGTGTAGGGGGTCGCAACAATTTTCGAGGGTAGAGTATTCAACCCAAATTTATTGATTCGACACAAGGGGAGCCAAAGAATATTCTCAAGTATTAGCAACTGAGTTGTCAATTCAACCACACCTGAAAGACTTAATATCTGCGGCAAAGTATTTAGTAGCAAAGTAGTATGGAAGTAATGGCAACGATGGCAGAAGTAATAGTAGCAGTTTTGTAGTGATTGTAACAACAGTAGCAACAGTTTTCAAGGGTAGAGTATTCAACCCAAATTTATTGATTCGACACAAGGGGAGGCAAAGAATATTCTCAAGTATTAGCAGCTGAGTTGTCAATTAAACCACACCTGAAAGACTTAACATCTCCAGCAAATTATTTAGTAGCAAAGTAGTATGGAAGTAATGGTAACGATGGGAAAAGTAATATTAGCAGTTTTGTAGTGATAGTAGTTTTATGCTACCCTCAGAGTATTAGGTTATGACTATATCTGGATTATTTGTGTCGAACGATATTCATTATATAGCATTCATAACCTAGGGTGACACAGAACTAGCTCCAATTCATCGATATAATGTAGGCATGTATTCCATATATAGTCATACATGCTTATGGAAAAGAACTTGCATGACATCTTTTTTCCCACCCTCTCGTGGTAGTGGGGTCCTAATGGAAACTATGTGATATTAAGGCCTCCTTTAAATAGAGAACTGAAACAAAGCATTAGCACTTAGTGAATACATGAACTCCCCAAACTACGGTAATCACCAGAAAGAATCCCAATTATTGTCACCTTGGGGTATGCAGATCATAACTCATAAATAGGTATCTACAACTTGCAAGATAGGATCAAGAACACAAATATATTCTCGAAAACATAATAGGTTCAGATCTGAAATCATGGCACTCGGGCCCTAATGACAGGCATTAAGTATCGCAAAGTCGTAGCAACATCAATCTCAGAACATAGTGGATACTAGGGATCAAACCCTAACAAAACTAACTCGATTACATGATAAATCTCATCCAACCCATCACCGTCCAGCAAGCCTATGATGGAATTACTCATGCACAGCGGTAAGCATCATGGTATTGGTGATGGAGGAAGGTTGGTGATGATGATGGCAACGAATCCTCCTCTCCGGAGCCCCAAACGGACTTCAGATCAGCCCTCCCGATGAAGAATAGGAGGCGGCGGCTCCATCTCGTAAAACGCGATGAATCCTCCTCCCTGCTTTTTTGCTCCGCGAATAGGTACTTATAGAGTTGGAATTAGGGTCGGAGGAGCTCCAGGGGCCTAGGAGCCTGCAGGGCGCGCCCCAGGGCTTGTGGCCTCTGGTTGGCCCCCTCCGGTTGATTTTTGCGCCAATATTTTTTATATATTCCAAAAATATTCTCCCTAATTTTTCAGGTAAATTCAAGAACTTTTATTTCTGCACAAGAATAACACCATGGAAATTCTGCTGAAAGCAGCGTCAGTCCGGGTTAGTTCCATTCAAATCATTCAAGTTAGAGTCCAAAACAAGGGCAAAAGAGTTTGGAAAAGTAGATACGATGGAGATGTATCATCCACCGTGCAGGGTATGGACAGCAAGTAGCGTGTTGGGATGCAGAGGCGTTGAATGGATCTCTGGTGGGAGGAGATGATGGCTCTGAGGAGTTCAAAATCATGAATGACAGATAGCTGGCGACAGTCGAGATTAAGGGGCGCGACGCGCCATAGAGGGTGCCACCGAGTTGAGAGGACTTGGGTGCATCAACAATCCTTGGTGGGGAGAAGCGAGATGATCTCCCCAAGGATGGCATCCGCGAGATCGCTGATGCGGTCCACCCGAGATTCTACGGGTTCCTCAGATCCGGTGGGGAGCCTGCCGACTCCATTTTCCATGTGGGCATCGCGCCGAGCTCATAGGTTTGAGTAGAGTAGCCAGAGACGAGCCTAGTGGTAGTGCGAGTGGGGAAGGAGGGCTGGTTTTTTTTGTAGGAGTGGAAGAAGAGGAGCAGGTGTTTTTGTATGAGTGAGGAAGAAGGTGAGCAGGGTTTTTTTGTATGAGTGAGGAAGATGGGGAGCAGGAGGAATTGGGGGGCGACGGAAGCGGGAGAGTCCAGCGAGCTGCAGTGTAAGTGGAAGTGAGGAGGAAGGAGGGTTTTTCTAGGATCGCCCCCTTTTCAAGAAATATGGGCTTTTCCTCGCAAAAAACAAAAACAAATGGGATTTAAGATGGATATGCTTTTGTATTGGCCAAGTCGGCTGCCCGTGTTTTGAACTGGAGGGCCTTAACACTAGAGGCAGACCATTAAATGAAGGATGCTTAGTGCCAACAAGTTAAGCACCTATGCATTGGGGGCTTTAGTTGCTAAAGTTTTTAATGTGCTTAGCACCTCATGTAAGCACCGGTGCATTGGAAGAGGCCTTATAGTATAACCGAAGGAGTACTTGCTCTTTGAGCAAATGGCCTCCCTAAGCACACATTAATTTCCTAGGCATGCTTCTTTCTACTCAATATTGTGTGCACTTTGAGCATGTTGGCAACTCCACTGCTAGCTTGGTGGCTCATCTTGCAATTGATGCCGACCCATTGCAGCACTCCTGCAAGGCCCAGAGGTTAATTTGAGAGCAAGTACCTCGAGGTTTAATTTGGCATGCATGACTTATAAGTAGACAGAGGTCATATCGCTTTTTTTAGAAACATGTCGTAAAGTAACGTGATAGACCTTCGATTAACATGTGTTCAAAAAAATAAAAATGTTGGAAATTACAAAACAAAGGCCTCGAGGTTCATCTAATAGGACGGAGCACTATAAACGTTTAATTAAGGCAATTAAACCTTTACAGTGACCCATCCAACTAGTTAATATTGAGTCCACTTCCCATCCAGTCACCAATCTGATAACTACTCCAGCCTCAGCGCAGTTAACTTGAGACTTATGTTAGATGAGCTATCCGTAGGGATGCTGGTCCTTGCTAATATAGGATGCCTCTTCGTATCCTTTATGGCCCACCTGGATGACCGCCTGGTGTCGCCCAATGGCCAATGCCACGTCCCCCGTGAATGTAGAAGCTTCCCTCCCTCGTCTAGCTGCTTCCCGCGTTTTCCCCTGTTTTTTGCCGCCTGCCCACCTATAGAACCGCCTCATGCCGGCCAATTCCTCTCCAAACACCTAGCGAGGCAGTTGAACCGAACAAGTCTAGACTTGTTTCTAATGGATTCATTGACGTGGCACCGGATGGGTGTGATAGCTGACTCTGGCAAAATAATTGACTACCACGTTGGCATAAATGAACATGGGGCCCACTTGTCAGCATGTTGGATGGACGAAGTAACGCAAGACAAAATGGAGCGCGGAAGGGTGCGAATCGATTGTCTCATGTGTAATCACCACTGGAGCAATGCACTCGGATTGTACGTAAACACTAGCAAGATGCCCGTGCATTGCACGGAACATCAGGATGCATTTTTTTGCAAAACACCTATTGTGATTGACCCATGCAGGAGTAATCCCATGTGTAAAAACTAGTGATATCTCGAGAATTTCATCGAAAAATGGTATCTCAAGATTTTCATCAAAAAATGGTATCTCAAGAAAGATGAGAGATAAGGTGAGGAGGAGTGGGGCGCGGTGGTGATTGGTGGTCGGACTAAGCGGAGGCATGGGGACGGACGATGCCGGCAGCGGCCCCCATGCCAGATTGTTTCAGAGGCTTCCTTTTTTAATTGCTCAACAATGAGGTTGTGGGAGATAAGGATGAACGAGGGAAGGTCGTATCTGCAAATGTGGAGAGAGGAGCGGGTATCTATTTGCAAAATTGTCATAGTTTACATTCTATCCGTCAGATATAGATCGGACAGTCTATATTGCAAAATGGCAGGTACACCATCATCACCAACTCAATTTTTTATAAGAGTAGAGAAATTCGTGCCAACACGTTCGGATTTCATTACATTTACATAAAATAACTGGTTTCCAGGCGGAGTAGGTTTCTTGGATTCCATGCGGGTTTAATGTAGGCGTTTAAATGCGGCGAGGAGGCTTGTTCAACCGGGCGTGCAGCGGGCAGCGCCCTCGACCAGCGTGTCGCGTCAATGGAGGACGCCATGAGAGGTCGCATCCGCCCTGTGCCGCCTTGACCATGGACCTTAGTATATTAGTTGTTTGATTCATAGGATTGAATCCTACAGGAATTTTTACTAGTATGGAATCATGTGTACTACTACAACATTTCATCGGAAAACTAGAATCCGCTCCAACTTTTTTTTCACTTCCTTTCTTTCTCATGTGGCATCAAACACTCAGTGCTAATACTCCTTTGTTTTTCCTATTCCTACGTTTTAAGAATCCTAGTACTTGCTTTAAATGATGTGTGAATCAAAGAAAATAAATAGAGGGAGTACTTGCCCTAAATAATGTGGAGTTCCGTTCCTCTTAGTCAATGTGTAATTCTCTATATGTACAGTCTTCCACGGATGAAGGGAGTAGGTTGAGCACTTGAGCGTGAGCGTGTGTGTTGCGTTGTGTGTTGTGTGCCACATGGATGTGTGAGTGTTGTGTACGTGCATGTGTACGTGTGAGTGTTGCATGCATGCATGAGGCTTCTACTCCCTCCCATTGACATGTTCGTATTTCAAGCTTCATTAAAATGTTGCAGGCAAGAATTAAGAGAAAACTCATCGATGCATGTAAAATTTCTAGTCTTTTGTTCTTCACGCATGCATGCATTCCAATTAATACGTTCGTAAACACAATTTTCTTGAGGAAAACAAGCCTATTATTGAGTACTACATTTGGAAAAAATCTTTAGGCACGCATCATTCACTAATACCTTGGTTGATGGCTTTTTTATTAACCTGCATATAAACCGGAAGGAGGGAGTAGGTACTAGTACTAGTAGTACTCCTACATAATTGGCGTTGGGTGCCTCGACCAATGGTTCTTGTTGTTGGATAGGATGAGAGTAGAGGCATAGGGATACTATAGATAGGAAGTCTTGGCGATCCATTGTTCCCCAGCTCGGTCAGAGAGAACTATTTATTCACCTAGTCAGTGAAGTGACAATACACGCTGCAATAGATGGGACACTTAATTAATAAGCTGAGCCAGCGTGTTGGTGTTACTAAATTAGCTTTACCCTATACTGCCATCATGTTTGCCATGGAGAACGCCTCCGCAAATACGCCTATGCACATATCTCTTCCATTAACTAACAATGGGCCCTCTTGTGGTAGACCCACATGTAATTGGCTTAAGTATTTACACTCTGAAAGACGGAGGGCCACAGAGGGTAGGCCGGACGAAACTAAGACCCTGCTTTTTCGCTTGGCTCTGTTAGCATTGTGTTTACTCATTGGGTGAATTAACTTACCGAGAAAGAAGGGACTACATGCAAGCGCGACGGTCAAGACTACATGCAAGGAGGAGAGAGACGGGGTTGCATGTAACCATATTAATTAATATAAGCAACCAATGCATGCCCGATTTAAGGGGTCTTTCTCTCTTTCCCATACCCAGCTATGTAGGCAGAACCGATTACTTTCTGTAACTGCCCAGAGTTATTTTTGCCTTGGTCTTAGAGATTCTGATGGATGTAGTACTATTTAGTACTCTCTCCAAAAAGGGACGACCATGTACATGGATAATCCCTCCGTCTAGGTGTATAAGTCATAGGTTGTGCACAGTGACCAAGGCAAAGGGAAAACGAGAGATCTTAATGCTATTTGCTAATTAATAGCATTGCATGCAATGAACTGACCACTGCATTTCGTGTTTGAAAGTCTAAGTCATTGATGTCATACACGCCCCCACATCTCTTATGGGTTGATTCCTTTATTTATGTCAAGAAACAAGAAACAAGGTGAAAGTTAATGCACCACATCCAAGTGTTTTGGGATTATTTGGTTTTCATAAGATGACTACACCTAGACGGAGGGAGTACCATCCCTTTCTCCGTCATTGAGTGCGTGCACGATTCTCGTTCCATTGAAGAAAATAATGTTGTGTACGAGGCATCGAATAGAATACCTTCATTATAAATAACATGCCACCACGTCATGGTCGAACTTTGATTCGTTCATGCCTGGTTCCCAACCCACCACTGACAACTACTACACTCGCCAAATTATCACGTGAGTTGCCTCTTCATACATAAATGAGCTCACCGTGTACCTGCACGTGAGTACGAAAGAGGCAAAGAGTACCTGCATTGGTGCCTGCACCTCTTCTCTTCGTGCGTGTATTCCTTTTTTTGGGTGATTTGTGCACGTACTCCGCCTACGTTCATGACCGTTGGTGAGTCTCTCGTACTACTTACTCCATTTTCTTGCATGACCCATGGACCTGGATGCTGGATGTCCCACTTGTCGGCAAACGAAGAAGAACGCTTTCCGACGATCAAGAAGGAGCAAGGAACCTCGCGGTGGAGTGTTCTGGACTCTTAATATATTTTATATATTCAGTGCTATAAAATCAACCCAATCTTCTCCACATCTAGTAGACCTCCGAAACACGGCAGCCCAGTGTAGTTTACATCATACATGGCACACCTCATGCTATCACCATATTTCTTCACCTCCGTGCGACACCTAGCTCTAGTAATCCACTAGCTCGTATCGCTTCTCGCTCCTCGTCTCTCCCACAGTGTGGCGGGCTGGCAATTTTGCCATCTATTGAGGTCGGTTAGCAACATGCCAAGAGCATTATAAAAAATAGTGTACTCTATTGTTATGCCAAGAAGAGGAAGCGCTTTGACTGACGGACCAGACGAGACAGGTGTGCCGTGCCATGAGTGGGTCCAGTTTCTCATTTTGAACTTGTTTGGTGTAGTAGTAACACTTGGTTTTGCACATTCACAGATGATGAAAATCCCCACTAAAAAGGTGCTTTGGTTTCTGCTAATCCCATCAACCATTCTTTTTGTGCATTAAATTGTTAAGTGTCATGATTAAGATATAATTAACCAATTCATGTAAAACATTCTTATTTAGTGCTATAGTACTCCTCACGCATGCATGCGTTGCGATTAGCCATTCATCCACGCGTTGCGATTAGTAATGTATTCTTCGAGGTTGCCTTTGACTATTGATAAGATTTTCTATATTTTGAAAATTATATCATTCAACGATCCTTTCACGTACAAAATTGACGATATGCTTTGAGCAACTTGCATGTCAGTTAGTCTTGAAAAACGCTTTAGGCTCTATATATACATCGACAGACGGAGTACATGATACTAGCAAATGCTCACCATCTAGTAGTTCATTGGTTGGTTTCGATTTATGAATTTAGTAGTGCTAGTACACTTGATGTTGTACTGCTACCGTCCCATATTCGCGTGTGGTGGTTTCTAGAATAAAAAAAGGAGGTAGTACTTACTATGGGAAAGGTGAAGTGATGGTTGCTTCGTCCGAAAAACTTAGTACTACTCTGGGAATATTGGAGTACCAGCGGATTCAATGAAAGAGTGAATTGATGGTTGCTTCGTCCGAGCAACTTACTGTGGTGAAGGTGGAACTATGTGATTTGACTGCTCACTAGTCATTATTACTACGGCACAACAACCGGGTTGATTCTCCCCTACAGTTGTGCACTCAATATTGGTGCATGGCAGGTGGAGCCAGATGAAGGATGTCCCACATGTCGGTGAAACGAAGTTGAATGGTTTCTGGCATTGCTATCAATCTTTCAGGATTTGTTTATATGTATGCATAATTTTCCACCATAACAAAATTGTACTGTAATGCTATGAAGGTTCAAACTTTGGTTCCCACAGAAAAAAAAGAAGGTTTCAACTTTGGATTCATGTGTCCTCTTGCCTCAAGATTGTCCCGTTACTGAAGGAAATATGCCCTAGAGGCAATAATAAAGTTGTTATTTTATATTTCCTTATTCATGATAAAGGTTTATTATTCATGCTAGAATTGTATTGACCGGAAACCTTAATACATGTGTGAATACATAAACAAACACCATGTCCCTAGTGAGCCTCTACTTGACTAGCTCGTTGATCAAAGATGGTTAAGGTTTCCTAACCATGGACATGAGTTGTCATTTGATAAGGGGATCACATCATTAAGAGAATGATGTGATGGACAAGACCCATCTGTTAGCTTAGCATAATGATCGTTCAGTTTTATTGCTATTGCTTTCTTCATGTCAAATACATATTCGTTCGACTATGAGATTATGCAACTCCCGGGTACCGGAGGAATGCCTTGTGTGCTATCAAATGTGACAACATAACTCGATGATTATAAAGATGCTCTGCAGGTATCTCCGAAGGTGTTTGTTGAGTTGGCATATATCAAGATTAGGATTTGTCACTCGGAGTATCAGAGAGGTATCTCTGGGCCCTCTCGGTAATACACATCATAATATTGCAAGCAAATGACTGAGTTAGTCACAAGGTGATGTATTATAGAATGAGTAAAGAGACTTGCCAGTAACGAGATTGAACTAGGTATGAAGATACCAACGATCGAATCTCAGGCAAGTAACATATTGACAGACAAAGGGAATAACATATGTTGTCATAACGGTTCGATCGATAAAGATCTTCATAGAATATGTAGGAGCCAATATGGGCATCCAGGTTCCACTAATCGTTATTGACCAGAGAGGTGTCTCGGTCATGTTTACATAGTTCTCAAACCCGTAGGGTCCGCACGCTTAACGTTCTATGATGATATTGTATTATATGAGTTATGTGATTTGCTGACTGAATGTTGTTCGGAGTCCCAGATGAGATCACGAACATGCCGAGGAGTCTCGAAATGGTCGAGATGTAAAGATTGATATATAGGACGATGGTATTCGGACACCGAAAGTGTTCCGAAGGGTACCGGGTACATATCGAGTCACTGGAAGGGGTTTCGGGCACCCCCGACAAAAGATATGGGCCTTATGGGCCAAGAGGGGAAACGCACCAGCCACCAGGGGCTGGTGCGCCCCCATATGGGCCGAACCAAAGGGAGAAGGAAAGCGGGGAAGAGAAAGGAAAGGGGGGATTCGGCCTCCCCCTTCCCTTTCTCCCCCTCCTCTTTCCTTCCCCCTCTCGTAATAAGGAAGGGGGGCGGTCGGCCAAGGAGGAACCCAACTACTTGGGGCGCCTCTTGGCCTCTCCCCTCTCCCTCCCACCTATATATATATGTGGGGGGGGCACCGCCTAGCACACCCCGGACAATTGTTTGCCGTGTGCGCCCCCCCTCCACCGTTTACTCCCATGGTCATATCTTCATAGTGCTTAGGCGAAGCCCTGCGAGGATCACTTCACCATCACTGTCACCATGCCATCATGCTATTGAACTCATCTACTACCTCGATGTCTTGCTGGATCAAGAAGGCGAGGGACGTCACCGAGCTGAACGTGTGCAGAACGCAGAGGTGCCGTGCGTACGGTACTTGATCGGTTGAAGTGCGAAGAAGTTCGACTACATCAACCGTGTTGAGGAATGCTTCCGCTTAAGGTCTACAAGGGTACATAGACACACTCTCCCCCTCGTTGCTATGCATCTCCATTGATAGATCATTGCATTTGTGTAGATTTTTTTGTTTCTGTTGCAACGTTTCCCAACAGTGGCATGATGAGCTAGTTCTATGCGTAGATGATATGCACAAGTAGAACACAAAGAGTTGTGGGTGGTGATAGTCATACTGGTTACCACCAATGTCTTATTTTGATTTGGCGGCATTGTGAGATGAAGCGGCCCGGACCAACCTTACATGTCCACGCACATGAGACTGGTTCCACTGACTGACATGCAACTAGTTTTGCATAAAGGTGGCTGGCGGGTTTCTGTTTCTCCTACTTTAGTTGAATCGAATTTGACAATGACCAGTCCTTGAAGAAGGTTAAAACAACAAACTTGACGAATCACCGTTGTGGTTTTTGCCGTAGGTAAGAACGGTTCTTGCTAGAAGCCCGTAGCAGCCATGTAAAACTTGCAACAACAAAGTAGAGGACGTCTAACTTGTTTTTGCAGGGCATGTTGTGAAGTCATATGGTCAAGACATGATGTGATATACGTTATTGTATGAGACGATCATGTTTTGTAAGATATCCAGCAACCGGCAGGAGCCTTATGGTTGTCTCTTTATTGTATGAAATGCATACGCCATGTAATTGCTTTACTTTATCACTATGCGTTAGCGATAGTTGTAGAAGCAATAGTTGGCAAGACGACCACGACGCTACAGTGGAGATCAAGGTGTCAAGCAGGTGACGATGGATATCATGACGATGCTTTGGAGATGGAGATCAAAAGCACGAGATGATGATGGTCATATCATGTCACATATTTTGATTGCATGTGATGTTTATCTTTCATGCATCTTATTTTGCTTAGAACGATGGTAGCATTACAAGATGATCCCTTCACGAAATTTCAAGGTAAAAGTGTTCTCCCTGAGTATGCACCGTTGCTACAGTTCGTCGTTTCGAGACACCACGTGATGATTGGGTGCGATATACTCTACATTCACATACAACGGGTGCAAGAAAATTTTGCACATGCGGAATACTTGGGTTAAACTTGACGAGCCTAGCATGTACAGACATGGCATTGGAACACTAGAGACCGAAAGGTCAAACGTGAATCATATAGTAGATATGATCAACATAGAGAGGTTCACCATTGATGACTACCCCATCTCACGTGATGATCGGACATGGGTTAGTTTATTTGGATCACGTATCACTTATATGACTTGAGGGATGTCTATTTAAGTGGGAGTTCTTAAGTAATTTGATTAATTGAACTTAATTTATCATGAACTTAGACTTGATAGTTTTGCATATCTATGTTGTAGATCAATAGCTCGCGGTATAGCTCCTATATTTTTTTGATATGTTCTAGATAAAACTAAGATGAAAAATGATAGTAGCAATGATGCGGATTGGGTCCGTGATCTGAGGATTATCCTCGCTGCATAGAAGAATTATGTCCTTGATGCACCCTAGGTGACAAACCTGTTGCAGGAGCAGATGCACACGTTATGAATGTTTTGCAAGCTCGATATGGTGACTACATGATAGTTTAGTGCGCCATGCTTTACAGCTTAGAACCGGGACTTCAAAGATGTTTTGAACGGCATGGAGCATATGAGATGTTCCAAGAGTTGAAGTTAATATTTCGAGCAAATGCCCGAGTTGAGAGGTATGAAGTCCTCAACAAGTTCTATAGCTGCAAGATGGAGGAGATCAGTTCTGTCAGTGAACACATACTCAAAATGTCTGGGTATCATAATCACTTGATTCAGCTGGCAGTTAATCTTCCAGATGATAGTGTTATTGACAAAGTTCTTCAATCACTGCCACCAAGCTACAAGGGCTTCGTGATGAACTATAATATGCAAGGGATGAATAAAACGACTAGTGAGCTCTTAGCAATGCTTAAGGCCGCGGAGGTAGAAATCAAGAAGGAGCATCAAGTGTTGATGGTTAACAAGACCACTAGTTTCAACAAAAAGGGCAAGAGAAAGAAAAGGAACTTCAAGAAGAATGGCAAGCAAGTTGCCACTCCCGAGAAGAAGCCCAAAGCTAGACCCAAGCCTGAAACTTAGTGCTTCTACTGCAAAGGGAATGGTCACTGGAAGCGGAACTGCCCCAAATACTTGGCAGATAAGGATGGCAAAGTGAACAAAGGTATATTTGATATACATGTTATTAGTGTGTACCTTACTAATGCTCGTTGTAGCGCCTGGGTATTTGATACTGGTTCGGTTGCTCATATTTGTAACTCGAAATAGGAGTTACAGATTAGACGAAGATTGGCTAAGGACGAGGTGATGATGCACGTCGGGAATGGTTCCAAGGTCGATGTGATTACCGTCGGCATGCTATTTCTACATCTATCTTCGAGATTAGTTTTAGACCTGAATAATTGTTATTTGGTGCCAGCGTTGAGCATGAACATTATATCTAGATCTTGTTTAGTGCAAGACGGTTATTCATTTAAATCAGAGAATAATGGTCGTTCTATTTATACGAGTAATATCTTTTATGGTCATGCCCCCTTGAAGAGTGGTATATTTTTGTTGAATCTCAATTGTGGTGATACACATTCTCATAATATTGATGCAAAAATATGCAAAGTTGATAATGATAGTGCATCATATTTGTGGCACTGCCGTTTAGGTCATATTGGTGTAAAGCGCATGAAGAAACTCCATGTAGATGGGCTTTTGGAATCACTTGATTATGAATCATTTGATACTTGTGAACCATGCCTCATGGGAAAAATGTCTAAAACTCTGTTCTCTGGAACAATGGAGCTAGCCAATGACTTATTGGAAATAATACATACCAATGTATGCGGTCCAATGAGTGTTGAGGCACGCGGCGGGTATCGTTATTTTTCTAACCTGCACAGATGATTTAAGCAGATATGGGTATATCTACTTAATGAAACACAAGTCTGGAACATTTGAAAAGTTCAAAGAATTTCAGAGTGCAGTAGAGAATCATCATAATAAGAAAAATAAAGTTTCTACGATTTGATCATGGAGGCGAATATTTGATTTATGAGTTTGGCCTTCATTTAAAACAATGTGGAATAGTTTCACAACTCACGCCACCTGGAACACCACAACGTAATGGTGTGTCCGAATGTCGTAGCCGTACTTTATTAGATATGGTGTGATCTATGATGTCTCTTACCAATTTACCACTATTGTTTTGGGGTTATGCATTAGAGATAGTTGCATTCATCTTAAATAGGGCACCATCTAAATCCGTTAAGATGACACCGTATGAACTGTGGTTTGGCAAGAAACCTAAGCTATCATTTCTTAAAGTTTGGGGTTGCGACACTTATGTCAAAAGGCTTCAGCCTGATAAGCTTGAATCCAAATCGGAGAAGTTCATCTTCATAGGATACCCTAAGGAAACAATTGGGTACACCTTCTACCACAATCTGAAGGCAAGATCTTTGTTGCCAAGAATGGAACATTTCTAGAGAAGGAGTTTCTATCGAAAGAAGTGAGTGGGAGGAAAGTAGAACTTGATGAGGTAATTGTACCTTCTCTCAATTTGTAAAGTAGCACGTCAGAAAAATCCGTTCTCATGATGCCTACACCAACTAGAGAGGAAGTTAATGATGATGATCATGAAACTTCAGATCAAGTTAATACTGGACCTCATAGGTCGAACAGAGGACGTTCCGCACCAGAGTGGTAAGGTAATCATGTTCTGGAAGTCGTGTTACTAGACCATGATGAACCTATGAACTATGAAGAAGCTATGATGATCCCAGATTCTGATAAATGGCTTGAGGCCATGAAATTTGAGATAGGATCCATGTATGAGAACAAAGTGTGGACTTTGGTGGACTTGCCCGATGATCGGCGGGCCATAGAGAATAAATGGTTCAAGAAGAAGACTGACGCTAATGGTAATGTTACTGTTACTATCTACAAAGATCGACTTGTCGCAAAATGTTTTCGACAAGTTCAAGGAGTTGACTACGATGAGACTTTCTCACCCGTAGTGATGCTTAAGTTTGTCCGAATCATGTTAGCAATTGCCGCATTTTATGATGATGAAATCTGGCAAATGGACGTCAAAACTGCATTCCTTAATGGATTTCTTAAAGCAGAGTTGTATATGATGCAACCAAAAGGTTTTGTCGATCCTAAAGGTGCTAACAAGTGCAAGCTCCAGCGATCCATCTATGGACTGGTGCAAGCATCTCGGAGTTGGAATATACGCTTTGATGAGGTGATCAAAGCATATGGTCTACAGACTTTCGAAGAAGCCTGTATTTACAAGAAAGTGAGTGGGAGCTTTATAGCATTTCTAATATTATATGTGGATGACATATTGTTGATTGGAAATGATGTAGAATTTTGGATAGCATAAAAGGATACTTGAATAAGAGTTTTTCAATGAAAGACCTTAGTGAAGCTGCTTATATATCGGGCATCAAGATCTATAGAGATAGATCAAGATGCTTAATAGGACTTTCACAAAGCACATACCTTGACAAAGTTTTGAAGAAGTTCAAAATGGATTAGTCAAAGAAAGGGTTCTTGCCTGTGTTACAAGGTGTGAAGTTGAGTCAGACTCAAAGCCCGACCACTGTAGAAGATAGAGAGAAAATGAAAGTCATTCCCTATGGCTCAGCCATAGGTTCTATCATGTATGCTATGTTGTGTACCAGACCTGATGTGTGCCTTGCCATAAGTCTGGCAGGGAGGTACCAAAGTAATCCAGGAGTGGATCACTGGACAGTGGTCAAGAACATCCTGAAGTACCTGAAAAGGACAAAGGATATGTTTCTCGTTTATGGAGGTAACAAAGAGCTCGTCGTAAATGGTTACGTCAATGCTAGCGTTGACACTGATCCAGATGACTCTAAGTCACAAACCGGATATGTATTTGTATTGAATGGTGGAGCTATCAGTTGGTGTAGCTCCAAGCAGAGTGTCGTGGAAGGATCTACGTGTGAAGCAGAGTACATAGCTGCTTCGAAAGTAGCAAATGAAGGAGTCTAGATGAAGGAGTTCATATATGATCTAGTTGTAATACCTAGTGCATCGGGTCCAATGAATATTTTTGTGACAATACTTGAGCAATTGCCGTGGCGAAGGAATCTAGATTTCACAAAAGAACCAAATACATCAAGATATGCTTCAACTCCATCTGTGATCAAGTCAAGGAGGGAGACACAAAAACTTGCAAAATACATAGGGATCTGAATGTAGCAGACCCATTAACTAAGCCTCTTCTAGATTATTGACTCTAGTGCAAGTGGGAGACTAAAGGAAATATGCCCTAGAGGCAGTAATAAAGTTGTTATTTTATATTTCCTTATTCATGATAAAGGTTTATTATTCATGCTAGAATTGTATTGACCGGAAACACCATGTCACTAGTGAGCCTCTACTTGACTAGCTCGTTGATCAAAGATGGTTAAGGTTTCCTAACCATGGACATGAATTATCATTTGATAACAGGATCACATCATTAAGAGAATGATGTGATGGACAAGACCCATTCGTTAGCTTAGCATAATGATCATTCAGTTTTATTGCTATTGCTTTCTTCATGTCAAATACATATTCCTTCGACTATGAGATTATGCAACTCTCGGATACCGAAGGACTGCCTGGTGTGCTATCAAATGTGACAACATAATTGGGTGATTATAAAGATGCTCTACAGGTATCTTCGAAGGTGTTTGTTGAGTTGGTATGGATCAAGATTATGATTTGTCACTCCGAGTATCAGAGAGGTATCTCCGGGCCCTCTCGGTAATACACATCACAAGCTTGCAAGCAAACGACTAAGGAGTTAGTCATGAGGTGATGTATTTCGGAACAACTAAAGAGAATTTGGTAATGAGATTAAACTAGGTATGAAGATACCGACGATCGAATCTCGGGCAAGTAACATACAGATAGACAAAGGGAATACCGTATGTTGTCATAACGGTTTGACCGATAAAGATCTTCATAGAATAAGTAGGAGCCAATATGGGCATCCAGGTTCCACTATTGGTTATTGACTGGAGAGCTGTCTCGGTCATGTCTACATAGTTCTCGAACCCATAGGGTCCGCACGCTTAACGTTCGATGACGATATTGTATTATATGAGTTATGTGATTTGGTGACCGAATGTTGTTCAGAGTCCCGGATGAGATCACTGACATGATGAGGAGTCTTGAAATGGTAGAGAGGTAAAGATTGATATATAGCACGATAGTTTCGGACAACGGAAGTGTTTCGGAGGGTACCGGGTATATCGGGTCATCGGAAGGGGTTCCGGGCACCCCGGACAAAAGATATGAGCCTTATGGGCCAAGAGGGGTAACGCACCAGCCACCAGGGGCTGGTGTGCCCCCATATGGGCGAACCAAAGAAAGAAGGAAATGGGGGAAGAGAAAGGAAAGGGGGATTCGGCCTCCCCCTTCCCTTTCCCCCTCCTCTTTCCTTCCCCTTTCGGTAAATAAGGATGGGGGGAGGGCGGCCGGACAAGGAGGAAGCCAAGTAGGATTCGGTCCTACTTGGGGTGCCTCCTGGCCTCTCCCCTCTCCCTCCCTATATATATATATATATATATATATATATATATATATATATAGGACAACATTATTGTAATCCCAAAATTAGAATAGTTATTTGGATTACAGCCAGCCCTATATACCTATATAGCGCGATCGGTTGTTCCGAAACTCCCGAACGCACCACTACTGTACCTCCCCACGCCCCCACTACATCCTTGATCCGACAACCTCCCCCACGCCCCCACTCCTTCTCTGATCCAGGCACCAATCATCACCGGCACTGGTCCGCCCCCGCTCCAGGACCAGGCTGCCGCCCCGCTCCTGCCTCGGGAATCGGCCGCCGCTGCCATCGCCCTAGATCGTGCTGCCGCCGCAGCTTCCCTCCCCGGATCGGCCGCCGCTGCCATCACCCTCCACAGATCACGCCGCCGTCACCGCCACCGCCTCCCTCCCTCGCGCCGTCACCGTCCACCGCCGCAAGCTACCGCTGCAGTTCGTCGCTAACTACTGCTGTAGTCCATCACTGGCTCACACAGGGGAGGCGATGCTGCTCCGGTTACCTCTACATCACCGGCTGCCGCCACAAACGGTGTCTGGACACCACCATGGACTGCCCCCTGGCGCCGCCCCAGCCCGTACGCACTACTTCCTCAGGGCAACCCTCCTCCACGCGGGTGACTGGCCGCTCGTGCCCGTGCCACCGTTCATCACGCCCCCGTGATCTGCTGCCTAGCTCGCTACCTCATCCCCCGCGCGTCTGTCGCCCTGTCCTTCTCCAGCCTCTGAGGACGAACGCTTAGGTATCCTGCCGCTCCATCATAACTTGGACTACTCCAGGGCCAACATCTTCCCTGTGCGCTCCAGACACCTTTGCGGCCGGTCAAGTTCTTGGCGAGGGGCGGATGTGGCCACCTGCTCTTTTCTGTAGTTGCTCCTGCACACCGCAACACCTATTGGTCATCTCCACTTAGCTAGTTTGTGTGCCTGGGTTGCAACCCATTAGGTTGCTACACGAACCCGTGGTGTTTTTCAGTAAACGAATTCAGAGGTGTTCGTACTACTCACATAAATCCTCTCAATTTATTCCAAAAAATAATGAATGTAAAGTTGAAGTTTTACATGCAGCTGGAACACTCTACATACTACACCATAATTCTATATAGTGTGAATCTATCTATCCATCTGTTTGATTTGTGTGTGTGTGTAGATGCAGCATGTTCTGAATTTTGAATCTTTTCTCCTTTAGTACTCCTCGCCGCCACCACTTCGCCTCCTCCCGGTGGTGCCCCTCGCCCCACGCCTGGAACGAGCCGTCGACCACCAGAAGGCGGTGTGTGTTCATGCTCCGCTGACCACCCGGCCGCACCCCTGTACGTGGAGGATCCTTTTGGTCTTCAGTTTGGAAAAACTGAACTTCTGAAGCAACCGTATTGGGAAAACACACCCACCATCTTCGTATTGACCAAATCCAACATCAACAAAATTAAGGAGACTACAAAGATATTAATGTGAACCAGTGTGCATTATATAGGAATCTCCTTGTAGTACTTCTCTTCCGATACATGTACAAAACTCATGTTTTCCTGTAGTACTGACCTTGCTATACATGTACAAAATTGATGCAGGGAAGAACATCATATGGAGGACGGGCTCCATTCAGCCAATTTTTCAAAAAAAAAACATATGTATACAGAGAAGTTTCGATGTCGCTGCATAGTGGAAATCTAGAAAAAACAGGATGAGGAAGGACGCAGCCAAGTCTGATGTGTTCTCCTGTTGATGAAGTAATTCAAGGAGCAGGTGGTTTCATTCGTATGAAGAACCAACAATAAAATCTTCATCCCCATGTTTGCTTCTTGTTTTATTTCAAGCTGGCACTAACCATTGGCATTTTTTGTCTGATGCTCCACGTCTTGTAAGTGTCCACTAAAAAACAGAATTTTATGCAATACCAGCAAACAGTAAGTGTGAACTTCTCCGTTTACATTCATCTAAAGAATTACGTATTTTTTTAAAGTAATCTGGAAGTCAAAAGATTATAGTCTAGAGAGTTCAATCATTGGATTTTGGGAAGAATTCATCTTACTGATAAATAATGAATAGAGAAAAAAATACAAAATAGGTTTTGGGTCAGTACTAAATAGGTTAGGAATTGTTTGGCGTTGGTGTAGTGTTGGAGCATTACTACTACTTGGTTCACTTCCATTTAAAGGGTCTTGCTTGAAGATATCTTTGAAGCCATAAACACAGTTGTCTTGATTTCAAATAGGGGTCATGGGTTGAGCTATTAAGCTGAACTTGTTGTTACGCCTCTGAACATCTACCTCTTTCCTGTAGGTGTTGATCCTGGTGCTTGTCGCCATTCATGAGGAAAGATAGTCGGTCTTTGAACGGGTGAGTGATCTTGCTGTTGCTGGGATGCTATTCAACATGGGGATTTGATCTCCCTTGAGGTGCAGTGTAGCGAGATATATGCCGCTGCCACTTGTGGATTTATTGTTGAGATGGTCGCTCAACCTCAATATTGATTAGTCCTTCCCCTAGATTTTGCCCAACATGCTCTGTAGGTCATCAGTAAGAACAAAAAGTATGCCTCTAAGCTGTCTGTGTTTATTCTACAAAGTAAATTAGTATGGCTGCACACGGTTGACTGTTCTTGACCAGTTTTTGTAGTAATTTGTATGGCTGACAAATTTCAGCAGTAATTAACATGGCTTCAGTCCACCGTGTCTGATTTTCAGCAGGCCAACCTGATTAATGCTAGTGCAACTCATCTTCAAAAGTACATGGATGCAGTGTGAAATTTGTTCCTGCTGTTGTTGTTTAGATAGATCACACTAGAACATTTTGTACGAACCACTTACTCAAGTGAGAGAGATAGGCTTCTTCATAGTTCATCTATTTCCCGGCAAAAGCAGAAAGTGTAACGCCATTTGTTCCCTGTGTGAATAAATTTGTGTTCCTATGTGAAGTAATGTTTTGTTCCTGGACTAAGAACATTCTGTCCTAGTGTGGATAATATTTTATTCATCTGTGAATTACCTTTCTTAAAAAACCATATTGATTGAGAACTAAAAAGGACATGCTTTTTTAGTATTCTAGAAGTTCAACGAGTTGCACTCAGAAAGTTCAAAAGACATTGTTTTTTTAAGGGAGAACGCATCCTGCGTACATGATGCATATGGAATAAAAAAATCATTCATCAGGCAGCAATACAGAGATAAAGTTTATTTTGTTGTGGTCGCTCACTCCCATTTCTAGAAAAGCCTAGAGGTTCAAATATAAAATATGAAAAAGTTCAATGTTTTGTTGTGGTCGTTGACAATGGTTTAAATTTTTATTTGTGAAGGTCAAATTGTTGTGTTCGAGAAGGTCAAGTGTATTATGTGTATCTCAACAAGTTCAAACTATTTAAACATGCAAGGAAAAACATGGGAGATTTGCGATTTTCTAGAACTTGAAGTGACAAATAAATTTAAAAGAGCACAAACAAAATTTAAGTCTACACAATTCATTTCAAAACAAAATTACAACATGTGAGCATTAGTGTGTGGGTGTGTGTTCTATTATGTGTGTGTAACTTTGCACAAAAATAACTCTAGAAGTTCACGCAACCCCAAAAATCCTATAAGTTAACAGACAAAATAGTAGACAATTTTTTCCGTCTGTGAAACTAAACTAAGAAGTTCAAATTTAAGATACATAGCACGTCAAAGTTTATAAAAAAATCATAAATTTTTGTATCTAAAGAAAAGCAAGAAGTTCAAATTAACATAACACATGACTTTGATGTTTTTTTTACAAAAAAACAATGTTTTACGGTTTCAAAAAAATGGAAAAAAGTATTTCAAATAAACCGAGAAGTCCAAATTGTAAAAATAGAGAAGTTTGATATTTATAAAAAACACAAGTTTTATTTCGTTACTAAAGAATAAAATTAAAGAAGTTCAAATTAAAATAAAAGGAGTAGTTTGATGTTTACGGGAAACTCAAATTCTTTCCATTTCTAGGAAACTTCTCTGATGAAAAAATTTAAGTATGAGGTTCAATTTTAAAAAATATTTGATGCTTATTTGAAAACATATTTTTTTCTAAGAATAAGATTAAGAAGTTCAATTCAAAATAGCAGAGAAGTTCGAAGTATATATAAAAAACTCAGACTTGTTGCAAGAAGTTCACGTGCACCTCCGTGCACGGTTCAGAATTTAAATTGCGGGACGTCCGACCTCCAATTACATGTTTTAAAAAGGCAAAAAGTGATGTCCGACCTTCAATTGCGTGTAATTCGGCGTATACACAAAAATGCGACAGAAATTCATAGTGAAAGCAACAATAAGTTCAAGTACTGCAAGGATTGCATTTCTGGTAAGAAATAAAAGTATAGAAAAATAAAAGCTCAAAAGGTTTATTGAAAGAAGTTCAAGTGGTCTGTCCGATGAAGTTCAAATTTTTTTACGAGAGAGGTTTACTTTGTATTTCCATGTTCGAAAACACAAAACCAAATTGTTTTCTTTTGCGTTTTAAAATAATTCTCTCAATCCACAAAGAAGTTCAGTTATTATTTGTTAGCAATTTGATTTCAAAAAACAAAATAAAAAATTTAAATTATGAAAATGGAAAAAGTTAATGTACTACATGGTGTGTGTTTAATATGAAAAAGGAATAAAAGGCAAGTTTTTCCTCGTTATTAAAGAATGGAAACAAGAAGTTCAAAAATTAAATAACAAAAAAGTTCAACTTTTAATAATAAAGCGCTTCAAAATTTCATAAAAAGATTAAGAAAAAAACTAGGAAGTCCATATTAAAAAGATGGAGAAGTTCGATGATTATAGAAAACTCAGATTTTCCTCGTTATTAAAGAATGGAAACAAGAAGTTGAAAAAATTAAATAACGAGAAGTTCAACTTTTAATAATAGAGCGCTTCAAAATTTCGTAAAAAGGTTTAAGAAATAAAACCAGGAAGTCCATCATAAAAAGATGGAGAAGTTCGATGATTATAGAAAACTCAGATTTTCCTCGTTATTAAAGAATGAAAACAATAAGTTCAAAAATAAAATAACAAGAAGTTCAACTTTTAAAAATAGAGCGCTTCAAAATTCATAAAAAAGGGATTAAGAAAATTAGATTGAAAATTCATAAAAAAAACTTAGATATTTTCACGTAATCGAGAGAAGTTCATATTGATAACTGCCAGAAGTTCACGTACCACACGGTGTGCATTTTGTATTAAAAATAATAAAAAACAAAGTGTAATTTTTTTGTTGTTATCAGTTCAAGTCCTCCGTCGGAGAAAGTTAAAAAAATTGTTGTGAGAGAGGTTTGTACAAAAGGAATATCATTTGTGTAACAAGGACGAATGGATGAGAAAATTACAAACAAAAATACATCACAGAAGTTCAACGTGAAAACAGCAGGAAGTTCGACTACTATAGTGAATGAATTTTAGATGAAAAACTTTTAAAATCGTCGCGAGTATGAAAAACTTTTACATCAGCTTTCCACCGGTATATTAGTTGCTCAATTCTGGCGAGTGTTCCGGTGAGTGGATGGATAGCTACGTTCAAAAATAGCACATGAAAAACAGAGTGAAGTTCAAGTAGACATGCCGAGAAGTTCAGGTTCTTCACGCGGTGCATTTTAGAAGAATCTGTTTCACGATAAAGGTAGAACGCATGATCTCTCTGTTTTGAAATTACTTAAAAACGGCTAGGAATCAGAGAAAACCATCAACATGAAAAAGTTTCGCATTTTACGTAGCTTTTCAGCGGTATATTATTTGCCCCATTCCGATAAAGTTTGTAGAAATTATGGCAAAAATACATTTTTAGCCATTTTCAAAATTGACATAAAACCGTAATGAATTAGGAGAAACAATATATACAAAAAGTTTCGCATTTCTTCAAGCTTTCCAACGCCATATGATTTTCTGCATTTGGGCATATGGTTAAAAAATTAGCTCGAAAATACGAACTCGGTGGAACTTGTACCATTTTCTAAATTACTTTTAAACCGTTCAAAATTAGAAAAAACTTTTAACATGAAAATGTAGCGTATTTTCATAAGCTTTCCAACGCCATATTATTTGTCTCAATTGGATTAACCGTTTAGAAATGGCATCGAAAAGACGAAATCGACTGTTCTGTTTGTGAAATTCTACGATTTTCTGAATTACTCTTTAACCGTAGGGAATTAGAGAAAACTTTTAACATGTGGAAGGAGCGGTTTTGCAGCAGCTTTCCAACAACATATTATTTGCCTCATTCTGATAAACGATTTAAAAATGCGATCGAAAATATGATTCATGTTTTTTGTACGAAGAAAAAACGGTTTTCAAAACTGCTCTTAAACCGCTTACATTTTGCCAAAAATTTAACTTGGGTCATGATACTGGTGTCCATAGCTTTCCTATAGTATATAGCAAGCCCCATTTGGACACCTTTTAGCTGAAGTTCAACCTAGCACACGGGGAAGGTCAGGCGTGTTACTCAGGAAGTTCATGTTGTGATCAAAATATTATTCTGATCTCGTGATCAGAATATATATATATGGGGGGGGGGGCTAGCACACCCTGGGCAATTGTTAGCCGTGTGTGGCGCCCCCTCCACCGTTTAATCCCACGGTCATATCTTCGTAGTGCTTAGGCGAAGCCCTATGAGGATCACTTCACCATCACTATCACCATGCCATCGTGCTGAAGGAACTCATCTACTACCTCGACGTCTTGCTGGATCAAGAAGGCGAGGGGCGTAACCGAGCTGAACGTGTGCAGAATGCGGAGGTGTCGTGCGTTCAGTACTTGATCGGTTGAAGCACGAAGAAGTTCGACTACATCAACCGCGTTGAGAAAAGCTTCTGCTTACGGTCTACGAGGGTGCGTAGATACGCTCTCCCGCTCGTTGTTATGCATCTCTATTGATAGATCATTGCGCGTGCATAGATTTTTTTTGTTTTCCATGCAATGTTTCCCAGTAGTTACAACATGCCATCAAATACAAATGAAACTACCATGGCTGCTAATGCATCTCAATGATTCATAGATCAACACCAATATTCACATCACAATTGAAGAAAAAAGTTGTGAGAATGTGTACAAATAAAGAAAAATGGAGTATAATTGGTCGATGCCGTTCGTAGGCATGGCTATGTTTCCTGGCCACGATATTCATTGGCTGGCAGCTAGTTTCACGCAGCTCTGTAGCCAAGAAAGAGGTGTATGGAGGACATCACAATCTGATCATTTTGTGCAGTTCCACTAAAATCGAGCTGATCATTCCTATTTGCAAAGATATTCAGACAGTGTGATTACAATAATAGTGGAACTAGATGATGAAACATAACACTCACAAATAGAAGCCGATCACCTCTGCGATATCTCTTTAAGACTAACTACTTGTTGGAGAAGATTAGGCTCAGAGTTGGATGAGGAGGATAGAAAAACCAATCTCCCTTCATGCAGTCCCACGGAAATGTAAAAACGTTGCCCGTTTGACATTTTGGCAGAACTACACAAAACACGCTTAAGAAAATATTAGGAGGGGATGGTGAAAAATTGTTTCTGGAATTTTAGAAATTTTATTTTATTCGGATTTTTTCTTCGCGGTGTTATTTAAAAAAAAACAAAAAAACTTCTTCGGACCGACTGGGTCAAAGCCCAACCGGCCCAGCAGCGCCACTGCCTTCCTCCGCGCGCCCGACTCGGACTTGCCGGAGTCTGGCACGCGCACCGTGCCGCCGCCTTGCCCCCTCCTCCAAGCCGAGCCACCCCTGGCCTTTATAAGCCGCCCGACCTGGGCCCTCCCCACCATAAGTCGCCGCCGCCTCCCGTCGCCCCAAGCCGAGCCGCCGCTGCCACGTCGCCGCCGCCGTCATCGACCCGCACCGCAGTCGCCGCTAGCCGCCACCGCCAACCATCATCGCCGCCGTCGGTTTTTCTCGCCGACGCCCGAACCGGCCAAACCGGTATAAACTGCCAACCCCGACCCAGTTTTTTTTCGTTTCGTTTTTTCTAAAACCCGGTTTATTATTTTTGGTTAGTTTATTCAATGGATGTTCGTCCGTTAGTCTACGGTAGAAAACAATTTTTGTTTGTTAGGTTTCTGTAGCGAACGTTCATTCATTAGGTTTTTCTTTTTCTGTTTATTTTCGGCTAGGGACCTATCTATAATTATTTTCTTCGCAGATTAGTCCCTGATCTTTAAACAATCACATATTTTCGCTCGGTTATCCAAATCCAACGAAACCAACGCCAAATTCTTCCTTACGATCCCGTCTGTTCAGCTGATCAACTTAAACATGTTTTTGAGAGTTTAAAATTTGGTTTCAAACAGATTTGAATTTGAACTTCTTTTGATCGTAACTTGAGTTTCGTATCTCCGATTTGATTGATTCTTTTTGCAAATCGAAGCTCTGCACTTGAACTATATGTTTAGATCTTTTTATTTGGTTTTACCCTTGCCTATTATGCCTGAGTGCCTATGTATGCTATTGTTTATCTACGATAGATTTTCTAGAGTGCGAAGCTTGCTACTACGAATCTCTAGGGTTTACCGATTGTCAGCAAGGCAAGTTACACTTTGATCATATCCCTTTATTACCTAGTTTTTATGCATTAGTTTCAACCCTCAAACATTGCATGATAGGATTGGGAACATGTGGTTAAGTAGTTGATGAGGTAGGAACCTATTATCCTTTTATCAACCTCGGGAATATACGTTATGCTCATATTGCTTAGCGATGCTCATAGACGGGGATTGGTATGTCTGATTCATGCAAGTTGTGAGAGATGATAACTAAGGGAAATTTAAGGTGGATACTTTAATAAATGTTTGTGGGCA
Organism: Triticum dicoccoides; assembly: GCF_002162155.2. NCBI lineage: Eukaryota > Viridiplantae > Streptophyta > Magnoliopsida > Poales > Poaceae > Triticum > Triticum dicoccoides. The sequence goes on from NC_041384.1 coordinate 424,775,607, forward strand.
CCTGGAGAATCCAGTGTTGTCCTAGGATATCCCGGAGTACCCGTGTGATCATCCTATGGAATGCCACCCAGGCTCAAAGGGATAATAATATTATTCATGCTAGAAACTTCCGTGTGCAGCCACAAGCCAAGCTGGGCTCTGGCATAGTTGAGTAAGTTGTTTGACCTCTTTCAATGGTAGGTTAGCAGATGTAGGGGAAAGTAGGTGGTACTGTCTACCCAGAGTAAAGAGTTAATGTTTCAGAAAGACTATGTCTTGATCTTCCGATCATGGATGTGGTCGAGTCTTGTGGGAAAAGTGCGCAAACCTCTACGGAGTGTATAAACTAATCATGGTCAGTTGTGTCCCCGGTTATGGACATATTGAGTATCTGGTATTTGAATTATTGATTGATCTCGTCACTTTACTTAATGAATTTGTTGGGTTATTAATATTCTTTTGGGATTGAGTTGGGGGAACCTTCTCAATAATGGCATAAACTTAGTAGTTGAATAAAATCCGTTCTTTATTTTAGGGAAAAATTAGCTTTATGCAAATGATAAACTTAGAGCCTCCACCAGCCAAATATGCATGTAGTGATAGCTTTTATTTCATCATTTACTCTATAGTGTGATCTTGCCAGCATATTCCATGTGCTGACCTACACGGCTGCAACGTATCATGTTGCAGAATTTTTAGACGAAGAGTAAGGTGCGATAGGTCATTGTCATGCACTTAGTTTTCCCGTCGAGTTGGATGGACTCATTTATCTTCGAAGCTTCCGCAGTTATTTAGATGGCCTTCAGCCATATTATTGTAATAAGTACTCTTTATGAGACACTTGATGTAATAAGTGTGTGGTTGAACTCTGTTATAAATCCTCGAGTATTATGTGTGTCCGCAATACAATCCAGGGATGACACTTAAGCACAGAGACTACGATCCATTCGGATCAGGTCGCTACAAGATGGTATCAGAGCACACGCTGACTGTAGGATGCGACCACTAGGATAAGCCACAGGATACTCTTCTCTACTCATTGCTAACTCTTCTCTGTTTCTACAATATAGATGTCGAACCGAAGGAACAAGTTCACTCAACCGGATGACGGCACCCCTTTCGGATGACACTTGAAGTCACTAGGTACCTGAACATCGGCATACCAAGCTTCACCAGAACTTTCAATGCCACTTTACCAGAAGAGGAGCGCTGGACGATTCAAGTTCATGTTCCAGAAAGGATCTTTTCACCAATTACCGAGCCCATCGAGTTTTCCTTTGATGCACCAACCTGGAGTTTAGGGAAGAACATGGCCGCCCACATCGCCATTGGTCGCATAGGCGAGGTGTACAACAAGGATCTTAAAGACACCACCTACCAGATATGTGGACGCCGAGATGAGCTATGGGAGATGATTCACACCATGAAGGATAAATCTATTGCAGCCTACATACAGGAGTTGAACCAGCACATTTGTCGTTACGAGAACTAGATGTGCGCTAACATGATAGATACAAAGAAGGTGATGACCAGAAATATGGAGCTAGAAGAGGAACTCAAGGCTACACATGATGGATATGAAGAAGAAATTGATGTACTAGTGGAGTAGAATGAAGACCTGAAGAGGAAGCTAGGAATACCCGTGGTGAAGCCCAAGCCTGGAGTGGAGATTCGTTTTGAAGACTACATCATACTAGACGACACAGACACAGACCCTGACAGCGATGATGAAGACAGTGATGATTATGAAAATGAAGCTGGAGCAGATATTATGGAGTCTTCCATCGATCAAAATTTCTAGTCGACCACCATATTACTATTAGAATTCTTCCAAGTAGTTAGAAAGCATTGCGAGATTTTGTAATGGTAGCTTAGAACGATTGTATGAATCTTGTTTGAATTGAGTGGTGTGAAATAAATATGTTTGTCTCATGTGAATATGGGTAGTGAAATATCTCTTTAGACCCTATTCTATTATGTTCTCACCCCTCTAAACCTATCAGATGCCTCCGAGACGTGACCCCGGATTCGTTTTCCCACCGGAGCTTACTCAATTGATCCAATAGAAGAATGCCTTGATGCAGTTGCTTGTCCAGAACCAAGGCAACAACAACAACAACAACCCACCACCACCACCCCAGTTGACAACTTAGCATGTTTCCTAAGGTTGAATCCACTGGTGTTTTCTAGTAGCACCGAGCAAATTGTTGTTGATGACTGGCTCTGCAAGATTGGAAGGGAACTGACCACCGCAGGTTGCACAGAGGCTGAGAAGGTGCACTTTGCCACACATCAACTAGATGGACCCGCAGCCTCATGGTGGAAGAACTACACCGCCACCTTCCCCGTGGACAATGTTACTTGGGATCAGTTTCAACAGGCCTTCCGCACTGCACATGTCTCAGCTGGAGCCATGAGTATTAAGAAGCGTGAGTTTTGCAATTTACGCCAAGGGAATTGTACGGTGGCACAGTACATGGATGTGTTCAACAAGTTAGCATGCTACGCCCCAGATGATGTGGCCACAGATGCCGTGAAGCAGGAGAAGTTTCTTGAGGGACTGAATGATGAGCTAAGTATGCAGTTGATGGTGGCAACATTCACCAACTACCAGGAGCTGGTAGACAGGGCCCTCATGATTGAAGGCAAGCATCAGTAGATAGAGAACCGCAAACGGAAATATGGACAGGGGAAGTACAACTATAGAGCTTAACAGAAACCCCGCTATTCCCCGTACTCGGGAGGACACACTCACACCCATGGAGGTTATTCTCACAATGGAGGAAATTCACACGACCATAGTGGCCCTAAGAATGGTAATGGGAGTGAAGGAAACAATAGTCAGAGCCGTTCCAATCCCGCTACACCCGCGAAGAAGGATTTGAGTCACATTACTTGTTTCAAGTGCGGGAAGACTGGACACTACGCCACCGAGTGTCCTGAAGCAAAGAATGGTAATGGCAATGGAAGCTCAGGAAAGAAGCTAAACCCCTTTACCAGAGGTCAGGTGAACCACGTCAACATGGAGGAAGTTGAAGAGCAGCCTGACACAGTTATTGGTAAGTTTTTGATTAAGTCATTTACAACCCTCGTTCTTTTTGACACTAATGCATCACATTCATACATATCAAGGGGATTTGTGGATAAGTTTGAATTGCCAATGTTAGCCCTTAGGTCACCCATGTTAGTGAGCTCACCAGGAGCGGAATATATGGCTAGCCGATGGTGTTACCAGTTGCCATTGACCAAAGGTAAGCATGTTTTCCCCTCAGACCTCATTATTTTGAATCACAAGGATTGGATGTAATACTAGGCATGGATTGGCTATCAAAGTATGGAGGAAACATCCATTGTGCTAGTAAGTCATTTCTTCTCACCATCCCGGAGGGGAAAAGGATCAAGTATGTGTCTAGGCATGTGCCAAGGAGGACTCAAATAAATTCACTCCCAAGAGTTGTTCAAGAGGAAGTACCAGTTGTGAAGGATTATGCCGATGTATTTTTGGAGGAATTACCAGGCATGCCACCAGACCGAGACATAGAGTTTTTGATCGAGCTGTTGCCAGGCACCAGACCAATATCTAAGAGACCGTACCAGATGACCGCAAATGATCTGGAGGAGATTAAGAAATAGATTAAGGAGTTATTGGAGAAAGGTTATATTCGACCAAGTTTATCACCATGGGGAGCCCCAGTGCTCCTAGTTGAGAAGAAAGATGGATCCTTGAGAATGGTTGTTGATTATTGTGCATTGAATGAGGTGACGGTCAAGAACAAATACCCTCTACCAATGATCAATGATTTGATTGACCAGCTGTAGGGAGCTAAAGTATTCTCCAAGATCGATCTTTGATCAAGATATCACCATCTGAAGATCCGAGAACAGGATATACCCAAGACAGCTTTGACCACAAGGTATGGGCTATATGAGTACATGGTCATGTGTTTTGGTTTGACTAACGCCCCTGCCTACTTTATGAGTATGATGAATAAGGTGTTCATGGAGTTCTTGGATAAGTTTGTTGTGGTGTCCATAGACGATATATTGCTGTACTCGAAGAATGAAGAAGAACACAAGGAACATTTGCGCTTGGTTCTCGAGAAGCTCAGGGAACATCAGTTATATGCCAAGTTCAGCAAATGTGAGTTTTGGTTGAAGGAAGTCGGATTTCTCGGACATGTTATATCTGGAGAAGGTATAGTAGTAGACCCTTCAAAGGTTCAGTCTGTCACCGAGTGGTTGGCACCCACCTCAGTTGGAGAGATACGTAGTTTCCTTGGACTCGCAGGATATTATCTGAGATTCATTGAGAATTTTTCCAAGATTGCAAAGCCCATGACAGAGTTATTGAAGAAGGACACCAAGTTCAAATGGACCAAGGAATGTGAGGCCAGTCTTCAGGAGTTGAAGAAACATTTGGTTACAGCCCCAGTGCTAATTCTTTCGAATATACGCAAGGATTTCCAAGTCCATTGCGACGCTTCTCGCCAGGGACTTGGAGGCGCTCTTATGCAAGAAGGAAGACTTGTTTCATATGCCTCACGAAAGCTTCGACCTCATGAGTTGAATTATGCCACGCATGACTTGGAGTTAGCAGCCGTAGTGCATGCGCTCAAGACCTGGAGATATTTTCTTATTGGAAATCATTGCGATGTTTACACGGATCATAAGAGTTTGAAGTATATCTTCACACGGAAGGAGTTCAACCTCAAGCAGTGGAGATGGTTGGAGCTCATAAAGGATTATGACATGAAACTGCATTATCAGCCAGGAAAGGCCAATGTTGTAGCAGCCGCGTTGAGCCGCAAGAGTTATGCTAATACCCTCATAACCGGAGGATTACCTCAGGAGTTAGCCGACGATCATAGAGAACTTCGAATGGAGATAGTTCCGAGAGGTTTTGTTGCAGTGTTGGAAGTTTAGTCCACGTTGTTGGGAAATATTCGAGAAGCTCAAAAGACAGATAAGGAGATTGTGGAGATAAAGGAAAAGATGAGTAAAGGTGTCGGGTTTCGGGTTCCGGCAGACCCTTGAGGTTCGAACACTGGGGTGCGCACGGAGATCCCTCCCCTACCGATCTACGTCCGATCCTCTCGTGCGAACTAAGATGGAAAGGATGAACAACACAAGAGTCACGAGGTTTATACTGGTTCAGGCCACCGTTGTGGTGTAATACCCTACTCCAGTGTGTGGTGTGGTGGATTGCCTCTGGGGCTGATGATGAACAGTACAAGGGAAGAACAGCCTCGCGAGAGGTGTTCTTGAGCTAGTGCGATGAACTGCTAGGGTGAGTTCGGTCGCCTCTCTCTCTCTCTCTCTCTCTGCTAGGGTTCTACCAGATCTCTCCGGGGTGTCTCCAGATTTCTCCCCCTCCTTTGGCCGCCCTTTCTTCTGTGGTGGCTAGCTCTATTTATAGAGGCCCTGGGCCTCTCCCCAAATAATGAGCGGGAAGGGCGCCAACAATTGGACATTTTGAAGGGGAACATGTAGTACAAGTTATCCTGACCAAAGGTGGTTTTCGGCTGCCAAAAGCACTGACGATGACGCCGTCTTAGGATCCACAGTGACCTCCGTCCTGCCGCTCTGCTGGTCTTGGTCTTGTTGCATTAGAATGGCAACCTTTGCCTGATGCCTTGGCCTATTCTTGCCCCCTTTGCACCAAAGGGGAAACAAGGACACTGCGCAGGCCGGCGCCCGCCTGGCCTTGATCCTCATGGCTTGTGTCACGGGTTCCTCGCGAGGTACCCTTGCCTTGATCTCTTAGCCTCCTCACGAGCCTGCCTGATGAGGCTACTCTGAGGAAGCTTCCTGTCATCTACCCCGCGAGGCTTGGCCCCTCGCGAGGGTCTTGAACTTGGGCTGATGAAGATGGGCCGCGCTGGGCCCCTGCCTGAGCCATGCCGCAGGCCGCAGGCAGGCAAGTATGGGGACCCCCGTTCCCAGAATGCCGATAGTAGCCCCTGGGCCCAAGGCGTGCGCGGGCTTGGTTTAGCAGAGAAGCGAAGGGACAAGCATGAAGCGCTGCGGGCCCTAACAGCCTACGGCCTTGGGCGCCGCGTGGCGGTTGATTGGACATGGGCGTCTGCACTTCCCACGACGCCTCGGCAACTGCACAACTGACAAACGGGGGTGCCCTGGCCAGGCTTACTTGCCCCGCTCTCGTCCGTCTTGCCCTAGATCCCCTTTCTCGTTCTCCTTCCTCTTGCTCCCGAAATCCTCTAGATCCATCTCAATCCTTCGCATCCAGCACGCCATGGCGCCTCGCAAGTCCTCGGCTGATGCTTGGTACTCGCCGGCCCTGGATTCCCTGAATTTGTCGGAGAAGAACCTCGCCCTCGCGCGCCTGATGACGATGGCGCAGGGCAGCGAGGGGCGACCATGCTCAAGGTCCGCTCCGACCAGCCTGAGGGCAAGGGGAGCACCTTCTACCCGTTCTTCGTGAGCCCCATCGTCGCCGGTCTGGTGCTTCCTTTCTCTGAGTTCTTCCATGTCGTTCTCCGCCAATACAACTTGCAGGCTCTGCATCTCCACCCCAACTCTGTCCTTCTTCTGGCGATTTTCGCCTACTATTGCGAGGCTCATGTTGGTGTGAAGCCCTCGGTGGCCTTGCTACACCACTTTTTCTCCCTCCAGGTTTCTGGCGCTCAGGTCTCCGCATGCGCGAGCTTCATTGCATATTCCAGCTCCAACGCCATCTCAATGCCTGGGAAGAGGATTGAAGGCTACCGAAGCAAGTGGGTCATGATGGATGTCGGGCGCCTCCACCCTCATCTGGTATTGCCCACAGGGCAACCTAAGTCCGTTGACGCATGGTGCCGCTCGGAGCTCGTCAACCCTCGTGCGAAGGCGGTGTTGAGGAGGATGAACACAGACCTGAGGCGAAGCAACTCGAAGGCGGCGAAGCTGACCGTGGCCACACTCCTGAGGGAGTTCTTGGAGCACCGGGTTGCTCCGCTCCAGGAGCACCCGCGCCCACTTTGGAGGCTTGGAGGAGCCGACGCCGCCCTGCGCCTGAGCTCCAAGGCCCTGACCGACGAGGATCTGGCTGCGGCCCTCCATTCCTTGGTTGGGGGAGACGTGGCGAGCCCGGTGGGAGCCCCCGTCCGCCTGTTCCTTCGTGACGACTGGGAGGAGGTGGTGAACGCCATGCCCACCTTCAACGGTGAGGGGCTGGTACCCGCGGCAGCTCCCGAAGATCTGGCGGTCTTGGCGACGGTGAACTTGTCCTCCGGCAGCTCCAGCGGGGGAGAGGAGGAAGAAGAGGCGAAGGAGGAAGCATCCGACTCGGAGGAGACTGGCGAGGATTGGGGGGAGTCCTTCCCTCGGCGCGGGTCCCAGGCCGTCCGCTCCATGCCGGACGACGATGAGGCCGGCGCCAGGCGAGGAAAGGAGGGCTCTTCCTTGGTCACGAGGAAGGGCAGGTCGAGCCTGGTTCCCCCAGGGTCTGCTCTGGTCCCTGGGGGGTCCAAGGCCAGCTCCATCCCTCCTGACGCGCCTTCTGCTTCCGCCCCCCCCAAGGCTGACCCCCGCTGCAGGCTCTCGGGCTTCAAGTTTGGCCGGAGGTTGCTTGAGTCCACAGACGACGTCCAGTAAGTGCTCGATTCATGCTCTGCTTGGTTTCTGCCGCTGAGGCTTGACGTTTGCGCTCTTTTACCAGGCCGGCACCTGCGGCCAAGAGGTTGAAGGAGGCTTCTGCGGCGCTGCTTGGGGCGAATCCATCTGCCAGGGCGACGCCTTCGGCTGTTGGGGAAGAGGACGGCAAGGCCCGTGCCTTTCTGACCCAACCTCCCTCACGAGGCCAACTGGGGTACCCCGGCGGGGAGTCAGCCCCCGCGGCCCTGCTGGACCTGGACTCGATCGTGCCCGACGCTACGACCATGGCGGCCAAGGCTCAGGAGGTCCCTTCCTGCCAAGCCGTGGTCACGCTGCCATCTTCTCTGCCTGATCCATAGGTTCTTGTCTCTTTTGCTCCCTCCGCTACTGTCCTGGACCAAGTTGCCAATGAGTTGAGCCAATTGCGGGAGGATCTCCTAAGCGCGGACCCTCGTCTGGTGGCCGGGCGCCTAGAGTTGGCCTCTGGCTGGGCTAGTTCTGCTGCCTCCGTCCGAGCGGTGTTGACCTAGGCCGTGTCGTCCTCCGACGAGGAGAGGCGGGCCGCCAACCAAGCCAAGGCCGCTCGCGATGCTGCCCTGGGCGACGTTGCAACTGCCCAGGACCACTGCAAGGCGCTTGAGGCCGAGCTGCAAGGCCTGCGCGACGAGCTCGCCAAGGAGGTGCGCAGCCGCCAGGAGAAGGAGAAAGAGATGAAGGCTAGGGAGGCCGCCGCCAAGGACCGGGACGCTGTCGGGTTTCGGGTTCCGGCAGACCCTTGAGGTTCGAACACTGGGGTGCGTGCGGAGATCTCTCCCCTACCGATCTACGTCCGATCCTCTCGTGTGAACTAAGATGAAAATGATGAACAACACAAGGGACACGAGGTTTATACTAGTTCGGGCCACCGTTGTGGTGTAATACCCTACTCCAGTGTGTGGTGTGGTGGATTGCCTCTGGGCTGATGAGGAACAATACAAGGGAAGAACAGCCTCGCGAGAGGTGTTCTTGAGCTGGTGCGATGAACTGCTAGGGTGAGTTCGGTCGCCTCTCTTTCTCTCTGCTAGGTTTCTCCCAGATCTCTAGATGTCCGGGTGTCTTGATCTCTCTGGGGTCTCCCTACTCTGTGGTGGCTAGCTCTATTTATAGAGGCCCTGGGCCTCTCCCCAAATAATGAGCGGTAAGGGCACCAACAATTGGCCAGTTTGAAGGGGAACATGTAGTACAAGTTATCCTGACCAAAGGTGGTCTTTGGCTGCCAAAAGCATTGGTGATGACGCCGTCTTGGGCTCCACGGTGACCTCCGTCTTGCCGTCCGGCTGGTCTTGGTCTCGTTGCACCGGAATGGTAACCTTTGCCTGATGCCTTGGCCTGTGCTTGCCCCCTTTGCACCAAAGGGGAAACAAGGACCCTGCGCAGGTCGGCGCCCACCTGGCGCCCGCCTGGCCTTGATCGTCATGGCTTGCATCACGGGCTCCTCGCGAGGTACCCCTGCCTTGATCTCTCCGCCTCCTCGCAAGCCTGCCTGACGAGGCTGCCTCTGAGGAAGCTTCCGGTCATCCGCCCCGCGAGGCTTGGCCCCTCACGAGGGTATTGAGCTTGGGCTGATGAAGATGGGCCGTGCTGGGCCCCCACCTGAGCCACGCCACAGGCCGCAGGCAGGCAAGTCTGGGGACCCCCGTTCCCAGAACGCCGACAGTAGCCCCCGGGCCAAAGGCGCGCGCGGGCTTGGCTTAGCAGAGAAGCGAAGGGGCAAGCATGAAGCGCCGCGGGCCCTAACAGCCTGCGGCCTTGGGCGCCGCGTGGCGGTTGATTGGGCGTGGGCGTCTGCACTTCCCACGACGCCTTGCTACGCGCCCGGCTAAGCGGACCTATAGTTGCACACAATTGTTCCTCCTTTGGCTGCCCGCTTGCCTCCTACCTTTCCTTCTTCTCCAAGCTCCAACCTCCGCCGCCAATCTGGCCCGAGCTCTTCCCCTTCCCCAACGCCATGGCGCCGACAAAGAAGGAAAGGGGGAAGAAGCCCGCGCCTTCGTCCTACGCACCTCCAGCGGCGGCCCCTGCCGTCGATCGATCAATCATACTCAACCCGGAAGCCTTGGACAAGGTCCACTCTGCCCTTGCTTCCATCTTCATAGAGTGTGGCCGGACCACAGTTTGTCCCGCATCCCGCGCTTTTCTTGCTAGGACCGTCACGGAGGTCCGATTCTTCGTTGATGCCCTATGGGCGGGTCTGGTTCCCCCCTTTTCTGCTTTCTTCAATGCTGTGCTCTCCCATTATCAGATCCACATGATGCACCTCGGGCCAGAGTCCATTACCCTCTTGGCCGTATTTGTTTTCGTGTGCGAGGCGATGATAGGCATCCCTCCTTCTGTTGCCCTACTGCGCCACTTCTTCTCTTTGCGCCTGAGAGATCCCACTCAGTGCTCGGGGTGTGTAAGCTTCTTCGCCGTGCCTGAGACGGCTGCTTCAGGGATTGACTTCGGCCTTCCGCCTCCTCAGGCCAGGTTTAGAGAGCGGTGGTTGTACGTGGACGTCGGGGTGCCCAGCCCCTTGCTCTCGCACCTGACCTTGCCTGCTGTTCCCAACCTAGGCTGGGGTCATGAACCGCTCGCCAGCCCCCGGCTCGCTTTCGTCTGGCGCCGCTTCAAAAGTTTGAGGGCGCACAATGTGACAGCGCCCAAGGTGGTGAGGGAGTTCCTTATGTGTCACATTGCTCCTCTCCAGCGCTACTCTCGCCGGATGTGGGACTTTGCGGGGCGTGGAGACCACATGCGGCTGCAGAAGGAGGATTTGGCGCCCGAAGTGCTGCGGATGGTGCTTCGGGTCTTGACTGGTGATCCTTCCCCAGGCAGCCTACGGAGCGGTGGCATCCTTCTGTACCTTTGTTCCGGCAGGGCTGATTTCGTGAAGCAGATGCCCAGCTTCGATGAGTGGGGGCTGCGCCCGGCTGGCCTCACGGGGCCACGCGAGAACCCAGTTGTCGTGGTTGTTCCCCCCGCTGCCCACAGCGGTCCCTCTTCAAGCGACAAGCCGGGGAGAGAGCCGATGGGAGCTGAGGTGGCTGATGTCGAGGTGGTGGCGCCGTGTGAAGCCTCGGAGGTGACGTCTCCCGAGGCCCGCCCTGGGGTGGCGGTTGATGCAGGGTTTTGGCCTTCGGCTCCTGAGGCCGGGGCCCCCGAGCCCCCAGCCGTTCTTCGCGAGGCAACGCCGGATGGTGCCCCCAAAGCTAACTCCTCCGGCACCAACAATCCTGAGGCTTCTTCTGTGCCCCAGGCCAACCCCCGCCCCAGGCGCTTGGGTCGGTTTCGTGTAGACTTCGAGGCCCTTCGCAAAAGGAAGGAGGCCTCAGGCGGCAGCGACCGCCCTTGCCGCTTGTTGAAGCGTAGGAAGTACTTTGCCATGGACGAGTAAGACTTCTTCTTTCCCTGCTCATTTGCTCTGTTATCCTTCTGGCTGATTGTGGCCCTTCAGGTCCCGCCTTGCTGAGTCCGCCGAGTCGACCCAGGAGCCATCCCCCCAAGCTTCGCCTTCGTTGCCGGCTCTGGGCTCGCCGAGCTCGAGTGGCACCCCTGCGGCTGGACCAGTTGGTGGAGTGGTCCATTCCATAGGGCACCTCGAGCCTGCGTGCCCGCTGTGCTTTCTTCATGGGTCTTCCTGGGGCACACCTGGCTTGCCCCGCGTTCCTCCTCTGATCATTGATGGTGAATGGCTGAAGCCCGTCTTCGGCTCCTCCTTCGTGGGCGGGCTGATGCCTGGCCAGATTCCCAAAGAGGTTAGTTCGGCGATGGCTAGGGCGCCAGCCCCCAGCCCCGCGCCGAGAGGAGGCCAGCCGCCCCGGGGCCCTCCGCATGCTCCGGTGGAAGAGGGTGATGTAGAAGACGTGCTTAGGCGCGCTCGGGAGCGACGCGCTCTTCGCGAAGAGTTCCTCCAGGGGGCGGCGGATGCGGTGAGCCGGATCAGGGCAGAGCTTGCTGACGAGGATGCGCGCCTCGAGGCCGAAGGTTTGTGCCTTGCTGAGGAGAGGTGCAAACTAAAGGTTGCCGTAGCCCTCGCGCGTCATCAACGTGATCTTGACAACGCGAAGACTGAGGCGTCGCTGGTAGCTTTGCGGGAGGCCTGCTCCCTGGCCATTGAGGAGGCTCGGGAGGCAGACCGGCGGTGCAAGGATGCGGAGGAGCGTGCACGGGAGCTCCAAGCCTGGAGCGACTCCCTGGAGCAGCAAGTGGAACTGCGCCAGGCGGCCCTTGAGTCGATGGGGGTGGCCTCTGTTGACCGGGTGGAGCTTCTGAAGTGCGAGGATGCGCTGACGCTGGAGGCCTCCGAGCGCAACCTTGACCTTGAGTGGTTGGAGACGAGGGAGCGCCTGGTGGCCCAGGCGGAGGATGACGTTGCCGCGCGCGAAGCCCGAGCCCAGGAAGAAGTCGATCGCCGCGTGGCGGAAGCTCGCTCGGCCCTCGAGTGCGAACATGGACGAGGTTGGGGCTGATCAAGGTCGAGGCCGAGGGCAGGACCGCAGCCCTCAGGGCCAAACTGACCGAAGCAACGCGGCGATCGGACTCCTCCGCAGCCGCCCTCAGCGCCGCGCAGGCGGAGCTGTCCTCTTCCCGGGCCGAGCAACTTCTTCTTCAACAGAGGGTCGATGACGCCGAGGCCGTTGCGCAGCGAAGTGAGGACGAGCTCCGTCGGTGACGGGTTCTAGAGCATGTGCATGCCCCCATGCTTCAAACGCTCCGAGAGAGGGCCAACACAGCATTGGGCTATGTCTGCGAGGCTGCTGCTAGGGAGCCACACGAGGTCAACTACGCCGACAACCTCCAATTTTTCACTAATGTGGTGACGCTTCTGGAGAACCGGTCCGAGAGGTCCCGCTGGCTTGTCAAAGAGAGGAGCCGAGCCTTGCTCGGGCATGCCTTCTCCCACGTCTTCAGCTATTTGCAGGACAGGGACCCCCACTTCGACTTCGACGCTGCCATCGCGCCCGTGCTCATTGCCGTCCGGGGTGACCTGGCGCGATGGGTGGAGGACAACGTGGACGCCCTTGTCAGGGCCTTTGCGTCTGATGACGACGGCGTGGTCGTGGGCGCCAATGAAGGCGACGTTGTGGACGATTTCGGCGATGATGGGGATGCTGGCGGCGGTGGTGACAATGTTTACGATGCCAGTGACGCTTCCGGGGGTGCCCCAGAAGACGTGGTGAGTGATATGTCCGACTGACCGCATGTCTCCACAGTTTATCCTGCACGAAGAAGACTCGGGCTTGGCCCTGAAGAATATAAGAGCATTTTGGGAGGGGAGGCCCCTCATGTAAAGATTTGTAATCCATACTCTGGTGAGCACAATGTTATGCGTGAGTTTAGTTGCTAGCCCGGTGATGGTTCGGTTGATTCGTTGACCTTCCGTCCCTGGCGTGCCCTGAGCAGGCCTGCGGGGGGATGCTACGCCTCCGGTGTCCCTCGATTAACCTACTGATCCTGTGACGAGGACCTCCGGAGAGGGTGCGGAGACAGTGGTCCTGGCTGTAGGCATGCCTGGCCCGGCCCGGCTCACGAGGGGCTCGTGAGGTGGGGGGCAGCTGATCCTAGCTTGGGGCGTAAATCTGAAACCAGAATGCAAGAGATTGCTCGAACGAGACTAAACACCCCCTCCCCGAATGCACGCAAGCTTCAAACTCGAATCCAACTTAAATCCAAACCAAAGAAACTTGCCGACAAGGAAGAAGCAAAAAAGCAAAAAGGCAGAAGAAAAGCAAAAAAAGCCGCGTCCGACACCTAGTCTAGTCTTCGACGTCTTCTCACCAGCGCGGAGCTAAGTGCTGCCACTGGGCGTGGGCGGGAGCCCCAGGGCCTGAGGCCGGCGCTCCTGAGACTCCAGGGCGTGTACAGCCCCACTCATTATTACGTGAGAGTGTCACGGGGCGGCGAGCTTCACAGGCACTAGGCCTTCTTCACAAGTACTGGCCTTGCTTCATATCGCTAGACGAGGGCCCCGCCTTGCACCTCACTCTGCCGCCATTGACGGCGACCGCAAACCAAGGACGACGCCAATGGGGTAGAGCGGTCGCCAGCGGTTCCTCCAACGACCACGGGTCCTCCGCCGGGGGCAGGCCATGGGGCACCTCCCCGGCAGAGGGCCTACCTCCTGAGAACATCTTGACCCGACCACCGTGAGGGTGAGCCCGGATCTCGGCCCCTTTCCTGCAGCCCCCTGCACCCTCCTCCCGAGGGGTAAGAGGCTGCAGCGTTGGGGCAGCCATCCGCTGTGACGACCTGTACCTCCTGCGACCCATGGTTAGCGTAATCTTGCTCCTGAGGGATGAGTGGTACCCGATAGTTGCTGCTGTTGGCGCGATTGTCGATGCTCTCTTGGGGTTCCTGAAAGAGCTCGGCTTCCGGCGCGTCCTCGTCCCAGCCGGGCCCGAGGAACGAGCCGTGACCTTCTTCCAGCTCGCGCCCTTGATCCACCATGCGGGGTACATAGGCCTATGGGGCGACCACCTCGTGGACCTCGCTGTAGCGCCCCGCATGCCACGCAGTCTGGCTTGGGGCGTCGCCTTGTAGGTGATGACGCGGTGGTGCGCCGAGGCCAAAGGCCACAGCGCGCATCCCTTCGCTGGCCTGGGGAAGGGCCGGCGCGATCTGCTGCCCGGTGCTGGCGGAGGTGTTGGCGCTGGACCGGCCCTGGGGCCCGCCTGAAATCGCGTGGGCGCGCATAATGCCGTCGTGCGACCCGTCCTGGATCTGGGGCGGAAGCTGGATGCAGAAAGGGGGCGCTCCTGGGGCGGCGGCGTCCAGGAGCTCGGCCACTCGCTCCAACAACACATCGCGGCCGCCTTCCAGCAAGTGGCACCGTAGTAGCTCTCGGGGCAACGTGAGCACGGCCTTGGAGTTCGCCTGCTCCCGTCGGGTGTATGGTGCCATGGCAGCGGCATGGTTCGAGGCCCTTGCTGCGGCCCGCACCTGCCGTGGCGTGAGGACAGGCGGCGTCTGGCCGCGTCGCCCTCACCCCGCAGCGCCCTGCGGAGCGCGAGCTGCCTGAGGCGCAAGGTTGAGGTCGCCCTGAGACGGCGACACGGCATGGGCGGGCCACACCACCCAGTGGTCGGTGTTGGCAGCCGGGTTGCTTGACATCTGGGTGGCGAAGTGGCGGAACGCGACGCGGAGGAAGGGGGACTCTGGTGCATCCCAACCTGGCGCGGAAAATGTCGGGTTTCGGGTTCCGACAGACCCTTGAGGTTCGAACACTGGGGTGCGCGCAGCGATCTCTCCCCTACCGATCTACGTCCGATCCTCTTGAGCGAACTAAGATGAAAATGGTGAACAACACAAGGGACACGAGGTTTATACTGGTTTGGGCCACCATTGTGGTGTAATACCCTACTCCAGTGTGTGGTGTGGTGGATTGCCTCTAGGGCTGATGATGAACAATACAAGGGAAGAACAGCCTCGCGAGAGGTGTTCTTGAGCTGGTGCGATGAAGTACTTGGGTGAGTTCGGTCGCCTCTCTCTCTCTCTCTCTCTCTCTGCTAGGGTTCTCCCAGATCTCTAGATGTCCGGGTGTCTTGATCTCTTCGGGGTCTCCCTACTCTGTGGTGGCTAGCTCTATTTATAGAGGACCTGGGCCTCTCCCCAAATAATGAGCGGGAAGAGCGCCAACAATTGGCCATTTTGAAGGGGAACATGTAGTACAAGTTATCCTGGCCAAAGGTGGTCTTCGGCTGCCAAAAGCACTAGTGTTGACGCCGTCTTGGGCTCCACAGTGACCTCCGTCCTGCCGTCCGGCTGGTCTTGGTCTCATTGCACCGGAATGGTAACCTTTGCCTGATGTCTTGGCCTGTGCTTGCCCCCTTTGCACCAAAGGGGAAACAAGGACCCTACGCAGGCCGGTGCCCGCCTGGCGCCCGCCTGGCCTTGATCGTCATGGCTTGCGTCACGGGCTCCTCGCGAGGTACCCCTGCCTTGATCTCTCCGCCTCCTCGCGAGCCTGCCTGACGAGGCTGCCTCTGAGGAAGCTTCCGGTCGTCCGCCCCGCGAGGCTTGGCCCCTCGCGAGGGTCTTGAGCTTGGGCTGATGAAGATGGGCCGTGCTGGGCCCCCACCTGTGCCACGCTGTAGGCCGCAGGCAGGCAAGTCTGGGGACCCTCGTTCCCAGAACACCGACAGATGCCAAGCTTGAGGACCGAGCTAGACGCCAAGGCGAAAGTCCTGATGGAGGACCGGGTGGCCTTCGCAGAGCTGGAGAAGAAGGCTCGGGGCATACTGAAGATGTTGTATGAGAGCGGCCTGGAGGAGCCGTTGGCTGGTGCGGAGGACGGCCCCGCCAAGCTGCTCCCCTTCCTGGTTGATGCGCTTGAGGACGTCGCAGACGGCCTTGGCCCCACGGTCGAGGCCGAGGCGCGTGCCCTGTCTTCTGCGATGCTAACGTGTGTCCTCAGCCATGTCTACCTGCGCGACCCCAACATCGACTTCGACAGCCTGCTGGAGCCCGTGAGCGGCGACCGTGCCGCTGCCACTGCTGAGGCCGTGAGGGGCCGAGCCGAGGTTTTGCTGGGGAAGTTCTGCTCCCCCAACGTCCTGCCCGGCATTAGTGGGGAGTGATCCCTTCGCGACTTCCATCCTGTTTTATTCCTGCATATGCACCATGCCTCGCGGAGGCGTTAAAACTTGTGTTTGGCGTTGTGGAACAATCTTATGGCCCGTAATATTTGCTTTGAATTTCCCAGAATTTGCATTTTCCTCTCCTACTTGCTTACGCTCTATGTCGGCAGGGCCCGGCCCCGCGCGTACCTCACCCAGCGTTAACCCCCACCGGAAACCAAGGACGGGACTAAGGAGTGAGGGGTACGTGGCAAGTTAGGCTCTTGAGTCGTGATGCTCAGGAGTCCCCCTTGACGCGCGAGCAACAAGTAGGGAAGGGGGGAGCGAGGAGTGGATTGAGCGTTCTACGTCGGCAAGGCCCAGCCCCGCGCGTACCTCACCCAGTGTTAGCCCCGACCAGAAACCAAGGACAGGACTAAGGAGTTAGGGGCTACGTGGCAAGTTAGGCTCCTGAGTCACGATGCTCAGGAGTTCCCCTAGACGCTCAAACGGGTTTCGTACCTTGGCTCCGCTCGGGGAGTGGCGCGCGACGACCAGGTCCAAGGGACTTGGCTGGGTGGCATGCGCTCGGGCGAGGCCTGGGCGTAGCCCCTGTGTCCAGCCCCCTCGCACGACACTCCCGAGGGGAGGCGTTGCGATTGTGCTGGACACTGAGCTCTGGCCTCCCTGAGGTTGGTACGGCCGTGGGCCACCCTCAGTTGTTTATCACCAGCGCGGAGCATAGCGCTTCCATATGTCTACGGGCATAGCCGCTCCTCGGTAGTGTCGTCAGCCAGCGCGGAGCATGGTGCTTCCACTGGTGCGTGGGAGGGGGATCCCCTCCGGGAGGAGCCCCTGGGGTGTGTACAGCCCCGTCCTGACACATGCCCGGCACGGTAGGGCTAGGAAAGGTGTATCTGGGCACCCGTGAGCCAACACGGGACTCACGACGCCCTACCTCGAGGCGGGTTGCGCCTGGCTCTGGGCCTTTATCAATCGGTGTGTTCCTGCAGGGTTGTTAGAATGCAAGTGCTCTACGTCCTTAGGTCCCGGCCCTCGAGCGAGCTCAGCCGCCGCTGGTATGAATGGTCGCGATGCGGTGGGTCAAGGCCAGGGGGTGAGGGCTGGAGAGCCAGTAAGAGCCCATGAGTCGCGATGCTCAGACGCCCCCTTTTAACGTGCAAGAACTTTGCATGACGACAAGCACTAGGTGATAATTATGGGAATCAGATTAAGCGTGAAAGAACAACTTCATCCTATGGTAAATGCTAGAAAAGCAACTGCCACTGGGTCTGGCCCGAGCGGTGTGGGGATGATGCAGCCCGAGGGGCGCCCCCAACAAGGTAAATAAAGAGAATAAACAAAATGGATACATGCCGCGGGGATGGACCCACGCGGCCTGGGAATGGTGCAGCCCTATGGGCGCTCCCAGCTGAAAGTAGAACTCTGAAAGATGCCACCTGGTGCTGTTGAAGATGAAGTGATGCTGAGGAAGTGAGCGGTGCATGGTGAAGACATCGGCCCTCATGAGCCCCCAGGCCCAGAGGCCTCGGGAGGCTCCGGTGGCACGCGCAGGTCTTCGAGGACCATCGCCACCTCCGCCAGGACCGCGCGATGCCTGACCTCCTGAGCCTCCAGAATGCTCCTTAACAGGCGCTGATGTGCGGCGACCGCACTCGGTAGGCCGAAGGGCATGCAAACGTAGCTGTGAGGTGGTCCCACACAGCGCCCTAGGGCCGAAGGCCATAGGCGCTCCTGGGACACAGCTCGGTTGAGCCCTGGTACGTCGACGCAGACGCACAGTCCTCCATCCTCGCCTGGATGTGGGGCCACGGCAGGTAAGAGGCGGCTGCCGCGCATGACTCTGGACTCTTATAGCTCTTGGGTGTTCCTTGCGATGAACTCCCGAGGGTTTGGTCTCCTTTGACTTGTACCTTCCTGAGGGAAGCGTGCTTGAAAGCACCCCTCCAAGTGGTGCCCGAGCGCCTCCCCCGCGACCTTGGCAAGGTCGGCGGCTCTCCAAGAGAGAGCCCCCGAGCCCTACCTGAGGAGGGCGCTGGGCGCGCCTTCCTATGCGCGAGAGGACGGCGCTCCCTGATCGGGCGTGAATCCTGACGCGATACCTTCGGAGGTGCCTACTGCCTTGTGGCTCTGGCCAGGTGAGGTCTTCTTCTTCTTCTTGAGGGCCGCCTCGGGAGGCCTCCCGCTCCTGCGATCTGGGTTTTCGATTGTTGCGGCTTGGAACGCACGCTCGAGCGAGCACACTGCGTCTCTTTCTTCACAGGGTACGGTGATGACTCCACCGCTTCCTGGCATCTTGAGGACATTGTAACCATGGTGAGTCACTGCCATAAACTTGGCTAGGGCTGGGTACCCGAGGATGGCGTTGTACGGCAGGCGGATGTGAGCGACGTTGAAGTCGATGAGCTCGGTGCGGTAGCTGTTGCATTGCCCGAAGGTGACCGGAAGCCGAACCTGCCCAATTGGAACAGTGGAACCATCGGTGACTCCTGAGAAAGGCTTAGTCGGCTGAAGCTGGTCGTACGGAACTTGGAGATTGTTGAACGTCTCGACAGACAGGACGTTGAATCCTGCCCCGCCATCGATGAGGGTCCTGGCGACCTGCACGTTGCTGATGACTGGGGAGCAAAGCATCGGGAGGACTCCGGCCGTTGCCGCACACTTGAGCTGGTCTGCGAACCTGAATGTGATCGCGCACGAAGACCACCTGAGAAGGCGCGTGGCCTCAAGCTTGGGAAGGACTGCATTCACCTCGCGAGCAAACTACTTGAAGATGCGCTATGAGGCTGGGGCCTGGGCGCCACCCAAGATGCAAGCAATTGCACGTGACTCTTGGAAGCCCCTAGCCCCATCGTCTTGGTGTTGGTCTTCGTTCCTCGGTGGAGGCGGCAGAGGAGGGAGGCCTGCATTGCCGTTTGGGTGGCCCTCACGAGGCTGGTCCCTCCAGCCTCCCTCGCGAGGCTGGTCCTACCAGTGGTTCTCGCGAGGGTGGTCACGCCATCCCTGGCGGAGGCCACGGTCTTCCCATCGGCCGCCACCTCTTTCTCCTCCTCGTCCATAGCCCCTGTCATTGTGCTCTGGGCGTCGGCCGATTCGCCCATCTCGCACGGCTCTGAGTTCTTGACATTCGTTGGTGTTGTGGGTGTGGAGGTCATGGTACACGCAGTACCGTCCGCCCTTGGATGACTCAGGCTGATCCCTGCCTCGCTTGGTGTCCGGTTCCGCTACTAGCATGGCAGCCCCCTTGCGCTTCACGTCTTTGGCCTTGAGCTTCTTTTCTTCCGGGTCGGCTGCCGGGAGCTCGAGGAGGGAGAGACGCCCTTCCTCAGCCCTGGCGCACTTGGTCGCCAAGTTGAACAGCTCCAGGGATGTGCACAGGTCTTCATGGATTGCTAGCTCTTCCTTCATCTTGACGTCGCGCACGCCGTCGGAGAAGGCTGAGATGATGGCTTCTTCAGTCACCTTGGGGATCTTGAGGCGAGCGTAGTTGAAGCGCTGGATGTACTTCTGTAGGTTTCTCCTGGCTGTTGCTTGATGCGGCGCTGGTCGCTCATGGCCGGGGGCCAGTCGCGAGTGCCCTGGAAGTTGGCGATGAAGCGGGTGCACATCTCGCTCCAGGAGGAGATCGTGCCGGGAGCCAGGTTCAGGAGACAGGTGCGGGCGCCGTCCTTGAGCACCACGGGGAACCAATTCGCCATGACCTTTTCATCTCCGTTGGCGGCTACGATGCCCAGCTCTTAGAGCTACAGGAACTCCGCGGGGTCCGCTGTGCCATCATAGCAGGGAGGGAGGTCAGGCTTGAACTTGCCTGGCCATGTGACGCCGCGCAGCTCAGGGGTGAAGGTGAGGCAGCCCGCCGTGGCCACCGGCGCCCTTTGCTGGTGCTGGACTCGTTCTTGCGGGTCACCACACGCCGCCACTGGGAGCAACGCGGGGTTTTGTCATGGAGGCACTGGGGCGCGATCTTGGCGCGCCGGCGCTGGGAGCGCGTGAGCACCTTCCCGGGGATGTGGGATCTCTTGGCAGCTCCCTTCTTGCTGCGCAGGCGCCGGACGTGGAGGGTCCCGCCCTGGGGCTGTGCGCCTTGGAGCCAACGCACCTTCTTGGGGAGGAGGCGGCGGAGGCACCTAATGATCCTCGCCCCCTGCACGGGACGAAGGGCGAGGCAGCGAGAGGGACCACAAGGGGGAACCCCCTGTGGCACTAATGAGCTCGGTGATGCGGGCGAGCCAGTCCTCGTAGAGGTCGTCGACGGGGCGATAATGCAGGAGCTCCCGCACCAAGAGCAGTGAGGCGTGCGCATCCATGGGTGCACGACGGGCGTGGGACGACGAGCCAGCTGGAGTCAGCGACGTGGTGGCGGTGCGGCCATCCTGCTGCACCGAGGGGTGCCGGGACGAGGCCTGCTGCTCGTTCCCCGCCGGGCCGGTGGCGGCATTGGCGGCGGGCGACGGGGAACAACGAGGGGGGCCGCCGACGGGCGTCGTTTGGGCGATGCGAGCGGCGTGAGCAGCTCAGCGCTCGGCGTGAGCCCGACGAGCGTCAGCCATGGACACGACGGAAGATCACACGCGAACAGCGGAAGAAGGATTCCGGCGCACCCCTACCTGGCACGCCAAATGTCGGGTTTCGGGTTCCGGCAGACCCTTGAGGTTCGAACACTGGGGTGCGCACGAAGATCTCTCCCCTACCGATCTACGTTCGATCCTCTCGTGCGAACTAAGATGGAAAGGATGAACAACACAAGAGGCACGAGGTTTATACTGGTTCGGGCCACCGTTGTGGTGTAATACCCTACTCCAGTGTGTGGTGTGGTGGATTGCCTCTGGGGCTGATGATGAACAGTACAAGGGAAGAACAGCCTTGCGAGAGGTGTTCTTGAGCTGGTGCGATGAATTTCTAGGGTGAGTTCGGTCGCCTCTCTCTCTCTCTCTCTCTGCTAGGGTTCTACCAGATCTCTCCGGGGTGTCTCCGGATTTCTCCCCCTCCTTTGGCCGCCATTTCTTCTGTGGTGGCTAGCTCTATTTATAGAGGCCCTAGGCCTCTCCCCAAATAATGAGCGGGAAGGGCGCCAACAATTGGCCATTTTGAAGGGGAACATGTAGTACAAGTTATCCTGACCAAAGGTGGTCTTCGGCTGCCAAAAGCACTGACGATGACGCCGTCTTGGGCTCCACGGTGACCTCCGTCCTGCCACTCTGTAGGTCTTGGTATTGTTGCACCGGAATGGCAACCTTTGCCTGATGCCTTGGCCTGTGCTTTCCCCCTTTGCACCAAAGGGGAAACAAGGACACTGCACAGGCCAGCGCCCGCCTGGCGCCCGCCTGGCGCCCTCCTGGCCTTGATCGTCATGGCTTGCGTCACGGGTTCCTCGCGGGGTACCCTTGCCTTGATCTCTCCGCCTCCTCGCGAGCCTGCCCAATGAGGCTGCTCTGAGGAAGCTTCCTGTCATCCGCCCCACGAGGCTTGGCCCCTCGCGAGGGTCTTGAGCTTGGGCTAATGAAGATGGGCCATGCTGGGCCCCTGCCTGAGCCACACTGCAGGCCGCAGGCAGGCAAGTCTGGGGACCCCCGTTCCCAGAACGCCGACAAAAGGAAAGGCCAAAGGTTTTCGTGAGTATGAACACGAAACTTTATGGTTTAAGGATCGTGTCTATGTGCTAAATGGTCCAGAGATCAGGAAATTAATTCTTCAGGAGGCTCACGACTCGCCATACTCGATTCACCCAGGCAACACCAAGATGTATTTGGATTGGAAGGAATGTTTCTGGTGGATAGGTATGAACAAGGATATTGCCGAGTACGTAGCAGTTTGTGACGTATGCCAGAGAGTTAAGGCAGAGCATTAGAAGCCAGCAGGATTACTTCAGCCTTTGCCGATACCTGAATGGAAGTGGAATAAGCTTGGCATGGATTTCATCACCGGATTACCTAGGACACAATCAGGATATGACTCCATCTAGGTAGTAGTCGATCGCTTGACCAAAGTGGCTCATTTTATCCCTGTGAAAACAACTTATACAAGCGCGAAGTTGGACAAGATATATATGACCAGGATCGTATGTCTGCATGGAGTTCCGAGGACCATTGTATTAGATAGAGGAACACAATTTACCTCAAAGTTTTTGAATCAATTTTTTTGACAGAAAGACTGTAAGGGAGGCCCCTATAGTATAATTGGTGCAACAAACCCAAATTGCAAGTACCATGCCTTGAACCTGGGTGGGTGGGAAGGCATCAACCCCTTCCCACCACTAGGCTATGCCTTAGTCTGTAGTTTTGGAATCAGTTACACCAGACTTTGGGTACTAGGCTAGAGTTCAGTACAGCCTTTCATCTGTAGACAGATGGACAGACCGAGAGAGTCAACTAGATTCTGGAAGACATGTTGAGAGCTTTTGCGCTAGATTATGGATCTAGTTGGGATGATAAATTTCCTTACGCAGAGTTCTCATACAACAACAGCTACCAAGCTAGTTTGAAGATGGCCCCTTTCGAAGCCTTGTATGGAAGGAGGTGCCGGACAACATTGATGTGGGATGAAGACTGACAATTGTTCGGGCCGGATTTAATCAGAGAATCCGAGGAGAAGGTCAAGTTGATTCGTGATGGACTCAAGGTAGCTCAGTCTAGGCAGAAGAGTTATGTTGATACTAAACGCAAGGAGGTAACCTGTGAAGACGGAGACAGAACATATCTTCGTGTGTCACCACTTCGAGGAGTTAAACGATTTGGAGTCAAAGGAAATTTAGCACCACGATTTGTACGACCATACCGAGTTTTGGAACGTATGCGTGAAGTTGCCTACAAGTTGGAGTTACCCGAAGGTTTTTCAGGAGTTCATGATGTGTTTCACGTTTCCCAGTTGAAGAAGTGCCATGCAGAGATGGCCAATATTCCTCTAAGAGATACAGTACCCCTGGAAGAAATTCAGTTGGAGAGTGACCTAACCTACGAGGAGAAATCCATCAAGATTCTCGAGTTCGCCAACCGAGTTACGCACAGCAAAGTCATCAAGTTATGCAAAGTTTAGTGGAGCCACCATACTGAGGAAGAAGCCACCTAGGAGCGAGAAGACCTCCGGAAAGACCACCCACACCTTTTTGCTAGCCAACCCGAATCTCGAGGGCGAGATTCATCTTAAGGGGGATAGGTTTGTAACATCCCAATTTTCAATTTGGATGTTATTCATTAGGTCATCATATGCATCCATATTTCGTGCATTTTTGAATTGGTTTTATTTGTACTTTGATCCAAGGAACCTTAAGCAACTCAAGGACCAATTGAGAGAGTTGGAGGTTTTCACGAAAATGCATTTTTGAATTTTCAAAATTGGCAAATTGGATCAAAGAGATTTTTATTCGAAAATAATTTTTTCCAATTATTTCAAATAAATAAATAATGAGAGAAGATAACATGACTTCTTCAAAACAGCAAGGAAATATTGGAAATTTTAATTTTGAATAAAATTATTTTTATTTATTTTTTATTTGAAATTTTATTCAGTTGCATTTTATTAAATTAGGGAAAAAGTTGCATTTTTTAAAATTGCATTTAGTCCAAAAAATATTCACATTGTCCCAAATATTAGGAGGGGATGGTGAAAATTTGTTTCTGGAATTTTAGGAATTTTATTTTATTTGTATTTTTTCTTTGCGGCGTTATTTAAAAAAACTTCTTCGGACCGACTGGGCCGAAACCCAGCCGTCCCAGCAGCGGCACCGCCTTCCTCCGCGCGCCCGACTCGGACTCGCCGGAGTCCGGCACGCGCACCCCGCCGCCGCCTTGCCCCTCCTCCAAGCCAAGCCGCCCCCGGCCATTATAAGCAGCCCGACCTGGCCCCTCCCCGGCACAAGTCGCCGCCGCCCCAAGCCGAGCCGCCGCTGCTGCCTCTCGTCGTTGCCGCCACTGTCGCCGCTATCGCCCCGCGTCGTAGTCGCCACTAGCCGCTGCTGCCGCCAACCGTCGCCGTTGCCGTCGGTATTTCTCGCCGATGCCCAACCAGGCCGAACCGGTATAAACCGCCGACCCCGACCCAGTTTTTTTCATTTCGTTTTTTCTAAAACTCGGTTTATTATTTAGGTTAGTTTATTTAGCGGACGTTCGTCCGTTAGTCTACGGTAGCAAACGGTTTTCGTTCGTTAGGTTTCTGTAGCGAACGTTCGTTCATTAGGTTTTTCTTTTTTTGTTTATTTTCGGCCAGGGACCTATTCGTAATTATTTTCTTAGTAGATTAGTCCCTGATCTTTAAACGATCACATCTTTTCGCACATTTATCCAAATCCAATGAAACCAACGCCAAATTCTTCGTTACGATCCCCACTGTTCAGCTAATCAACTTAAACATGTTTTTGAAAGTTTAAAAATTTGGTTTCAAACAAATTTGAATTTGAAGTTCTTTTGATCATAACTTGAGTTCTGTATCTCCGATTTGATTGATTCTTTTTGCAAATCGAAGCTTTTCACTTGAACTATCTGTTTAGATCCTTTTTATTTGGTTTTACCCTTGCCTCTTATGCTTGAGTGCTTATTTATGGTATTGTTGGCCTACGATAGATTTTCCGGAGTGCGAAGCTTGCTACTATGAATCTCTAGGGTTTTCCGACCGTCAACAAGGCAAGTTACAGTTTGATCATATCCCTTTATTACCCAGCTTTATGCATTAGTTTCAACCCTCAAACATTGCATGAGTAGGATTGGGAACATGTGGTTAAGTAGTTGATGAAGTAGGAACCTATTATCCTTTTATCAACCTCGGGAATATAAATTATGCTCATATTGCTTAGTCATGCTCGTAGATTGGGATTGGTATTTGTGATTCATGCAAGTTGCCAGAGATGATAACTAAGGGAAATTAAAGGTGGATACTTTAATACATGTCTGGGTGGAATGGTTGCGGTCACCTGGAGAATCCAGTGTTGTCCTAGGATATCCCGGAGTACCCGTGTGATCATCCAATGGAATGCCACCCAGGCTCAAAGCGATCATAATGTTATTCATGCTAGAAACTTCCGTGTGCAGCCACAAGACAATATGGGCTCTAGTATAGTTGAGTAAGTTGTGTGACCTCTTTCAGTGGTAGGCTAGCAGATGTAGGGGAAAGTAGGTGGTACTGTCTACCCATAATAAAGAGTTAATGCTTCAGAAAGACAATGTCTTGGTCTTTCGATCATGGATGCGATCGAGTCTTGTGGGGAAAAGTGTGCAAACCTCTGCAGAGTGTATAAACTAATCATGGTTAGTTGTGTCCCCAGTTATGGACATCTTGAGTATCTGGTATTTGAATTATTGATTGATCTCGTCACTTTACTTAATGAATTTGTTGGGTTATTAATATTCTTTTGGGATTGAGTTGGGCGAACCTTCTCAATAATGGCATAAACTTAGTAGTTGAATAAAATCTATTCCTTTGTTGTAGGGAAAAATTAGCTTTATGCAAATGATAAACTTAGAGCCTCCACCAGCCAAATATGCATGTAGTGATATCTTTTATTTCATCATTTCCTCTATAGTGTGATCTTGCCAGCATATTCCATGTGCTGACCTACACGGCTGCAACGTATCATGTTGCAGAATTTTCAGACGAAGAGTAAGGTGCAATAGGTCATTGTCATGCACTCAGTTTTGCCCTGGAGTTGGATGGACTCATTTATCTTCAAAGCTTCCGCGGTTATTTTGATGGCCTTCAGCCATATTATTGTAATAAGTACTCTTTATGAGACACTCGATGTAATAAGTGTGTGGTTGAACTCTGTTATAAATCCTCGAGTTGGCAATACCGATCCAGGGACGACACTTAAGCACAGAGACTACGGTCCATTGGGATCGGGTCGCTACAAAGAGAGAAGCCTCTAGTGAAACCTATGGCCCTCAGGTCTATTTTCCATCTTATATTTTCATATCTATAAACCAAAAAACCCAAAAATACCTTGCTGCAATTTATTTACTTTTATTTAGTTTTACGTTTTAGCAATCTTTTATACCTATCTCTATCAGATCTCACCTTTGCAATTGACTGTGAAGGGATTGACAACCCATTTATCGCGTTGGGTGCAAGTGCTTGATTGTTTGTGTAGGTGCATAGATTGGAGACTTGCTTGTACCTCCTACTGGATTGATACAATGGTTCTCTAACTGAGGGAAATACTTATCTCTACTTTGCTGCATCACCCTTTCCTCTTCAAGGGAAAAACCAACGCAAGCTCAAGAAGTAGCAGGAAGAATTTCTGGTGTCGTTGCCGGGGAGGTCTACATCAAGCCTACCAAGTACCCATCATAAACTCCCATCTCTTGCATTACATTATTTGCCATTTGCCTCTTGTTTTCCTTTCCCCCACTTCTAAAATGATTTTCAGAAAAATACAAAAATATTTGCCTTTTTACTCGCCCTTCTTCCGTTTGTCTTTTCGTTCGCTTTTTGGTTGCTCGTGTGTTAGATTGCTTGTTTTGTCACGATGACTCAAGAGAATAGCAAGTTGTGTGACTTTTATACTAATAACAATGATTTTATTAGTACTCCGATTGCTCCTGCCACTAGTGTGGAATCTTATGAAATTAATGTCGCTTTGTTGAATCTTGTAATGAAATAACAAATTTCCGGCCTTCCAAGTGAAGATGTCGCATCCCATCTAAATACTTTCATTGAATTGCGTGATATGCAAAATAAGAAAGGTGTGGATAATGATATTGTTAAATTGAAGCTATTTCCGTTCTTACTATGAGATCGAGCTAAAACTCGGTTTTCATCTTTGCCTAAAAATAGTATTGATTCATGGAACAAGTGTAAAGATGCTTTTATTTCCAAATATTTACGTCCTGTTAAGATCATCGCCCTTAGGAATGATATAGTGAATTTTAAGCAACTTGATCATGAAAATGTTGCACAAACTTGGGAGAGGATGAAATTGATGATAAGAAATCGCCATACTCATGGTTTAAGTTTATGGATGATCATACAATTTTTATGCCGAATTGAATTTTGCTTCTAGAAATCTTTTAGATTCGGCCGCAGGAGTTACTTTTATGGAAATCATATTAGGAGAAGCTGCTGAACTCCTAGATAATATTATGGCTAATTACTCTCAATGGCACACTGAAAGATCCTCTACTATCAAAAAAGTGCATGCGATTGAAGAAATTAATGTTTTGCGTGGAAAGATGGATGAACTTATGAAATTGTTTGCTAGTTAGAGTGCTCCTATTGATCCTAAAGATATGCCTTTGTCCACTTCGATTGAAAATAATAATGAATCTATGTATGTGAATTTTGTTGGTAGGAACAATTTTGGTAATAACGCGTATAGAGGAAATTTCAAACCTAGGCCGTTTCCTAGTAATTCCTCTAATAATTATGGTGATTCCTCTAATAATTATGGTAATTCCTACAACAATTCTTTTGAAAATGATAATAAGATGCCCTCTGATCTTGAGAACAATATTAAAGAATTTATTAGTTCCCAAAAGAATTTCAATGCTATGGATGAAGAAAAATTTCTTAAGATTGATGATTTGGCTAGGAACGTGGATCGAATTTCTC
This sequence comes from Triticum dicoccoides, assembly GCF_002162155.2. Classification (NCBI taxonomy): domain Eukaryota; kingdom Viridiplantae; phylum Streptophyta; class Magnoliopsida; order Poales; family Poaceae; genus Triticum; species Triticum dicoccoides. Next base: position 424,803,308 of record NC_041384.1, read on the forward strand.
TTGAGATTGATTCTTTGAAAATTAGATCTGTTCCACCCAAGCACGATATTAATGAGTCTCTAAAAGCTATGGGAATTTCTATTGATGAACGTAAAGAAAGAACCGCTAGGATGCGTGCTAAGTGAGATTGGTTTGTAAAAGTGTGTTCTTCGATTTCTCGTGAAAATAATGATGAAGATCTTAACATGATTGATGTGAATTCTATTGAATCTTTATTTTATAATATAAATGTTGATAAAGGTGGGACTGGAGACGAGTCAACTTTACCTAGAAGGCGTCTCAATGATTCGAAGTTTATAGATCTTGATGGAAAAATTGATAAAAGTGAGATTGGAGAGGTGAAAACTTTAAGTAGCAATGAACCCACTCTTTTGGATTTCAAGGATTTTAATCTATTTATATATATAAAGTACTTGATGGGTTCACCAAAATAAAGATAAATATCTTATAAAATCCCACAAAAATTAGAAATATCTGACCTTTAATTTAGTGTAATGACAAATTATAACCATTAGATCTTCATACTAGGTGGGTCCATACCATACAATGACGGGTCCATAGTATGCAATGACGGCTTCACATTCAATTTCACGATCCCATCCACAACCCCACCCCACAGGGGATCAGAAAAACAGATACACCATTTAAAAAAAGAATACACGGCCATCGCACGCATAATAGGTTAGACCATCCCACTAGGGATCAGAAAAGCGCATACGCATACAAGTTGGGCCATCACACGCGTACAGGATGGGCCCATGCCATGAGCGATGTGGCCATCCTAGAAAAAAAGGGGCCCAGTGTCTCCAAACAAATTGAAACCATCATATATCTCTCCAAACAGAATGGCATCCAACAATACTTTCCAAACAGAATATCTGTCCAGATGGCATCCAACAAAACTTTCTTTCCATCATGCAACCATGAGAAACTCAGTCATCTACATAATACCTTTCCCACGATCTTAGGGGTTCATTGTCCTCTAGATTTTAAGGTACAACTTCTACATCATCTTCCTCTGACGACCAAAACTTCGAGCACAACTTCCTCCAAACAATGGCACTTCGGAATTGTCTTCCTCCAACAGCCACATGACAGTTCCGTCAAGCAATCAGACGGCATCAAGTAAGTTCCATCTGCACGAAATTATAGATTAGACCTATTAATGGATCAATAATGGTTCAAATATGCTCTAGGTAGTCAACATCTAAAAGTATTTTCCATGTTACCTCAGAAGGTTGATTATGTAGAATCCTATAGGTATGGGTTCCTGTCTTAATGGTGTCAGGTTCATACTTTTTACTAATGTACAGAAGGCTAATTCCATGGATGTTGCTTCTAGTGTTTTCACGTTAAGATAATAATACTATAGAAGTCTAAAGTCATACTACAACTATTATAGAAACAAGTGGGATTGCTTGCTGAGATATAGAGAAACGTATATGGTGCATCAGATGTTGTTCATATTATAGATTAGGCCTATTATTATAGAGCAAACTTGTTAATGGATCAATAATACGTAAATTATATTGTAGGCAGTGCTAATCTAAAAGGATTTCACATGTTAGCTCACAAGTTTCATTGTGTAGAAACAGATGTAGAGAAACATACATAGATGGTTTCCATATTTGGTCAACCCCAGATGCTATAGCAGGTTCCTGTCGTAATGTCGACAGCTCATCTGAAACAAAAAATAAGACCAATTGTCAATAAAATTGTATTGATTCATCTACTATGATTTCACAGACTCCTCTGCAGAGGGGTTATGTCATGGATGTTGTTTCCAGCATTTTCACGTTAAGATAACATACTATAGAAGTTTAGAATCATACTACAACTGTAGGCAGTGCTAATCTAAAAGCAACAGAAATATTTTGTATTTATAAAGCTTGCATGTCATTATATTACTTATTTTACTAATCAACATTCTGTTCTTATATTTTTCGGGCCTCAAAAGATAATGGTACCTACACTATTGAATGCATTAACTACACGAAACGAGACATGGACAATCATAGTCAAAGTTTTAAGACATTGGGACACAGTTAACTTATCAACTAATGAACTCATTAGCATTGATATGATTTTATTAGACAAAAAGGTGCTACTATTACATACATAATATCTCTTAAATTTACCCTTTCCAAAGTTTGTTGATGTTTTCTCTCTATGTAGGGAAATGCGATCCATGCTTCTATTGGTAGCAAACTGGTCAATAAATTTAAATCAAAAATTAAAAAGGACTTCATATACATAATTAAGACCTTCAAGGTCTTGAAGAACAATCTCAAAATCGGTTTTGTTTATGATACAATAGTGAAGGAAGTGAAGGAAGGAAAATCCAAGTTTTTGGAATCCCACTTCGAATTTGCTAATGGTGATACTTTGGATAGTAGGGTGAATATTGATAAACAGTGCTCAGGTAGGATCGTAATCCATATCAAAGAACAAGCATCGATTAACTAGATTATTAAATATGATTATGTGCGGATGTCATTGATTGCTTACTACAATAAAACCAATAGAGCAAGTACAAAAAATTAAAGGGACATGCATCTCGCAAACTTCAAACATCCGTGAGATTGAAGTCCTTTTTACTACAGCAAGCAATTATATTACTATAGCTATTTTTGAATTACATAGATAATTTTTATATCATTTTTTCATGATTAAAGTCATGCAGTGACGAGAAGATCCGGATCATGCTATGGGGGGATATTTTAGCAAATATGGTGAATGAAAGTATTTTGCAGAAACAAACAATAGTGATTGTCACTTCTTTTAGTCAGAAAATTCAATGCTAAGAACTATAATCTCCGAAAACAACAACTTCCATGCTGTTTAATGAGGTAGCAAAGAGTATTTTAGTAAACATATTTGCATCGACCCTATTAAAGCATGACAGATTCAACAACACAGTACCAGATGTTATTCAAAACGTTTATGGCAGAACACTCATATTTCGACTGAAGTTAAATTCAAGGAATCTACAAGAGTGTACGGGAAATTTTAAAGTGACCTTCAGTTTTGAAGTTGATGGCAAACTTGAGATGGAACATTCAAATGAAATGGTTGAAGAGGTATCCACATGCACATTTCAATATTTTAAATGGATTATAAAATTATAATATGAGTACATTCTTTATAGGGCATACTTAAATGGCAGGACACACAAGGTTCTTCAAATTCTGCTATGCAGAAGTTCGATAACAAGGTGTTGCCACTGATTAATGGCTTTGTTGTCACAAGTGTGAAATTTTGGTTTTTAAATATTAAAAATAATTTTACTTTTATAGGTGCACTCCTCCAAGAATGCAACAAATGATGAGAAGGATATGTGCAGAAAGGAAACCACTTAATCATCTAACAAAAAAACAATGGAGGACAAACAGACAGAAGTCTGGCAAAAAATATGAAAAAGATGTGGCACTGTTTGCTTCCAGAAATAGCAGAAAACCATTTGTTAAAACTTAAGTTCCTGATGAGGTAACAAATTGAAAACAGTATCTCTCTGTATATGCTTTGATAAATGTTCATGGCCTATTTATTTATGACATCGCAAAACACATAGGAAGAGCCAAAAACTGTATTGCAGAAGATAAAAGATGTGACATTGGGACTTTGTTATACTGCATATGTGAAATGCTATCAAACATGTTTTCATATATAGTTATTATCTATTATTTTTGGTTCACTAAATATTGCAAAAATACATAAAATATGGGAATAGTTCATTACTACATAACATCGACAAAATATAATAGTTGATGTTTTATTAAATGAGCTAAGTATTTCATGCAAACCAATAGTGAGAGCATGGGTAAAAATTATAATTCATATGTACAACGCAATCAGACCAGATTTCATATTCAACTATTATATATTCATTTTTCTCCAGGAAATATTTAAACTATAGATAATCACAACTGTACTAACTGTTTCTTAATTTGTTAAATATTAATAGGGGTAGGGGGGCCTAACACTGCCAATGCCGGTCCCAAGAATGGAAAAATGTGGTGGGGGCCATAAGCAAACTCACACAACACCTTAATATGTTCTCCCTATGTCCCATAATACAAGACGGTATTACATCCAATATGTGAACTTACTATCAACAACCAATATACATGATGATACAATGAATATAACACCATACTAATTTGCATTGGTTTGTCTAGTCAAACACATACTTACATTTTAAAATGTTCAATAGCTTATTAGTATCTACTATGTACCTCATTCAACACTTATAGTTCACTAATAAGATAATCACATGTTCTTCCAAAATTTCACAAAAAAATTACCAAAATAACACTATCATGCATTTCCTTAGTTAAATTATATTGATTGCATGACACGAACACATGAAAAGGTAAAGGAAAAGGGAAAATATTACAGAGTAAGGAAAAGCAGAAAATAAGGACCTGCAGTTCAACCTCAAAGAATGTTGCCGCTATGGAGGATTAGGGCCATGTCTTCGGCTGCCTCGAGCGGAAATAGCGACGTTGTGTGTGCCTTGCACGCTTGGGGAAGAAAACAACCCCAGCATCCTCATACTATATCCAGATCCAAGAGGGTTGCAGGCCTACAGGAGATGAAATCCACGACCAAATCAAATGCACGGACAACAACATCAAGGTTAGCATGCAGATCGATGATCTTGCATCCTCCCTGGAGCAGCAGATCCTTTGGCCCTGCTACCCATCAATCTCACCTTGTGGAAGCACGAGGTGTGGGGGTGGCTTCAGGTTTGGACGACCATCCTCAATATAGCGACTCAAGAAAACAAGTTGATGGGAGCTATCCAACAATATCAAATTTTGAGTGAGAAGAAAGAATTAGAGGAGAGGAGAAAGGGGATCGGCAAACAACATTCTCACTTGTGTGAGGGCATGTACAATGGTTGATAAGACGGTATTATCTAAAGTCTTGCATGTAATTTAGAGATGACAAATAAAATTGTCTACAGTGTGTCATCTCTTAGCCTTATCTTCAATAACTGGCTATTCCTAAAAACATGGTGAGACATATTATGCTAAGAGATCATATCTTGTCTTCTCATAAATAAGAGAAGACAAGCCTTTTCTTATGAGTTCTCTCTCCTCCAACTCATCATTTATCCTACGTGGCACTGTTAAGATAGCACCATTGTACATGCCCCGAGGAACAAAGAACGGAGAAGACCACAAGACTACAGAATGGGTAAAGTGAAGAGTAATACTGGTGGGACCCATGAGACCAACTATGTACTGTGCAAACTGTGAGATGAAACAATGTGACGTCAAAATATAAGGCACCCATTTTCTTCCGGGAAAAATATAAGGCACACTTGCTACTGCTGAGTGCACGTGTATGGAAGAAAATACCAACATCCGCCCGTTCTAAATATAAATCTTTTTAGACATTTCTATATGGACTACATATGGATATACGTATTTTATAGTGTAAATTCACTCGTTTTCTCCATATATAGTCTATATTGGAATATCTAAAAAGTCTTATATTTAGGAATGAAGGGAGTTGTCGGTGCAACAAACCCTGGGTCTGTTGCCCAGACTGTGCATAGGCACGGGAACAAGAGATCTCCAGCCCAAGTCAGAGCATAAGAAACCAAGAGATTCGAAGGACTAACATGCAGATCAGAGGGACCCGTATCAAGCCAGAGAAACAGGATATCGTCAAGAGAAGAGCCTCCCTTGCCCGGCAGGCGAGCCCGGCAAGGAGCGTGGCCACCCCAGAAACAAACAGCCAAAACACCCCGGCAGGGCCTGCCGGGGCTCATGAAGGCAGAACCACCTCACCAACCACTCCATCACGACCCTCGTCGTGAAACGGTGCGGTGTCAAGCCGCAAAGTGATTAAGTGGCAGCCATTCACCACATGGCAGCCATTTCCTACAGGAGAAACCCACACATGACACCCGTCCTACAACGTGTCAACAGAACAGGCGCGGTGCTGGTGAGATAGCCCGGCAAGCCTTGTCGGGCAACCAATGATGTGACGTTAAGAGGTGCATTTAATGCACCCTGTCAGCCCATAGAGTTAGGTATGGTAGCACTGTTTGCTATCTTATCAGTGTGTAATGACTACTTTGCCACTGTGGTTACCCTTCGATCTTTAAAAGGAGGCCCATGGCAACCGTAAAAAGGATTAGAAGGTTGGAAAACTCACACCCCCATACGCGCGTAGTCGCTGCTGCCCTAAGGCAACCCCTGCCAGGCAAAGTGTACTATGCTCACCACCACATTTTCCACCATCAATCCACCAAAGCAGGAGTAAGGTTTTACGCCTCATGGCGGCCTGAACCTAGGTAAATTGCCCGCGTGATCTTTGTCGTGCTATTCCACGCTCGTCTGCTCTTTGTGCAACGCGTCGCCCCCCTGCCGAACTAGCAAGGGACCTCCTGGTCCCATAGGTGGTAGTGGTTTCCCGCGACATCTTTCGTGCGCCAGGTAGGGGGCTCGCTTGCGTGAACCTAAAGGCATGCAAAGCGCATCATCTTCACCACCATCTTCATGTTCGGCGACGCCATCGACCATGGCGCCTAAGAAGAAGCCCGGTCCTCTAGCTCATCCATGCACCTCGAAGGCTCCGCTGCCCGCGGCCTCTAACGCTACGGGGGGTGCGGAGGCGCACGAGGGCGCGGACGCTGCTAGGGAAGTGGTTGGAGCAGGCGGCGCCGTCACCACTTCCCCCTCGGCCGACGCGGGAGTAGGAGGTGCCGGAGGAGAGCCACATCAGCAGCACCCCGATGGACATGGCCCCAAGGTACGGGTGAGGGAGCCACTCCATCTACGCCCCTCTCCCCATCGACGGGCACAGCCGCAGCAACGGCGCTTGGACCGGGGTGGACCGCCGCCCTCTAGCCACCCCCACCATGGGTGCGGTTGCAGCGTGTACATATCTATAGAGCTGGATGACCATAGCCTGCGCTCGGTGTTGGTGGGTGCCTGCCTTTACACGAGAGCTGCGGCAAGTCTGTTAGCCGTCCGTTCGCACGTTCAAGCCAGAGATACATGAGAAGTACGATGGGAGGCTGAACTTGGCAGAGTTCCTGAGCTTCTACACCATCGTTGCTCAGGCTGCCAGGGGAAGAGATGAGAAGGTGTTCGCCAACTACTTGCCTTTGGCTCTCAAGTCCAATGTGAGGTCTTGGCTGATGCACCTATTAGAGAACTCCATTTCTTCATGGGCTGATCTGTGCCATGAGTTCATTGGCGCTTTCACCGGCGGTCATCAAGAACCCGGCAGGCCCAGTGATTTGCAACTTCTCCAGCAGAAGGAAGGAGAAACCCTCCGTAAGTACTTATAGAGATTCAGCAAAGTCCATAGAAATATCCCAAATATCCATCCGACAGCGGTAATAGCCGCCTTCCAGTCCAATGTGCGCAACTGTCGTATCCGTTCGTAGATGAACGTATGGTTGCCCAAGACTGTGAAGGATCTTTACACAGTAGTGGATAAGTGCACTCGGATGGAGGTGGGAAGGAAGTTACACGGAGAGGAAGATTGCACCAATGTTGATTCAGAGGATGAGGATGAATCAACTAGTCAGAAGAAGAGCAAGAAGCGCAGTAAGAAGCGGAGAGATAAGGAAGTCATGACTGTTGAAGGATCGGGTATGCCTAGTACCGGCAAGAAGGTCAAAGTTGAGGCCCTCGGCAAGGAAGCTGCCGTGTGCACTAACAGCCGGGAAGCCGCTGATGTCGCTTGAAGCTACGTTCATATTTCCCCAAAGAGGAAGGTATGATGCAGCACAGTGGCGGTAGGTATTTCCCTCAGATATGAAACCAAGGTTATTGAGCCAGTAGGATAACCAAGCAACACAACGTAAACTGCCCCTACACACAAATAACAACACCTCGCAATCCGACGTGTTAAAGGGGTTGTCAATCCCTTTTGGGTAACGGCGCCAGAAATGGCGTGTGATGGGAGATAAAGTTGTAAACATGGATAGATAGAACACCAAATAAAATAAATTGGAGCAAGGTATTTTTGGGTTTTGGGTTTAATAGATCTGAAAATAAAAGCAAATAAAAGGTAGATCGCAAAGGAAAATATATGAAAAAGAAGACCCGGGGGCCGCAGGTTTCACTGGTGGCTTCTCTCAAGAAAAATAGCAAACGGTGGGTAAACAAATTATTGTTGGGCAATTGATAGAACCTCAAATAATTATGACGATATCCAAGTGTTGGTGTCAAAACCGGCAGATCTCGGGTAGGGGGTCCCGAAATGTGCATCCAAGGATCGATGGTAACAGGAGACAGGGGACACGATGTTTACCCAGGTTCGGGCCCTCTTGATGGAGGTAATACCCTACGTCCTTCTTGATTGACTTTGATGATTATAGGGGGTTACAAGAGTTGATCTACCATGAGATCATGATGGCTAAACCCTAGATGTCTAGCCTATATGATTATGGTTGTGATTGCCTCTACGGACTAAACCCTCCGGTTTATATAGACACCGGAGGGGGCTAGGGTTGTACAGAGTCGGTTTACAAAGAAAGGAATATTCATCTCTGCATGCCAAGCTTGCCTTCGACACAAAGGAGAGTCCCATCCGGACACGGGGGAAAGTCTTCTATCTTGTATCTTCACGGCCCATTAGTCCGGCCCATGTTGCATAGCCTGGACGTTCGAGGACCCCGTAATCCAGGACTCCCTGAGTAGCCCCCGAGCCAGTCTTCAATGACGACGTGTCCGTCGCACAAATTGTCTTCGGCATTGCAAGCCGGGTTCCTCCTCAGTAGATCTCCAAGCATCTGAACCAAAGGACTGTATTCGGATTTACATCTTCGGTCTTCGGTCTTCGGCATCACATTAAATGTTATATCCTTCGGCTTCTGCGCCATCGCCGCTCCAACTCCCATGTGTCAGATGAATACGAAGGGTCCAAGCATTTTTACACGTAACACCTGGGCCGTGTAAGGAAGGCGTCTATTTAAGGAGATTGAATCTCAGATGCCATTCCACACCAGGCGGAAAATCCTTAGAGCTTGTCACAAGAAACCACGCAAACAAGGCCAGTGCTCCCAGTTCTTCTTCCCGCCACCATGCCCACCAAAAGGTGTTTGGGAGAGTTGTTATGTATCCCACGCCCAGCTGACCAAGCTCCAGATGCAGGGATATCTCCCTCCTGCGGATCTAGTCCCCGTTCGGGCGGGATTAACCTCCTTTACTGGCGAAGCCCTGGCGGAAAATTTCCCAAACCCTTCAGAAGGGGAGCGAGTATGCTTCGTTTCCTTTTTATTAAGAGGCATTGGATTTCCAATCCATCCTTTCCTCTGAGGTCTCCTGGAGTACTATGGCCTCCAACTGCACAATCTTACGCCAGGCTCCATTCTGCACATCGCGGGCTTCGTCACTCTTTGCGAGTTGTTCCTAGGATGTGAGGCCCATTTTGAATTATGGAGGAATCTTTTCTGCATCATCCCTCGCTCCCAAAAGGGATCCATATTCGAGGTGGACGGCGCCGAAGTGTGGCGTATAGCCAGGACAGGATACCTATCCGGCACTCCAAAGAACGCATCCGAAGAGTGGCCCTCGGAGTGGTTTTATATTGAAGACGTCATTCTACCTGAGCCAGTCCGACGAGGCCTAACTGTGTTTTCCAATGCTTCGTTAAAGAAGCACCACAGCTGCCACCCCGAAGCCTCGAGAAGGAAGACAGTGCGGAGGTTCAGATGCTAATGGACAAGATAAAGACACTCACCCAATCCAGACTGTCCATAATTGAGGCAATGGCGATTTCCATAATGCGGGGCGTTCAGCCACCCCAATCCACAGGACTCCCCATGTGGCATTACAACGGAGAAGACGACGCATCACGATGCAGACGTAAGGGTCCGGATGACTTCGCCGCCCTGGCTGCCATGCTGGCTGATCTTTTTAAGGGGGAGAAAGAGGAACTCACCCGCCTCAAGTGCCGAGATGGCTTTTCCATGTACAATCCTCCCAGCTGGGTAAGCCTTTGCCCAGTAATTTTACTTAATGCTCCTCCTGAGTCGTATCCAGCTAAACTTAACCTCACCATTTCTTGACAGGAATGGAGGAAAGTTGTCATGGAGATCTATAGCCCTGCCCCGCAGCCGGAGGACCATAATCGGGACCTGGATCCCGGATTCGAAGAGGATCTGGACATATCTATAGAGCTCAAGGAGGGGGGTTTCTATCAAGTGAGTTATGACGACACAGATGTGGCCATTATAGCCGATTACCACGACCTTCTCCCTTCCTCCCACATAATTACCCTTATGGTGTCTCCTCAAAAAGAGTTTTCTCACTGTGCTTCATCCACTGCAATGTCTTGTGTTTTAAAAGGGGTGGCGCTCATCTCGCCACGCCACGTCGGGATCGTCCCTTAAGAAGGGTACGCCGACACAAGGCGGATCTTCAAAAAGAAAGGCCCCAGCGATTCTTCCAAGCTCCGACCTTTATCAAGAAGGTATAGTTTTTGATACGCCCTGCGGCAAACATGCCGAACTGTGACTTTTTTTCTCATTCCCCATATTCCAGGAAGAGCACTCACCGAACTATATCTGGAGACCTCGCCGGACATACGTCCATCAATCCGACCCCGGACCTTGCCTCTAGGGCGAGAGTTGATATGGGTGCCATACCGAATTGTCCTCTCTTCGATGATTTGGATAATGTATCCGTTACCAACTCCGAGGTGGAGAGTGCCATGGGCCATCGGTGCGGGAGGGCAGCTATGCGTGATCCTAATTTTACTGAAGAGGCATTCAATGCCTTCAGTTCGGCGGATGCATATATCCGGGCTGCTCGAGACGGGCTTGCCGTGGCCACTCGCCAACTTTCAAAGGATATGCGGGCAAGATCATTTTGTGTAGATCTAATAGTCATATACCAGTAGCCCCCAAGACTTAAAAACAGTTGAAGCAACTGATTTTAAGGATCGATGTATAATCAGATACTTACGGAGAAGTGTCGGACCCAGCTCGCTATTGTTACTGTCGAACTGGAGAAGTCGAGGGAGGCACCGACTGGTAATGTTTCCTTTTGTGTGGAAAAATAATCATGTGCCAGTGATGTTTATGCAAATGAACACTATTGCATTTCACAATGGCAGGATCGGTGGCACAACTGGAAGAGAAACTGAAGGCCGTGCAAGCGGACAAAGAACATGCCTAAAGGCAAGAGGCCACTGGTCATCGTGTACTGACACGGACCAGGGATGAGAAGAATAAGTTGCAGGACGCCAACATCCAGCCCGACGAAGAGCTGAAAGATGTGCGAGCCCAACTAGCGGACGCCTTGAAGGAGAACAAAAAGCTGAGAGCCCGCATATTCAGTATGCCTTTTAACTTATTGTCCTTATAGTTCGTTGATGCGATTCCTAACAAGTTTATTCCTGTAGGTGTGTTGACTCGTCAGCCCGAAGAAGAGGTGTCTGTATTTCAAGGAGATCTGCTACAAGAGCTGTCCAAGGTGCATGAGCGAGCACGGAAGGCAATGAGAAGCATCGCTAAGGCTTTATGGCCAGCCGATTCTCCTCCAGGAAGTATGGAGGACCTTGTGAATTTATTCAAGGGAGCTCGGTGCTGTTTTGGGCTATGGAAGATATCAGCATGCCGAGAAGGTGCTCGAGAAGCCTGGGCCATGGTAAAACACAGTACACTAGACTTGATCCCAATCATATGGCCCGGGTCGAACCACGAGGATCCGACGGATAGGAAATTCTGGTCAGCCTGCTGTACGACCAAGTGAAGGTGGCCGCCAAATTCTCCCAACAAGATTGTAAACTAGACAGCCTGTTAGAGGGTCTAGAGGAAGAAGTTTTTGAGTCTAAGTAGCAATGTACTTTTGTCAACAAACTTGTCTCCATCCGAATTTGTAAAACGATTGTCATGGCAGACTTTCTGCTTCGACCTCCGAAAACCCTAGGTTAGGAGTGTTTCCGAATACTATACCATAGGTAAACACCAAAGTATGTTCTGAAACCAGGAAGTCTGGTCATCGTTGCTTGAACAGGCAAGTTGTATTCGGGGAGTTATGTTATATTACATTTGATTGTAAGAAACATCTTCCAGAGAGAATAGTTCTGTTAAGGGTTCCTTTCCCTGGGCTGGTATGTGGTTCTTTGTGCATACCAAAGTTGTGATGCTAAAAAATCACAGTACGTGTTTATACTCTGGGGTTTTGTAGTGCCATGAGGGCAGTTCGTCTTTTACTCACCGACCAATCATTCCCTTAAGAACGCTAGCTTTCGGCTTCAACCGTCTGAGGTACATGTCCAGATGACCCGGTTGTAACAATCGCAGAGGTGCTCCCTTTATGCCCTAGCCGAATAAACGGGAACATAGGGCATAAGCATAGGAGCCAGGCAACCCAGCTTGGAAAAAACTTAAGTTATAAAGGTGCATATAATGGTGAAGAAAATACTTATATGGATAGATAACACATATATATGGTGAGCTTGATGCTCGAAAAATAATAACAAGGATAAGCTTCTTGTGAAAAGAAGCCCCCAGGTGCTGTAGGGTAAGTACATTTGAGGATGTGATGTGACCATAGACCGCGCTATTCCATGTACACTGCAGATTGGAGGTTTTTGTATTGAGGTGTCGTCGACACAACCAGAGAAGCAAGAGATCAAACCAACCTTCAGAACACCATGCAACTTCTTTTGTATTGGTCGTGTGTGTCTGGAGTACCAGGACGTGAAGGCCGAAGTCCCAAGGCACGTGGAGGAGTCCAAACCATGTTGATTTAGCTTTAACATACGTACGTTCCTTGAGTACTAGCTTGTTTTGGATTTTTGTAATCAGCTTGCCGGATACTTAATTAATTAAATCATGATTAGTTAGAATAGGAAAGAGATAAGAGTCCGTATCTTTTTAGCTTGTTTGTTAGGTCGGTTAGTTCATGTTTAGTTTTGTCTATAAAACAGGCATGCCTCGGCCTTGTACGGGACGGAAGTTTTTGGAGTTAAAAATACAGAGAATAAGCATCGCGTGGGATGCACCAAATATCTGAGTTCTTTTGCTAATCCTCGAGGGATTTAGTTGCTGCCGCGCCCCCGATTCGATCCTATCATTTCCGTTTGCAAGTTTTATTCTTTGGTCTTCTTGCATATTGCTTGATCCAAGAACCGATCTGCTACTCATCTTCTACGTCTGCTATTACGACTTATGTTCGTTGTGGAATTTTCTACTTCATCGAGCATCATGAAAGATTGGGCCAACAAAAGACTCGCCATCTAGTCGGGTCACATCAAGTGGTATTCAGAGCAAGGTTGATCGCGGTACAATTTTATTCTCTTCTCTTCAGTTGATCTACTTGAGTTGCTACAATGGTGAATTCACAGAAATCAAATTCAAGTGTGCATGGTGCACATGAAGGAGATGCGGAAGACGAGCTTCCCTTGCCCACATATGATCCGAGTGTTGCGCCGGCTATCATGCTAGGATTGGAGGCAACTCGTGACTATGTGCTGAATCTAGTGGGGAGGCGCATCGACAAGGTTGAGGAAAGTCTAGGAAAAAGATTGTTGATTTGACTGAGGCCCTTCATCGATTGAGACCACGTTCACCACCTAGTGATGGGTCTGCTGCACCGCGTTGTCATCGGCAATTATCTGGACAACGGGTAGGCGAACAAGTTCGCAACAATGGTGAGCATCAAGACCATAAATCTGAGGGGGGCAGTAACTATTATGAGCCTGTTCGGCATGCTTATAACCATCATGGAGGTGCCCTACACCATGGGGGAGGACATGAACGTCCGCGGCGCGCCTACGAAGATGATGGTATTGGAAGAACAAAAATTTCCATACTGTCGTTTAGCGGCAAAGACAACCCGGATGATTATTTGGAGTGGGAGATGCGAGTGGATCGGATTTTTGATGGACAACAGTACACCGAGGAGAAAAAGGTTCGTGCTACCTCTATTGACTTCACGGGCTAAGCTTTAATATGGTGGAACCAACTATGTCGTGCAGGAGGACGCCCGGAGCTTGGAATCAGATGAAGAGTATCATGAAAAGACGCTTCGTTCCGGAGCACTTCACTAGGACCTTGTACACATGCTTGCAGCAGCTTCGACAAGGTAACTCTAGTGTTGAGGAGTATTATAAGGATATGGAAACATTACTGATTCGTACAGGGCTAGAGGAGCCAGAAGAAGCTACAATGGCATGGTTCATGCATGGTCTGAAATCAGAGGTACGAGACCGTGTCGATATGATACAATATAATGGATTGCATGGATTATTACACCATGCCATTCGAGCAGAGCAGCAAGTCAAGCGCCGTGTTGATCATGATAATTTATCAAACTCGATGCGGTGTAATTTTCAGAGAGAGGGTGGATGTAATAGCGGTTTCAAGTCAGATTCTAAGTTGGCTACCAAGGAAGTATCTCAATCCAAGGTTGAATCGTCTCGTGCTTCTAACGCCCGACTAGTGATATTGTGTGCTTCAGGTGTGGTGGCAGGGGGCATCAGAAGTTTGAGTGTCCTAATGAGAAGAGGGTTCTCCTCATAGAAGAAGGATACATGTCTGCGAGTGATGGAGAAAAAAATGTTGACACGTCTAGTGAGAAATCTAAAGATGATGAAAAAGTTACTGTGGGTTTTGAAGCCACGGAAGCATGCCCGTCATTAATGGTGCAACGAGTGCAAGAAGATCGTGTTGAGGATAAGGGGAAGCGCTAGAATATTTTTTAGTCTGAGTGTAAGATCAACAACACCAATTGCAAGTTGATAATAGATGGTGGAAGCTACACCAATGCAGTCAGCAAAGGGTTGGTTGATCCTTTGGGGTTGCCTGTATGGAAGCACCCGCAACCCCATCATGTCGAGTGGATGTATCATACATGGAAGTTAAAGGTTACTCATAAGGTGCGCGTCAAATTTTCCGTTGTTGATTATACTGATATGGTGATATGTGATGTCATGCCTATGGATGCATGTCACTTGTTATTGGGGAGACCATGGCAATATGATCACGATGCTACACATGAAGGTCGGACGAATACATATTCATTTTGGGATTCTAGGAAGCGACGCATGCTGCGACCGATGTTTGAGAATGCAATCAAGGTGGATGGACATGTCACATTGAAGAAGAAGGTTGCAATGACTGCCTCGAAACTGAGGACGGTTTCTTTTGAAGGGGGAGGGGATGATGTGACCATAGACCGCGCTATTCCATGTACACTTCAGATTGGAGGTTTTTGTATTGAGGTGCCGTCGACACAACCAGAGAAGCAAGAGATCAAACCAACCTTCAGAACACCATGCAACTTCTTTTGTATTGGTCGTGTGTGTCTGGAGTACCAAGACGTGAAGGCCGAAGTCCCAAGGCACGTGGAGGAGTCCAAACCATGTTGATTTAGCTTTAACATACGTATGCTCCTTGAGTACTAGCTTGTTTTGGATTTTTTTGATCAGCTTGACAGATACTTAATTAATTAAATCATGATTAGTTATAATAGGAAAGAGATAAGAGTCCGTATCTTTTTAGCTTGTTTGTTAGGTCGGTTAGTTCAGGTTTAGTTTTGCCTATAAAACAGGCAAGCCTTGGCCTTGTATGGGACGAAAGTTTTTGGAGTTAAAAATACAGAGAATAAGCAGCGTGGGATGCACCAAATATCAGAGTTCTTTTGCTAATCCTCGAGGTATTTAGTTGCTGCTGCGCGCCCGGTTCGATCCTATCGTTTCTGTTTGCAAGTTTTATTCTTTGGTCTTCTTGCATATTGCTTGATCCAAGAACCGGTCTGCTACTCATCTTCTACGTCTGCTATTACGACTTATGTTCATTGTGGAATTTTCTACTTCGTCGAGTACCGTGAAAGATTGTTCCAAGAAAAGACTCGCCATCTAGTCGGGTCACATCAAGATGTCTACCCTTCAGGTGTACGGTTTATCCGAACACGGACTAGAAGTCATATAGAAACGAGGCAAAAAGGGAAAAACTGTAAAAAGGAGAAAATACACAACAAGAAAAAAGGTATATGTGCGGACTTAGGCGTAGAATCTTCGGAGCCTTGCGGCGTTCCATGAGTTTGGCTCCAAACGATTATCCGAAGCATTGCGAAGACGATAGGCTCCTCCAGTGAGAACTTCATCTATAATGAAGGGACCCTCCCATTTGGGCTTGAGCTTGTCCTTTTTCTTTTCTGGTAGGCGTAAAACTAGTTCACCGACATTGTAGGTCTTTGCCCGTACTTCTCTGCTTTGGTATCGCTGAGCCTGCTGTTGATAGAATGCGAAACGGGCCTTTGTGACATCACACTCCTCCTCAAGGTCGTCCAGGTCGTCCTGCCGATCGAGCTCGGCTTCTCTCTCTTCGTACATGCGCACTCGAGGTGAGTCATGAATAATGTCGCAAGGTAAGACTGCCTCCGCACCGTACACCATGAAAAAGGGTGTATATCCAGTCGTGCGATTGGGTGTGGTCCGCAGCCCCCAGAGTGCAGAATCGAGTTCCTCGACCCAGTGTTTGTTTGATTCTTGCAGAGATCGCACTAGTCTGGGTATAATGCCGCTCATTATCATGTCGTTAGCCCGTTCGACCTGACAGTTTGTCTGAGGGTGGTATACAGAGGCGTAATCAAGCTTGATGCCCAAGTTGGCGCACCAAGTTTTCACCTCGTCGGTTGTAAAGTTAGAGCCATTGTCAGTAATAATACTGTGCGGGACACCGTAATGGTGTACGATGCCGGATATGAAGTCTATCACCGGTCCGGCTTCCGCCATTTTAACTAGTTTAGCTTCTATCCACTTAGTCAACTTGTCGACCATTACCAACAAGCATTTCTTCTTATGGCTTCCCCCTTTAAGAGGTCCGGCCATATCGAGCCCCCAGACCGCAAAGGGCCAAGAAATGGGGATTGTTCGAAGGGCAGTAGGCAGCATGTTGCTTTGGTTAGCGAAAAGCTCGCATCCAACGCATCGCTACACGAGGTCTTGTGCATCTGCCCGGGCTGTGGGCCAAAAGAAACCCGTGCGGAAGGCTTTGCTTACAAGGGCCCGGGCTGCGGCATGATGGCCGCCAAGACCAGCGTGTATCTCAGCTAAGAGCTATCATCCCTCGTCTTCGGAGATACATCGTTCAAGGACCCCGGTAGTACTTTTCTTGTATAGTTCTCCTTCATGAACTTTGTAGGCTTTCGAACATTGAACGATGCAACGGGCCTCAGTCTGATCCTCAGGGATGTAACACCCACAATGCGGCTATATCTACCATGTGCCGGGGCACGACTTAGAGGCATAGCCACATGGTAGTTTTGTCGCAAGAGGGGTAATCTTCACACAATCCCATGTACTGAATAAGAAAGGGATAAGGAGTTGTCTTACAATCACCACTTCACACAATACATAAATAATTCATACATCATCCAAATACACTCAAAGACCGACTACGGCCAGAAAAAAGGAAGACAACCCCAAATGCTAGATCCCCGATCGTCCCAACTCGGCCCCACTACTGATCATCAGGAAACCAAATGTAGTAACGATCCAGATCCTTGTCGAACTCCCACTTGAGTTCGGTAGCATAACCTGCACTGGTATCCTCGGCACCTACAACTGTTTGAAAGTATCCATGAGACTTGAGGACTCGGCAATCTCACACCTGTGAGATGAAGATTATTTAAGCTTATGGGTAGGAGAAGGTAGTGGGGTGGAGCTGCAGCAAGCACTAAGCATATATGGTGGCAAACATACACAAATAAGAGCGAGAAGAGAAGCAACACAATGGTCGAGAAGCTAGAAGTGATCAAGAAATGATCCTGAAACTACGTTCAAGCATAACACAAGACCGTGTTCACTACCCGGACTCCGCCGAAAAGAGACCATCACGGCTACACGCGCGGTTGATTCATTTTAATTAAGTCAAGTGTCAAGTTCTCCACAACCGGATATTAACAAATTCCCATCTGCCACATAACCGCGGGCACGGCTCTCGAAAGTTTAGACCCTGCAGGGGTGTCCCAACTTAGCCCATCACAAGCTCTCACGGTCAACGAAGGATATTCCTTCTCCCGGAAAGGCCCGATCAGTCTCGGAATCCCGGTTACAAGACTTTTCGACCATGGTAAAACAAGACCAGCAAGACCACCCAACTGTGCCGACAAATCCCGATAGGAGCTGCACATATCTCGTTCTCAGGGCACACCAGATAAGCTAAGTGTACAAGTACCAACATAACCCAAGTTGCCAAGGGACGGTCCCGCACAGTGCTCTAGTTTGGACCAACACTCAGAGCAGCACTGGCCCGAGGGTTTAAAATAAAGATGGCCCTTGAGTCCGCAGAAACCTAGGGAAAAAGGCTTAGGTTGCAAATGTTAAAACCAAGGTTGGGCCTTGATGGAGGAGTTTTATTCAAGGCGAACTGTCAAGGGGTACCCATAACACACAACCGCGTAAGGAACGCAAAATCAAGGAATATAACACCGGTATGACGGAAACTAAGGCGGCAAGAGTGGAACAAAACACCAGGAAAAAGGCCGAGCCTTCCACCCTTTACCAAGTATATATACGCATTAATTAAAATAAGAGATAATGTGATATCCCAACATATCCATGTTCCGACATGGAACAAACTTCAACTTCACCTGCAACTAGCAATGCTATAAGAGGGTCTGAGCAAAAGCGGTAACATAGCCAAACAACGGTTTGCTAGGAAGGTGGGTTAGAGGCTTGACATGGCAATATGGGAGGCATGATATAACAAGTGGTAGGTAGCGCGACAAAGCGATAGAACGAACAACTAGCAAGCAAAGATAGAAGTGATTTCGAGGGTATGGTCATCTTGCCTGCAAAGTTCTCAGAGTTACCGAAAGCTTGATCCTCGATAGCGTACTCAACAGGTTCCCCAGTCTCTCACTCGTCTCCCGGATCTACCCAAGGCAAGAACACAAGCAATGGAGCAACAATCAGTCACGGTGTAATGCACAAGCAACATGATGCAATACATGGCATGATATGCAAGGTATGATATGCAATGCATATGCGTGCTCCGGAAGGGAAAGAAAGATCAAGGCATCAACTTGGCAAACCAAGTATGCCGCTGGAAAGATGAGGTGATTTCGGTCGAAATCGATATAGGGATCACCGGAAACGGATGCATGGTTTGCAAATGACAAGCAATATAAGGATGATGCGAAACTGCGATTAACAGCACGATAGCACTTAGAATGTAACAAGAAACTAAGCTACTGCACTCCAACATATCAACAAAGCATATTGCAGTGATGTACAAGAGATGCTTGACAAAACATGAACACTGATCTACGGCTAATTCACCATAGAACAGGTTGAAACAAGCATGGCAAAATTGCAAAAGATATCAGCTTCACAGACTTAGAGAAAATACTAACATGTCAAAAACAACATCAGGAAGCAATGTTTAGTGCAAGCAAACAACATGCTACAAGAACATATCATAGAAAACAAAGGCATGACATGATTCTACTAAATGCATAGAACAAAAGTCCCTTAATGATCAAGAGCCAAAAAGGCACAGACGACATGATGGCACCCATGTAAACATAGCAAGTTTCATAAACAGATTCAGACTTAGAAGAAAAACAGAGCATGGTATAAACAGTTTCGTGATAGAAAATTTGCGAGCTCATGCCACTGACCCCAAAGCATTGCATGACAACATAAGCATACCAACAGTAAGAAAACATGTTCACGAAGCTAAACACGGCAAGATAAAGTTAATAGGATACATGGATCACTAGCAACAACCATGGCAATATTGATTAACATGTTAACAATCTGCTAAGAACAATATATAGCAAAAGTAGAGCAAGAAAAAGACATGCTAGAGCACTCCATAATTTCAACCAGGGGCATGAATGGATAGAGCATAACCACATGTTCCATAATTTCATAGAATGTGTCGGGGTATTGGGTCCCGGCAAACCCTTAAGGTTCGAACACTAGGGTGCGTGCGAAGTCTTTCCCTCCAACCGATCTACGCTCTAGCTTGCTAGGATCTCGCGGACGAACTCGACGAACTCACAACACAGAAGGACACAAGGTTTATACTGGTTCGGGCCACCGTTGTGGTGTAATACCCTACTCCAGTGTGGTGGTGGTGGATTGCCTCTTGGGCTGATGATGAACAATACAAGGGCAGAACGGCCTCCTGAGGTTGAGGCGTTCTTGTGCTCGGTGAGCTTGTGTGTGAGGTGGTCTCTCTTTTTAGCTCAACTCTTCTCTCTTTAGCTGAGCCCTCTCTTTCTCCCCCCGACCCCTCTCCACTATGGTGGCTAGTCCTATTTATAGAGGCTCTGGTCCTCTTCCCAAATATCCAGCGGGAAGGAGCCAACAATGGCGGGCTAATTTGAAGGGGCGCAACTAGTACAAGCTATCCTGACAAAAGTAGTCTTCGCCTGCACAAAGTTCTGGTGGTGACGTCGTTCTGGGCTCCACGGTGACCTCCGTCTTGCAGTCCTCGATCTTGGTCTCGTTGCACCAAAATGGCAACCTTTGCCTGATGCCTCGATACCCCACGGCTGCGCTTGCCCCCCTTTGCACCAAAGAGGAAACAAGGACGCTGTGCACGCTGGCGCCCGCCTGGTGTCGATCGTCACGGCTCACATCATGAGAACCTCGTGAGGTTCGCCTTGCCTTGATATCTCCGCTCCTCATGAGCCTGGCTAGGCCGCTCCAGAGGAGGTCTTGCATCATCCGCCTCGCGAGGCTTGGCCCCTCGCGAGGGTCTTGGGCGCTTCATTGGTGAGGATGGGCCGTACAGTCTGCTGTCTTAGCCACACGGCAAGCTACAGGCAGGCAAGTCTGGGGACCCCCGTTCCCAGAACGCCGACAGTAGCCCCCGGGCCCAAGGTGCGCGCGGGCTTGGCTTGACGGCGAAGCCAAGGTTCAAGCTCGAAGCGCCATGGGCCCCCAAAGCCTGCGGCCTCGGTTGACGCGTGGCGGTTGATTGGACGTGGGCATCTTCGCTTCCCCATGCTGCCTTTGAATCCGCCTGGCTATGCGGCCCCGCTTCTTGCATAGTTATTCCTCCCCCTCTGTGCCTGGCTTTCCAATCTTCCAATCTCTCTGCTTCCTCGACGCCCTTCTCCGCCTTCCCAGTCCAACCAGTGTTCCACCCGCTTTACCGCCATGGCGCCGAAACAAGCCGACAAGGGGAAGAAACCTCTGTCCTCGCCAACTGAGCCTCCATCCTTCGAGCCGGCGCTCAGCCAGCCTCGGGTGCTCAACGACGAGGCCATGGGCAAGGTGCGCCCCATGCTCGCCTCTGGTTTCAACGAGTGGGGAGAGACACCGGCCTGGCCCGTGTCTCGCTCTAGAATGGCTCGGGCAGTCACCGAGATCCCGATCTTTATTGACGCCCTCTGGGCTGGCCTACTTCCTCCCTTCTCCGCTTTCTTCAACGTGGTGCTTGAGCACTATCAGATTCATATGCTTTATCTCGACCCTCAATCTGTGACCCTTCTTGTCGTCTTTGCCTTCGTGTGTGAGGCCATGGTGGGCATCACCCCCTCCGTGGTGCTCCTCCTCCACTTCTTCTTGCTGCATCTCATTGGTGCCCGACAGAGCTCAGGGTGTGTGGGCTTTCAGGCCATGGCAGCAACGACATGCATGAGGATCGACTTCGAGCTTCCTTCATCCGCGAGCGAATTCCGCACATGATGGGTTATTGTTGATGCCGGTGTGCTCAAACCTCTGCTCCAAGCTCTGGTGGGGCCTGCCATTCCAAACTCCGGCTGGGGTCACCAGAGGCTCACGAGTCCCTGTCTTGCCCCCGTCTGGGCCATGCTGCGGTGGTTGAAGGACCTTGGTGTGACTGCGCCCATGGCGGTGAGGGAGTTCGTCAGGCGTCAAGTTGCCCCGCTTCAGCGTCATTCTCGCTCGATGTGGGACTTTCTCAACAGTCGGGACAACATGAGGTTTCAGGAGGAGGGGATTCCTCTTGCTGTGCGGCAAACTATGCTCACGGTGCTATCCGGTGTCCCTTTGCTAGACGAGATGCCTAGGAAGAGTTGCATGTTGAACCGCAGCG
This sequence comes from Triticum dicoccoides, assembly GCF_002162155.2. Taxonomy (NCBI): domain Eukaryota; kingdom Viridiplantae; phylum Streptophyta; class Magnoliopsida; order Poales; family Poaceae; genus Triticum; species Triticum dicoccoides. Next base: position 424,825,314 of record NC_041384.1, read on the forward strand.
AGAACAAGGTTACCTTCATTGCGACCATGCCTTCCTTTGATGAGTGGGGGCTGCGCCCAATTGGATTGGAGGGACCCCGCAAGAAACCTGTCATCGTGGTCCCATTCTTCGCCGCCGGTGACGAGCTCACCCCAGGTGATGGTGCGGGGGAGCGAGCTGCGACGGGGGCCGGTTGCTCAGGCGCTGAGGAGCACGTGCCGAGTAGTGATCCAGGGGCGTCGTCCTCGGGAGCTTGCGACGCCTCTCCTGAGGCTCCAGTCGCCGATGAGGTGCGGCATGCGGCTCCCGAGGTTGAGGCTTCAGTGGCCTTGGGAGGTCGCAGCGAGAGAAAGAGCTGGGCTGTTCGCCGCAGCCCGGCTCCCCTGAAGCCATCCCTCTTGGTTCTCCTTCGGCTCCGCCACGCGCCGGCCGTCACGTCCAGCGCTTCGGTCGCCTTTGCATGGACTTTGAGGAGCTCCTCAAGAGGAAGGGATCCCCCAGCGGCAGCAACATCTTTGGACCGTTGAAGCGACAGAAGTACATCGCCATCGACGAGTAAGTACCTCTCCTTGGTGATCTTCTATGTGCCGCCTTCTCTTCCTGACGAGTGCCCCCTCAGGTCCCCTTCTGCTAGGGCCGCGAAACCTCTGGAGAAGCGGCTCCCTCTTGTTCCATCGCACTCGCTAAGCTCCAGCGCTTCAGGCCCAGAGGCTGCCCGCGGCGCGGGGTCAGCCTCGGGAGCTGGTCCGTCGTCAAGGCACCCTGAGCTTGTGCCTTCACCGCCCTTACTACACGGCCTTTCTTGGAGCGCAGCGGGCGTGGCAAGGGCTCCTCCCTTGGTCATGATTGGTGGATGGCTAGCCTCGATGCTGGAGCCACCTTCAAGCAGTGGGCCCTGCTCGGCCCGGGGCCCTCGCGAGGGTCAGCCGGCGCCTGGGGCCGTGCTAGCCCCCAGCCCCCAACCGGGAGACGGCGCGCCACTTGATGCCCCACCCATAGCCCCTGAGGCGGAGGATGAGATGGGGCGAGCGTTCGAGCTCGAGCGCGGGCGCAGCGTGGTCCGCCACGAGCTCTTCCAGGAGCCGATGGGTGCGATGAATCGCATTGATGAAGAGCTTGCTGGCGTCGATTCACGTCTTGAGGCTGAAGGTCTTCGGTTGGTGGAGGAGCGGCGCAAGCTGTGTGTGGCCATCAACCTTGGCCGTTATTATTGCGACCTCGAGAACGCGAAGGTTGAGGCGTCCCTCAAGGTTGCCAATGAGGCCCGCTTGTGAGCTTTGGAAGAAGCCCACGAGGCCGATTGCCGCCGCGAGGCCGCGGAGGAGCGCGCGTGGGAGATCCAGGCCTGGAGCGCATCCCTTGAGCAGCAAGCCGAGGTGTGCAGGGCCGCCCTCGCGTCGATGAGGGGGACGCCTGTGGAGGAAGAGGAGATCTGGCAGCGTGAGGAGGCGCTGGCCCTGGAGGCCGTGGAGCGCAGCCTCGAGCTCAAGCGGCTGGAGACGAGGGAGCGTCAAGTCGCTCAAGCCGAAGATGTCGTCGGGGCCCGTGAGGCCGGAGTCGAAGAAGAGATCAATCGCCGGGTAGCCGTGGTTCGCGCCGACCTGGAGGGCAGGTACGACTTGAGGCTGGAGCTCGCCGGTCAGGAGGGCGCGCGCAGGGCCGCCACCCTCAGGCCCAGGTTGGACGAGGCCGAGAGGCGTGCTGAGGCCACAACCGCCGCCCTGGTTACGGCACAGGCGGACCTGGCCTCCGTCCGCGCCGAGCTGCTTTCCCTCTGGAGGCGAATTGACGATGCCGAGGCCGTCGCTCGGCAAAACAGAGAAGAAGTGCTCCAATGCCAAACACTGGAGCGTGTGCATGGCCCTGTGCTTCAAGACCTTTGGAACAAGGCCAACACCTCCCTGGGCCATATCTGCGACGAGAACGCCATGACCCCTCACTCGAGTGACTACGCCAGCCACCTGACCTTCTTCACTGAGGTGGTAACACGCCTGGAGGCTCAATCCACCAGAGCTTGGTAGCTTGTGGAGGAGAGGGGTCGTGGCCTGCTTCAACGCGCCTTCTCCCGTGTCTTCAGCCACCTCCTGAACACCGACCCCAACTTCGACTTTGATGCCGCCATTGCTCCTGTGCCCATCGCCGTCCGGGGCAACTTGGCGCGTTGGGTAGAGGATCATGTCGACGCGTTGGTTAGGGCCTTCACCTTGGAGGACGATGGTGTGGTGGTCGCCGCAGACGAAGGCGATGTGGTCAACGATGGTGGTGGGGGCGTCGCTGACGGCGCCGACGATTCCGACGAAGGTGCTGACGATGCGAGCGACACGTCCCTGGATGACGCAGCGAGCGATATCTCTGGCTGATCCCATATTCTCCTATTGTTTTATTCTGCACGCAAAACTTGAGCGTGGCCCTAGGAAAACTTGTGAGAGCATTTTGAGAGCGGGAGCCCCTCATGTAAATGAATCGCAGTTTTTACTTTCCTATGCAATGTGGAAATGTGTCCTCGTGAATTTGTGAAGCTGTGGGCGAGTTTCCGGACGCGGATTACCTTAGCCAGCGCCTGTTTAGGGCTGGGTCATGAGGCGATGAGTTCCGGAGAATCTTACGGGGCTTGCCGCCCCGTTTGAAGGGGGTCCCGGAAAGGGGGAGCACCGGGCATAGTGCTAGCGCGTGCTCTACGCGGTTCGGCTCGCGAGGAGGTTTGCGAGGGAGAGGCGACGGATGTGAGTCCCAAACCAAACAAGATCCAGAAAGCGAGAAATGGCTCGAACGAGAAAAGGCACCCCCGCACGGAATGATAAAATTCAGCTTCAACTTAAATCCAGAACCAGAAAGCAAAGCCACAGAAAGAGAGATCCAAAGCAAAAGGTCGTGTCCGGCACCTAGTCTAGTCTTCGGGTCTTCAAGTCTTCTCACCGGCGCGGAGCTAAGTGCTGTCCACTAGGCGTGGGAGGGAGCCCCAGGGCCTGAGGCCGGCGCTCCTGAGATTTCGGGGCGTGTACAGCCCCAACTCATTATTACGTGAGAGTGTCACGGGCGGCGAGCTTCACGGGCACCGGGCCTTCTTCATAGGTACTGGGCTTGCTTCATATCGCTAGACGAGGGCCCCGCCTTGTGCCACTCTTGACCTTCTTTGAGCCGGCCGGAGACCAGGACGGTACAAAGGAGGGAAAGAGGTCGCCAGCGGTTCCCTCGGCGACCACGGGTCCTCTGCCAGAGGAAGGGTTGTTGAAGCCGCCCCGGCAGAGGGCCTACCTCCGGGTGTCCCCTGGTTTCGCGTGCCTTGGGGAGGGGCCTTGCTCCTGGCTCCCTCTCGGCGGCCCCCAGCGTGTCTCCCTTGTTGAGACGGGTGCCGCTGTGCTGGGGTCATCGATCGGTGCTGCAACCTAATTCATCGGTAGCCCATGGTTAGCATAAGCCTGTTCCTGAGAGGTTAGCGGTACCCAGTAGTTGCCGTCGCCGGCGCGATCGCTGTGTTCTCCACTGGCTCTTAAAAGGCTTCGACTCCTAGCGCCCCTTCTCTCTAGTCTTCTCCAACGAATGAGCCGATGTCGTCCTTTGGCGCGTACCCTTGGTCCATCATGCGTGGCACGTAGGCTTCCGGGGCTGTCACCTCGTACACCATGCCGTGGTGCCCCACACTCCATGTTGCTCCGCCCATGATGGCGTCCTGGGGATGATAATACAACATCCGATCAGGGCCATGAGAGGTGACACTTGCGCTCGTGCTTCTCGAGGGCAGCATGAGGGGAGTGGAACCCCCTACGCCGCCGGCTGTGCTGATGTTGGGGAAGCCCCCGGGCATAGTCGACGGCGTGTAGATGTGGTGAGGCTCGCTGCATGACCTTGCATTGGCCTGGGGGGAAGTCGGTAGCTGAAGGGTGGCGCTCCTGATGCCGCTGCGTCCAAGAGCTCCGCGACACGCTCAAGCAGCGTGTACCGGCCGCTCTCCATCAGCCTGCATCGCAGCAACTCCCTTGCCACTGTGAGTGCCGGCCGCATGTTCGCTTGCTCCCGCCGTGAGTGCGACGCCATCGCAGCGGCATGACTTTCTCCTCTCACCGCAGCCCGCGCTTGCCGCGGGGTGAGGGTGGATGATGCCTGGCCGCGCTGTCTGTGCCCGGCAGAGCTCGATGACGCCCGCGCCGCCTAGGGTGCGGGGTCGAGATCTTCATGGGCAGGCGGCGGCGTCCGGGCCAGCCAGGCCGCCCAGCGGTCGGGTCCGGCTCTTGGGTCGCCGGACACCATAGCCGGTGAACGTCGGAGAGCCGATTGGCGGAGAAAAGGCTCCGGCGCACCCCTACCTGGCGCGCCAAATGTCGGGGTATGGGGTCCTGGCAAACCCTTAAGGTTCGAACACTGGGGTGCGCGCGAAGTCTTTCCCTCCAACCGATCTACGCTCTAGCTTGCTAGGATCTCGCGGACGAACTCGACGAACTCACAACACAGAAGGACACAATGTTTATACTGGTTCGGGCCACCGTTGTGGTGTAATACCCTACTCCAGTGTGGTGGTGGTGGTGGATTGCCTCTTGGGCTGATGATGAACAATACAAGGGCAGAACGGCCTCCTGAGGTTGGGGCATTCTTGTGCTCGGTGAGCTTGTGTGTGAGGTGGTCTCTCTTTTTAGCTCAGCTCTTCTCTCTTTAGCTGAGCCCTCTCTTCCCCCCCCCTCGATCCCCCTCCACTGTGGTGGCTAGTCCTATTTATAGAGGCCCTAGTCCTCTTCCCAAATATCGAGCGGGAAGGGAGCCAACAATGGCGCGCTAGTTTGATGGGGGACAGCTAGTACAAGCTATCCTGACAAAAGTAGTCTTCGCCTGCACAAAGTTCTGGTGGTGACACCGTTCTGGGCTCCACGGTGACCTCCGTCTTGCAGTCCTCAGTCTTGGTCTTGTTGCACCGAAATGGAAACCTTTGCCTGATGCCTCGGTACTCCGCGGCTGCGCTTGCCCCCCTTTGCACCAAAGAGGAAACAAGGACGCTGTGCGCGCTGGCGCCCGCCTGGTGTCGATCGTCATGGGTCACGTCACGAGAACCTCATGAGGTTCGCCTTGCCTTGATATCTCCGCTCCTCGTGAGCCTGCCTAGGTAGGCCACTCTAGAGGAGGTCTTGCGTCGTCCGCCTCGCGAGGCTTGGCCCCTTGCGAGGGTCTTGGGCGCTTCGTTGGTGAGGATGGGACGTACGGCCTGCTGGCTTAGCCACGCGGCAGGCCGCAGGCAGGCAAGTCTGGGGACCCCTGTTCCCAGAACGCTGACAGAATGCACACATCAAATGCAACCAAAATGACAAATCACCATGTTCTGCTAAGCACCAGCAGTTATCATTTTATAGCACTCTTGTAACAATGAAAATGGCATCATTATGCACAATAACATGCATGGAAATGCTAGTAACATGAAGAGATCAACAAGACGAACATTTCGACATATCATATGCATGATTTGAAACCACGGTCACCGAGATATGGCATGATGAAGGAGGCATACAAATATCAGGGAAAAAGGACTTAGTGAAAATTATACCCTTCGAAAAGTCAACGGGATGAGGTGGTGCGGGATGAAGAGACCCGGGACGGGGCTTGCGCGTTTGGTTGGATGGACGGGCGGATCCGATCCAGGCGAGGATCCGGGACGGATCCGGCGACGACGACAAACTCCGGCGAGCAGCATGGCCAAAGTCTTGGAGGAGACCGGCGAGGGGCGGCGTGGCGAGGAGGAGGCAACGAGCGACGGGTGAGGACGCGGGCGACGCGTGGCGTCGCACCGGCGGACAGAGGCGGCGGCTCGCGAAGGCACCGGGCGGCGGAGCAACACCGGCGAGTGAAGGACAGGGCGGCGCACGCGGCGGCCGGCAGCGTCCGGTCGCCGGAGACGGATGTGGGTGGAGGGAGGAGTGAGCGGCGCGGGCGCTCGGGCCGCGGCGGCGGCGGGATGGGCCCCACGGGCCCGATTTGTGCCTGGCGTGCCTGGCACGGAGGGGAGGAGAGAGAGGCCGGCGGGGGGACGGGTGGCAGCCTCCGGTTGGTCCGGCCGTCAGGGCGGACGCGTTCGGCGGCGGCGGACATGTCCGGTGGCGGCGGGGAAGATTTCTAGGGTTTCATATGCGCGGAAATTTTGGGGATGGGCACATATTTATAGGAAGATGGAGGTAGGAGTGTCCAAATGAGGTGCAATTTTCGCCCACACGATCGTGATACAACGACAGAGAACGTGGAGATGGTTTAGATGGGTTATTGGGCTGTTTTGGAGGGGTGTTGGGCTGCAACACAAAGAGGCTTTTGCGGTTACCCGGTTAACCGTTGGGGCATCAAACGGGCTCCAAATGGAACGAAATTTGACAGGCGGTCTACCGGTGGTGTACCAAGGCCACTTTACAAATCTCGACCCATTCCGAGAATGTTTTTCTCCCGCTCACGAGAAGAGACAAGAGGGGTGCGCCGGTGCATGTGGGAGTGTCGGATTGCGAAACGGAAAATGGGGGAAATGCTCGAATGCATGAGACGAGCATGAATGCAAATGCGATGCACATGATGATATGATATGAAATGCATGACATGAACAAAAAGCAAAACGAAAGAAAAAAAACCTAACCACAAAGGGAATATTAGATGACGTGGCCGAAAATGGCAAGAGTCGGAGTTAGAAATATGGAATGTTGTATCCGGGGTGTTACAACACTCCACTTCAAGAGGATCTCATCCAGAGATCTAGGATGGCACCAGAGGGAAAACAGAAAAGGAAGAGGAGAGGTAAACTAAGTTGCTTCTTCAAAAAATGAGTGAAACCACGAACCTTGAGAGGTTAAACCATTTCGAGAAAAGAACACAACGGAGATGATCGAAGTTGAAAACACACCGTTAGGAAAGAGGAACAAGGAAGAACAAATTCGGATAGCACTCCGGTTGAAAAGAGATGCAAGACTTGATAAGATGAAAAGAACTTGAGCAGAGGACACAACACTCCGGTTAAATGGATAAGCATGAAAATAACACGATCCTAACAACTCGAGATGATGAGTGAAGAGAGCAACATCACAATGCCTCCTAAAGAAATGAAAGAAAGGAACGAAAAGAACGGGAAGAGAAAACATCCTCTCCCCCAAATAAATTGGAAAATCATCCTTACGAAGAAGGGTTGAACGGAGTTGTTGGAAAATCAACAACAAAAGAATAAGCTTGTAGTGGGCTTATGGAAAACGCCTCAAAATTATGAGGTGAAATTCTGCCACTAACGGAAACAATAGATTTGGACTGATTTCAACAAGGAGACTAGAAACTAATTTCACCGGGAGGATAAATGAAGAACTTGGGTCATTTATAAGCACCATAAATAGCAACAATCCTTAGGGAAAGATTTAGGTGAAATATGACCCAAGATAACTCCAACGAAGAGATTAATGGATTTAGAATACCTCATTCTTGATAACTTGTGAATCATGAAACACGAAGGGAAATTATCAAGAATGACATAATACCACCTCAAAAGATAAGGGAGAAGGGATTGAACTTTGAAACGCAAGATGAAGAATACTTGAACTCCTCAAAACAAGACATGTGTTGAACAACATGTTTATTTCAGAGTATAGCTTGGCAGATCATAACTTCGAGAGAGATCTTGAAGAACAATTGAAGAATGAACAGACTCCTTGACGAGCCACCATGAATAAACTCTCGAAGAACTCCGGATAGATAAAAAGAAGGTTGCAAGGAAAAGAAGCTTGAAAATAATAAGATGAATCCTTGCATTGATTAAATGGAGCTTCGCGATGATATAATTGAGAAAAACTTGGAACTCCGGAAAGAAAGATAAACAAATGAAATCAAGATTTTTGATGAACCTCCGGAATAAGTAATTAATCACTTGGATGAAACAAGAATAAGAATTAAGTTATGCTTATATTTCACTAATTTAGATTGATGACAAGCAACGGGTTTGGCATACTACTTATTATCGTAGAAAGGATTAAGAGAGATATAGCTTAAACTTGAGAAGGTCTTCAACGAACCACCGGTATGATTGAAACAACGAATAAATTGATGTGATAACGAAGGAAGAGAAATCTTGTACGAACCACCGTAAGAATTGAAAATGAAATTAGCAAAGGCACAATTCACCGGGAAGAATTGGAAAACGAATGATGATACTTGAGGGAATTTAGATACATGAGAATGAAGAGATCACAAGCTGATTAGAGGATACTTAAACGATGCACCGGTATGATTTGGAGAACGAGAGCTGAAAGCTTGAATGAATAATTCTGAGATGATGGGCTCCGGAGAATGAAACTGAAAAGACTCTTGGATTGCTCCAAATGGTTGAAAAAAATTCGCAAAATCGAAAACAATTATGAGAGGATGGCATGACGCTAGAACCATATATCTTCACGAGAATGAACCAAGATTTAAGAGAAACTCTTCTTCTGTCTTCAAAATCCGAGAATGACGATGAGACACACCACCAAGAATTGTTGAGGCACTCTGGAATAATGCAGAATATAAAGGTTGAATCAACAATGAAAAGAATTTGAAAGATCTTGGAGAAAGACATTTGATTGATGATAACTCATTCTTACGTCAAACTTTGAAATGAATATGAGAATAGCTCTGAGAAAATAGAAGAGTCAGGTAAGATCCTGGGAAAAGACCTGTGGGTTAGGGCCCACTCAAAAGATACACCGTTGAACAACTTTTAAAGCGAGATTGCACCGTTTGAATTAAATGGCTTGAATGAGATAACATCCTCGAAAGAGCTTGAACGAATGCAGAGTGGAAAACACGAATCTCCTGAGATATCTTCAGTACTCCAGAACAAATGAATGGCGAGAACTGGATGGTTGAGTGGTGCACCAGCATGAGAAAGCATTGGACAAATGAAAGGAATGTACTCAACACCGAAGCTTGAATTGAATCCACCAGAAAAGAAGAAGAATGAAGAATGATGAACTTGTAGAGAATCTTAATGAGAACCATCGGGTAAGAACATTGATTGAAAAGAATGAAGAGACTTCACATGAATGAAATGGATACTTGATTAAGACATCTTATTCCTTGAAGAAAAAGGGTGGGAGGGTGGGAAAACAAAGGCAACTTGGGAAGATGGAATGGATACCATCGAGAAAACTTAGAGTTGATCTTGCGGATGTTGAAAAATGATGGGATCATCTCGAAGAGAAACACACCGGTTGGAAATAGAATTGAGATGACAATCTCGATAAATAAGAAGGGTTAGTATTCACATAGGAATATGAGAACACCGCTTAGGAACGGCATGGAATCAACATTTGACATAGAAGTAACTCGAATACCACAACTCAAAACAAAACAAAGGATTGGAACAAACATATGATAGACCCCATATCGTATCATGTGTCTGTTGGAAAGGTATCCTACGAGATACTTGAATTCCCACTTATAAACTCCCGAAACTTTCTGGTTATGCAATTAGGTGTTCGGGATACAGGGAAAGCATAATATATCACCCAAACTAACAATCCCTACATCCAGCTGTATCCATCCAACACATAACCAAGAAACCTTCAGAAATCATGTACCTCAACCTTTGAAAAGCATCCGTTATACGAGTTATGGCAGTACTCCCGAACTCTCGCCCCAGTACTAGGTGGCGTCGAGGTTATCTCACCAACAACTACATAAAAGAGATTTTTCGATGTCGGCGAACTCAGGTATTCTAGAACTGCAACGATAAAATTGTGACGACAACACCTCGGAGCTCAACTTCTCGGGACACTGCCACAACCCCTAAATGTCAGGAGGCACCAAGAACAATGTTCTTGTCACAAGACTATCGGAACGATTCCAAGATACCCACGTGATCCTAAAAAAAATTCATGAAATTTGAGGAGAGGGAAGTCAAAACTTCTACGTCAGGAGGCCTCACCAGAGCGACAAAGGGACTGAGAAGTAAAAAGAATCCTACTCTCCGATATATATAATTCTAAGACTCAAAACATTTTATTCTAGACTCAACAACGTCAGTGATTCGATCAAGCAGGGGCTCCTAAGTCGGGGATGGATCTGATTACCAACTTGTAACACCCACCATGCGGCTATATCTCCCACGTGTCGGGGCACGACTTAGAGGCATAGCCGCATGGTAGTTTTGTCGCAAGAGGGGTAATCCTGACACAATCCCATGTACTAAATAAGAAAGGGATAAGGAGTTGGCTTACAATCGCCACTTCACACAATACATAAATAATTCATACATCATCCAAATACACTCAAAGACAGACTACGGCCAGAAAAAAGGAAGACAACCCCAAATGCAAGATCCCCGATCGTCCCAACTAGGCTCCACTACTAATCATCAGGAAACGAAACGTAGTAATGACCCAGATCCTCGTCGAACTCCCACTTGAGTTTGGTAGCATCACCTGCACTAGTATCCTCGGCACGTGCAACTATTTGAAACTAACCGTGAGCCATGAGGACTCAGCAATCTCACACCCGCGAAATGAAGACTATTTAAGCTTATGGGTAGGAGAAGGTAGTGGGGTGGAGCTACAGCAAGCACTAAGCATATATGGTGGCTAACATACGCAAATAAGAGCGAGAAGAGAAGCAGCGCAACGGCTGAGAAGCTAGAAGTGATCAAGAAGTGATCCTGAAACTACTTACGTTCAGGCATAACACAAGACCGTGTTCACTTCCCGGACTCCGCCGAAAAGAGACCATCACGGCTACAAACGCAGTTGATTCATTTTAATTAAGTCAAGTGTCAAGTTCTCTACAACCGGATATTAACAAATTCCCATTTGCCACATAATGGCAGGCACGGCTCTCGAAAGTTTATACCCTGCAGGGGTGTCCCAACTTAGCCCATCACAAGCTCTCACGGTCAACGAAGGATATTCCTTCTCTCGGAAAGACCCGATCAGTCTCAGAATCCTGGTTACAAGACTTTTCGACAATGGTAAAACAAGACCAGCCAGACCACCCGACTGTGCCAACAAATCCCGATAGGAGCTGCACATATCTCGTTCTCAGGGCACACCGGATAAGCTAAGCATACAAGTACCAACATAACCCAAGTTGCAAAGGGACGGTCCCGCACGGTGCTCTAGTTTGGACCAACACTCAGAGGAGCACTTGCCCGAGGGTTTAAAATAAAGATGACCCTTGAGTCCGCGGAACCCTAGGGAAAAAGTCTTAGGTGGCAAATGTTAAAACCAAGGTTGGGCCTTCCTGGAGGAGTTTTATTCAAGGCGAACTGTCAAGGGGTTCCCATAACACCCAACCGCGTAAGGAACGCAAAATCAAGGAACATAACACCGGTATGACGGAAACTAAGGTGGCAAGAGTGGAACAAAACACCAGGCAAAAGGCCGAGCCTTCCACCCTTTACCAAGTATATAAATGCATTAATTAAAATAAGAGATAATATGATATCCCAACATATCCATGTTCCAACATGGAACAAACTTCAACTTCACCTGCAACTAGCAACGCTATAAGAGGGGCTGAGCAATAGCGGTAACATAGCCAAACAACAGTTTGCTAGGAAGGTGGGTTAGAGGCTTGACATGGCAATATGGGAGGCATGATATAACAAGTGGTAGGTAGCGCGACATAGTGATAGAACGAACAACTAGCAAGCAAATATAGAAGTGATTTCGAGAGTATGGTCATCTTGCCTACAAAGTTCTCAGAGTTATCGAAAGCTTGATCCTTGATAGCATACTCAATAGGTTCCTCGGTCTCGCACTCGTCTCACGGCTCTACCCAAGGCAAGAACACAAGCAATGGAGCAACAATCAATCACGGTGCAATGCACAAGAAACATGATACAATACATGGCATGATATGCAATGCATATGCGTGCTCCAGAAGGAAAAGAAATATCAATGCATCAACTTGGCAAACCAAGCATGCCTCTGGAAAGATGAGCCAATTTCGGTCGAAATCGATATAAGGATCACCGAAAATGGATGCACGGTTTGCAAATGACAAGCAATATAAGGATGATGCGAAACTGCGATTAGCAGCATGATAGCACTTAGAATGCAACAAGAAACTAAGCTACTGCACTCCAACATATCAACAAAGCATATGGCAGTTATGTACAAGAGATTCTTGACAAAACAAGAACACTGAGCTATGGCTAATTCACCATAGAACAGGTTGAAACAAGCATGGCAAAAGTGCAAAAGATTCGTGATAGCAACTTTGCGAGCTCATGCCACTCACCACAAAGCATTGCATGACAACATAAGCATACCAACAGTAAGAAAATATGTTCGTGAACATAAACACGGCAAGGGCAAGTTAATAGGATGCATGGATCACTAGCAACAACCATGGCAATATTGATTAACATGTTAACAATCTGCCAGGAACAATATATAGCAAAAGTAGAGCAAGAAAAAGACATGCTAGAGCACTCCATAATTTCAACCAGGGGCATGAATGGATAGAGCATAACCACATGTTCAAAACATCCTCACCGAAGTGTCTCAAAATAAGCATGGATCTCATGGTAGTATCAAGTTTACATGGCATCAAAATAACAATAGGAAAAAGGGCTTAGCAAAATCCTAAGTCCCTGAAAACAGTAACATTATGAAGCCTACTTTGCATGCTTGTGCTAGTCACCACATAGATTACAAAAATACAAGGGTTGTACCTCTGTAAATATGGCATGATGTAGTTCAAAACACATGTAGACCTCATGTTCATAGAATGCACACATCAAATGCAACCAAAATGACAAATCACCATGTTCTGCTAAGCAGCAGCAGTTAACATTTTATAGCACTCTTGCAAGAATGAAAATGGCATCATAATGGAGAGTAACATGCATGGAAATTTTGCTAACATGAATAGCTCAACAAGACAAACATTTCAACATATCATATGCATGATTTGGAACCACGGTCACCGAGATATGGCATGATGAAGGAGGCATACAAATATCAGGGGAAAATGACTTAGTGAAAATTATACCCTGCGAAAAGTCAACGGGACGAGGTGGTGCGGGATGAAGAGATTCGGGACGGGGCTTGCGCGTTTGGTTGGATGGACGGGTGGATCTGATCCAGGCGGGGATCCGGGACGGATCCGGTGATGATGACAAACTCCGGCGAGCGGCGCGGCCGGAGTCGTGGAGGAGACCGGCGAGGGGCGGCGCGACGAGGAGGAGGCAACAGCCGGCGGGTCGCGAGGCGGCGGGGTGAGGATGCGGTCGGCGGCGAGCTTCGGCGTGGGCGGCGCGCAGCGTCGCGCCGGTGGACGAAGGCGGCGGCTCGGGAAGGTGTCGGGCGGCGGAGCAATGCCGGCGAGCGAAGGACGGGGTGGCGCGTGCGGCGGACGGTGGCGTCCGGTCGCCAGAGATGGATGCGGGCGGAGGAAGGCGTGAGTGGCGCGTGCGCTCGGGCCGCGTCGACGGCGGGATGGGCCCCGCGGGCCCGATCTGGGCCCGATGGGCCTGGCACGGAGGGGAGGAGAGAGAGGCCGACGGGGGGAGAGGTGGCAGCCTCCAGTTGGTCCGCCGTCAGCGCGGACGCGTCCGGCGGCGGCGGACATGTCTCGTGGCGGCGGGGAAGATTTCTTGGGTTTCATCTCCACGAAAATTTCGGGGAGGGGCAAATATTTATAGGTAGATGGAGGTAGGAGTGTCCAAATGAGATGCGATTTTCGCCCACACGTTCGTGATCCGACGACGGAGAACATGGAGATGGTTTAGATGGGTTATTGGGCTGTTTTGAAGGGGTGTTGGGCTGCAACACAAAGAGGCTTTTGCGGTTACCCGGTTAACCGTTGGGGCATCAAATAGCCTCCAAATGGAACGAAATTTGATAAGAGTTCTACTGGTGGTGTACCAAGGCCACTTGACAAATTTCGACCCAATCCGAGTACGTTTTTCTCCCGCTCACGAAAAGAGACAAGAGGGGTGCGCCAGTGCATGTGGGAGTGTCGGATTGCGAAACGGACAACGGGGAAAATGCTCGAATGCATGAGATGAACACGAATGCAAATGCGATGCACATGATGACATGATATAAAATGCATGACATGAACAAAAATCAAAACGAAAGACAAAAACCCAACCACGAAGGGAATATTAGATCACGTGGCCGAAAATGGCAAGAGTCGGAGTTACAAATATGGAATGTTGTATCCGGGATGTTACAAGGGAGATCATTCCTAGTGAGGTAAGCAAGGAAAGGCTCGGTCCATGGGGCAATTACAGCCATAATTTCATGGGCCGATGGTGTTATTTCAGTGCCTGAGCCCCGGTGATATCGGTACTGTGTTCGTAATCGGGGGGGTATGATCGGCTCTGGGTCGGTGTTCCCGTTCTCGTCCTGCCACACCACGGATGGCTTGAAGAGCCTTTCCAGAAAGGTGTTAGGTGGGACGGGGTCGCGTTTAGCGCCCATGCGAGCAAGGATGTCCGCGGCTTGATTACTCTCTCGAGCCACGTGATGAAACTCGAGGCCCTCAAATCGAGCTAATATTTGGAGTACGATGTTGCGGTAAGCCGCCATCTTCGGATCTTTTGCGTCAAAGTCTCCGTTTATTTAGGATATCGCAAGGTTGGAATCCCCGCGCACCTCAAGGTGTTGTATGCCCATGGAGACAACCATCCGGAGACCATGCAATAGGGCCTCGTATTCGGCTGCATTGTTAGAGTCTGCATACAATATTTGGACCACGTAACGAATTGTGTCTCCTGTGGGGGATGTCAAGACGACACCAGCCCCCAGTCCGGCTAACATTTTAGAGTCGTCAAAGTGCATCACCCAATTGGAACACGTGTCGTACAATTTAGGGAGTTCGACCTCAGTCCATTCAGCGACGAAGTCAGCCAACACATGAGATTTAATGGCTTGGCGTGGTTTGTACGTTATTTCAAATGGCAGGAGCTCAATGGCCCATTTGGCAATCCTGCCGGTGGCGTCCCAGTTGTTTATAATATCATTGAGTGGTACTTCGGAAGCCACCGTGATTGAGCATTCTTGGAAGTAGTGTTGTAGCTTGCGGGATGCCATAAAGACGGCATATGCTATCTTCTGATAATGCAGGTTATCGGGATTTGCATGGTGTGAGGACCGTCGATATGTAATATACTGGTTTCTGGAGTGGGAATTTATGTCCTTCCTCTTCTTGTTCGACGACGAGCACCGCACTCACCACCTGGTGAGTTGCCGATATGTAAAGCAGCATTGGTTCACCGACGTTTGGTGCGGCCAGGATGGGGTTGTTTGCTAGCAAAGTTTTTATTTCCTCCAGCCCGGCTGTTGCAGCATCCGTCCACACAAAGTGGTCGGTGCGTCGGAGCAGGCGATACAGTGGCAACGCATTTTCTCCTAATCTGGAGATAAAGCGGCTCAAGGCTGCCACGCACCCGGCTAGTTTTTGGACCTGCTTGAGGTCGGTTGGTGTTGACAATTGTGACAAGGCTCGAATTTGGCTGGGTTTGCTTTGATTCCCCTATTGGAGACAATAACCCCGAGTAGTTTGCCGGCGGGAACACAGAAAATGCACTTTTCCGGATTGAGCCTTATGTCATATGTTCAGAGGTTGTCGAATGTGAGGCGTAAGTCGTCTACCAATGATTCAACATGCTTAGTTTTGATGACTACATCATCTACATATGCCTCCACAGTCTTGCCGATTTGTTTTTCCAGGCACGTTTGAATCATGTGTTGGTAAGTGGCGCCAACGTTTTTGAACCTGAAAGGCATCATGTTGAAGCAGAAAGGCCCATACGGGGTGATGAATGCCATTGCGGCTTGGTCAGATTCCTTCATCTTAATTTGATGGTATCTGGAGTATGTGTCGAGGAAACAGAGTCAATCCCGTCTTGCGGTTGCATCGATAATCTGGTCGATGTGAGGTAGTGGGAAGAGGTCCTTAGGGCAGGCCTTGTTAAGGTCTTTGAAATCGACACACAGGCGCCAGTATTTATCCTTCTTTGGTACCATGACCAGGTTTGCTAGCCAGTCCGGATGTTTGATCTCTTTGATAAACCCGGCTTCGAGTAGTTTGGCCAGCTCCTCCCCCATAGCCTGTTATTTGGGTTCGGAAAATCGCCGGAGCGTTTTCCTGACCGGCTTGTATACCTTCAGTATATTGACACTATGTTTGGCCAGGGCGCGTGGGATTCCTGGCATATCTGAGGGGTGCCAGGTGAAGATGTCCCAATTCTCATGCAAGAACGCGCGTAATGCGGCGTCGACCTTCGGATCCAGCTGCACCCTAATGGAAGATGTTTTCTTGTGATTCATCGGGATAAAGTGTTTTCGCCAATGTTCTGGGCTGGGTTGGACATTCTTATTGAAAAATAAAAATGGACCGGGACTATTTACAATGTTGTCTACGATTTGCATGGGTCCGTTGGTTGCAGGAAGAAAATGGTGGGAGAAAGAAGATTGGTCGCTATCTTTGCCTAAGAATAATATCGACTGAATGTAACGACACTATCATAGGAAATAATATCCTCCTGCTAAATCGTGAATTTAAAGAACTGGTGCATGAGCATTTAGCTTTATTTATTTATTTACTTATTTATGATTAGGGGAACATGAGCATGTACCTGGACCGGATTCATGTGAGAGCCTCCCTTCCAGTTAATTATGGGCTCCTCTATTGGGCCTTCATTAGTGGGCTGCATGTTATCAACAAGTGGAAAGTGTGTTACGTACCAAAAATAGTATGCGCTACGTACGATACGGGGCACTAAAGGATCGGACCATGCAACGAATTCCAAAACATTGTGTTTGTCGTTATAACAACACAATTATTCAACCAACAGACGAGATATACTACTGATTGTACATTGAAAACAGCAGCAGCAGCAGCAACCAGGGCTGGGAGTGCAACAGAAGCAGTAAGCAGGCCAGAAGAGTAAAGACGCAACTCTCTCTTCCAAACCAAACATCAGCCATAATTACAAAAGGGCTACCAAAAAAGAACAAGTGTATGCATCAAACTAAATAAAGATCCTACTACACTAAGTGTAAGCATCTAACTAACTGGCTTAGTTAGACGTTACTATTTATTAAGCTATGGAGATCTGCTGACGGCTTGAACCAGATGGGTGCCTGACGGGGGAAAGTCCAGCCAGCAGGTCGAAGTCTGATACTTGCGACCCTCTCTCCTTCTTTCGGCTGCAGAGTGTGGCGGCACATATCAGGGTATGGTACGTGATACGTCTCCAACGTATCTATAATTTTTGATTGTTCCATCCTATTATATTATCTGTTTTGGATGTTTAATGGGCTTTAATATACCTTTTTATATTATTTTTAGGACTAACCTACTAACCAAAGGCCCTGTGCAAATTGCTGTTTTTTTGCCTATTTCAGTGTTTCACAGAAAAGGAATATCAAACGGAATCCAAATGGAATGAAACCTTCGGGAGAGTTATTTTTGGAACAAACATGATCCAGGAGACTTGGAGTGGACGTCAAGAAAGAAGCGAGGAGGCCACGAGGCAGGGAGGCACGCCCAAGGGGGTTGGCGCGCCCCCACCCTCGTGGGGCCCTCGCAGCTCCACCGACATACTTCTTCCTCCTATATATACCCATATACCCCGAGAACATCCGAGAGCACCATAAAACCCTATTTCCACCGCCGCAACCTTCTGTACCCGTGACATCCCATCTTGGGGCCTTTTCCGGCGCTCTACCGGGGGGGGGGATCGATCATGGAGGGCTTCTACATCAACACCATAGCCTCTCTGATGATGTATGAGTAGTTTACCAAAGACCTTCGGGTCCATAGTTATTAGCTAGATGGCTTCTTCTCTCTCTTTGGATATCAATACAAAGTTCTCCTCGATTCTCTTGGAGATCTATTCGATGTAATACTTTTTGTGGTGTGTTTGTCGAGATCTGATGAATTGTGGGTTTATGATCAAGATTATCTATGAACAATATTTGATTCTTCTCTGAAATCTTTTTTTGAGCTTTCATACACTTATAGCTCTAGTGCATCCGTTGCATGGCAATCCCTACTCACTCACATTGATATGTATTGATGGGCATCTCCATAGCCTGTTGATACGCCTAGTTGATGTGAGACTATCTTCCCTTTTTTGTCTTCTCCACAACCACCATTCTATTCCACCTATAGTGCTATGTCCATGGCTCACGCTCATGTATTGCGTGAAGATTGAAAAAGTTTGAGAACATCAAAAGTATGAAACAATTGCTTGGCTTATCATCGGGGTTGTGCATGATTTAAATATTTTGTGTGGTGAAGATGGAGCATAGCCAGACAATATGATTCGGTAGGGATAACTCTCTTTGGCCATGTTATTTTCAGAAGACATGATTGCTTTGCTAGTATGATTGAAGTATTATTATTTTTATGTCAATATTAAAATTTTGTCTTGAATCTTTCGGATCTGAACATTCATGCCACAATAAAGAAAATTACATTGAGAATTATGCTAGGTAGCATTCCACATCAAAAATTCTATTTTTTATCATTTACCTACTCGAGGACGAGCAAGAATTAAGCTTGGGGATGCTTGATACGTCTCCAACGTATCTATAATTTTTGATTATTCCATGCTATTATATTATATGTTTTGGATGTTTAATGGGCTTTAATATACCTTTTTATATTATTTTTGGGACTAACATACTAACCAAAGGCCCAGTGCAAATTGCTGTTTTTTTTGCCTATTTTGGTGTTTCGCAGAAAAGGAATATCAAACGGAATCCAAACGGAATGAAACCTTCGGGAGAGTTATTTTTGGAACAAACGTGATCCAGGAGACTTGGAGTGGACGTCAAGAAAGAAGCGAGGAGGCCACGAGGCAGGGAGGCGCGCCCCCCACCCTCGTGGGCCCCTCGTAGCTCCACCAACGCACTTCTTCCTCCTATATATACCCATATACCCCAAAAACATCCGAGAGCACCATGAAACCCTATTTCCACCGCCGCAACCTTCTGTACCCATGAGATCCCATCTTGGGGCCTTTTCTGGCGCTCTGACAGAGGGGGAATCGATCATGGAGGGCTTCTACATCAACACCATAGCCTCTCCGACAATGTGTGAGTAGTTTACCACGGACCTTCGGGTCCATAGTTATTAGCTAGATGTCTTATTCTCTCTCTTTGGATCTCAATACAAAGTTCTCCTTGATTCTCTTGGAGATCTATTCGATGTAATTCCTTTTGCGGTGTGTTTGTCGAGATCCGACGAGTTGTGGGTTTATGATTAAGATTATCTATGAAAAATATTTGATTCTTCTCTGAAATCTTTTATGCATGATTTAAATATCTTTGCAAGTCTCTTCGAATTATCAGTTTGGTTTGGCCTACTAGATTGATCTTTCTTGCAATGGGAGAAGTGCTTAGCTTTGGGTTCAATCTTGTCGTGTCCTTTCCCAGTGACAGCAAGGGCAGCAAGGCACGTATTGTATTGTTGCCATCGAGGATAAAAAGATGGGGTTTATATCATATTGCTTGAGTTTATCCCTCTACATCATGTCACTTGCCTAATGTGTTACTCTATTCTTATGAACTTAATACTCTAGATGCATGCTGGATAGCGGTCGATGTGTGGAGTAATAGAAGTAGATGCAGAATCGTTTCGGTCTACTTGTCGCGGGCGTGATGCCTATATACATGATCATGCCTAGATATTCTCATAACTATGCGCTTTTCTATCAATTGCTCGAGAGTAATTTGTTCACCCACCGTAAAATTTGCTATCTTGAGAGAAGCCACTAGTGAAACCTATGGCCCCTGGGTCTATTCTCCATTATATTATTTTGCCGTCAACAAGCTATTCATGTCGCTGTTTATTCTGCAATCTTTATTTTCCAATCTATACAGCAAAAATACCAAAAATATTTATCTTATTATCTTTATCGCATCTCACTTTCTTAAGTGACCGTGAAGGGATTGACAACCCCTTTATCGCGTTGGTTGTGAGGTTCTTGTTTTTTTGTGCAGGTAGGAGGGACTTGCGTGTAGTCTCCTACTATATTGATACCTTGGTTCTCAAAAACTGAGGGAAATACTTACGCTACTGTGTTGCATCACCCTTTCCTCTTCAAGGGAAAACCAACGCAAGCTCAAGAGGTAGCAGTACGTTGTGTACACACAGTTTTGCCTGATGAACGAAACTGCGCTACCATCATGATCCTTGTCATCGGTTATCTCCTGGTTAAACGGATAATTCAGTTAGAGAAACAGAGAGCGTGTACCAAGGCTACTTACCAGCCTCCAATCAAAAATTCCTGAAGGCCCAGAGAAGTTTGGATCCTGCTCAAAGACCTTGCAGTGACTGTGATTGTATTCCATGAAACAACACGCCTGGTACGTGCGAACGATCATCAATCATTCGCCGTTGTTGATCGAGCCAGGAACCACCTGCAACTGCCATGCCGCTTTTCTTTGAAAGGTTATGGGATTAGGAAGGGTAGGGACACCAGGCGGAATACAACATCATATCAAGTTGGAGTCAAATAAAAAAGGGCTCTTAATGTAGTCAATCTTAAGAACAACATGTTATGAGCATGAATATTTTTTCAGTAAATGTTGACAGTAATATAAGCAAGCCATCATTATATCATAGGAAAGTAACATACTGCTATAACAACCGTTTGTAGCGATGACTGGAGTAGGCCAGCAATACGTCCAACCATAGAAGGAGTCGACAGCGTAAATGAAGCCCTTGTGTTCAATGGCATCACGAACCATGGAGGGTGTATGATCCTGCGATGGACGTGCAGATTTATCCACTTACCGCAGTGACCTATCAGATAGGCAAGACCACGGTTGAAGAACGCAATTAGCCCGAAGTCTTTATAATTCACAGATCTTGTGGGCACTTGGCAGATTACAACCTTGAGCAAATCAAACTTGGTATCATGTTGGCTACTGTAAGATTTCGAGTATTCTGGGCCACGGTGCCAAAGCAGTGCAGTGTTAATCCAAGGAAGGGGATCAATCAACGATTGTAGACCTCCATGAGCATCCAGCTGCCACGACCGTCGACGAGTACCATCCAAGACGTGTTCATGTTGACCCAGTACATACCGTTAATGTAATTGAGCGTGATGAGGATCGGATCGCAGTCAAGTGGGTTGATGTTCACCACCCTACGATCGTTATGCTGCATGACACATCGTTTCTCAAGATCAGGCGACATCAGCAAGCAAGGAGCTGGCTTAAAAAGCTCCGGCCTGAGGGCTTTGAGTAAACAGTACAACCCCGACGAGCACGCAGCGAGCGGCATGGTACTGAGATTGTCCACACACAAAACAATGAGCTTGATTACCTCTATGAGGAGCGAATTCCAGCCACTCTTTCGGCAGACGTTGCTCAGTTCTGACATTGTTAGTGCTTGGGATTCAGACGAGGGGGCGCCTTAGCGGGGATGGAAGATTGGACGAGATTATGTGCGGACAAAGACGGAGAAGTGAATATGTGTTGCGGGAAGTGGACAGGTGATGATGACTACAACACGCCGCTTGACTTACGAGACACATACCAGCAGCGTAGGGTCATATCGATGCCAGAAAACTTGCTTGAGTGATCACAGTACTGGTACTCCCTACAGTACCTACTACTATGCCCTAACTTGCTTGAGTAGAGTAGTAGTGGAGTAGGACTGAAGGAGTAGTATATTCTAATCTAAAATAGTTACAAAGTTCAATGCCTGAGCGTGGAACGACTATGAACCACCATCGGTGCTAACTCCAATCCCCAACAACGTTCACTGGGAGACATGGCAGTTGCAAACGCCCGCGACGCAGTTACAGTATGTTTGTAAGGGTGGCAGTTTTGTTAAATACTATGGCTTAAAAATAGGCCACCGTCGGATGGAAATCTGACGGTTACGTGGGATTTGTCAGCATTGAGCTCGTGGCGAACAATCACCAGATATCATTACTAAAAAAAGGTTAAAACACCCAGGGCTATAACTTGCACCGGTTGACCACTAACAATGATACTAACATAGTTGTAAAATGGTCAAAGACCGTGTCTACGTGGTGTTTGGAATTATATGCAGAAAAATTAGCAAGATGCCCATGCATTGCATAGAACATCAAGATGCATTTTTTTACAAAACACCTATTGTGATTGACCCATGCAGGAGTAATCCCATGTGTAAAAACTAATGATATCTTGAGAATTTTGTCGGAAAATGGTATGTCAACCATTTCATCGAAATAATGATATCTCGAGAAAGATGATAGATAAGGTGAGGAGGAGTGGGGCGTGGTGGTGACTGGTGGTCGGACTGGGTGGAGACATGGGGATGGACGGTGCCGGTAGCGGCCACCATGCCAGATTGTTCCAGAGACTTCCTTTTTAATTGCTCAGCGATGAGGTTGTATGAGATAAGGATGAACGAGGCAAGGCCTTATCTATAATTGTGGAGAGAGATGCGGGTATCTTTTGTAAAATTGTCATTGTTTGCTTTCTATCCGTCAGATATAGATCGGACAGTCTATATTATAAGATGGCAGGCACACCATTATCACCAACTCGATTTTTTCTCTACTCCTACTCCTATAAAAGACTCAGTTGGTGATGATGGTGTGTCTGCCATCCACCATTTCTGACCATTAGATCTGCATCTAACGGTTGTGATGTAAGTTGTGGCCTTTTGCAACAATTCCCAATTCTCTGCTCCAGTTTACACAAAACCCCTTAGTATCTTGAAACCAACCACATTCCTCCCTTACTTCATCAAAACAGCCCAAAGAATATATTTGGAGTGAAACATAAGATATTTTAGTGATATGTATATCAAAACTAAATTGTTTTCTTTCAAATTTGTGATTATGTTTTATTCTACTTTGGATCCGTTGCAACGGACAGGCTCATTGTTATAAAGGTTTATCTCTTGCATTGTCCGCAACGAACACCTAGCGTACTGGTCTGGTCCTGATGCTCGCAGCGCGATGACCTGAGTTCGAATTCTATCCTAAACTTTAGCTTTATATATATTTTTTAATATATACTTCTTTCTCTACTATACTGGCAGTGGAACCCACAGAGTACTTAGAATACAAGACTAAGGATGGATTTGTTTCGCTTTAACTTTCTGTATGAATCTGTAGCCAGCCTGCAAGTCATGTACACTGTACTGACAGTGGAACCCACAGAGTACTTAGAATACAAGATTAAGGATGGATTAACTTTTTATAGAGGGAGAATCATACACGCAATTAACTCAAATGGATTGGATGTGACTATGTTATTCTCCAACGGCAATCGTCAAATTTCCTCCCGTGGGTCGGCAAATTTGCATGCGGGTTTAACGCAGGGGTTTGATGGAGGCGAGGAGGTGTGTTCAGCCGGGCGTGCAGCGGATAGCGCAGTACTATTCGATTTGACAGCTGCAACTAGTATATTATAAAAACAAAGATGAGTAGTATAGATAGAGATAAGAGTAGAGACTAGGGAGGAGCACCATCTACTGCTTCGTGGGCTACTCCTGCGCTCCATTCGGCGGCCGCAACGTCCCCTACAGCCACTCCCTCCTGCGCTCCATTCGGCAGGTGCTATTGAAATTTGGGGAGCGCACTCTTGCGACTGCTGGAAGCGATGACTTCACCGACGATGGCTTCTTCCCCGACCTTGGCAACCTCTTCCTCAACGACATGGGCGACAACCTCAACACCAACGGTGCTGCTCCCGTTGCACCGTATGTGTTTCTGTCCTTCTTGTTTGAAATCATGGTAGAATTCATGTTTCCAGTATGTGTCCTAGATTCGATATGTTCATCTACTATGCTAGTCCACATGATTAGTTTAATCTCTGTTATAGTCGACATGATTTATTTTGTGCTTATTCGGACTAAATCTCATAGTAACTTTCTCATATGTTCAACTGGCAGAACGTCCCCTACAGCCACTCCCGTTTCATGGATGACCTGGTCGATGCCTCCAAGGAGCCCTTCGTCTACTGCTATGAGTGCCCGATGCCATTTTGGGGCTCGCCGGCGGACATCGTGCATCACCTCACGCAGGCATGCGGCGATCACTACTGGCCCTTGGCGGAGTACATCAAGTATGAGATGTGCTACCCGTTCACCGTGCCGGAGTTTCTGGAGGATCTCCGCCGCCTACTAGTCTCGGAGGAGGACGACAGCGTCTTCCTCTTGATCGTGGGCACCAGCGAGGCCCGCGCAGGCCGCCGCCCTGTCTTTGTAGTGTGTGTCAGGGGCGACGCTGCTGACGCTGACAATGACACGAGGCCGATGTAAGGGTGTGTGCTCACTATTACTACCCCTCGGAGGTACGTGGGCGGTGACACTAGCTACGTCAAGCTGACTAGGACTGTGCCGAGCTGGGACCTTCCCGCCGATGTGGACATGGAAGACACATGGCATGATTTGACCCCCAACAATGTGCATGGGGACTCCAAGGAGGTTCACGTGGACATATGCATTACCAAGTTAAATGTTGATCATTAGTCTTCGCTCAATGTAATCTGCTGTCTAAGCATGTGGAGACTTCCATGCATGATACTATTGCTCTATTGGAGTATCGCACATGAATAAAAGTGTATCCATTTATGGTCTAGTCTAGAATCTTCCATGTATGAAATTTTTACTACAGTACTGGTGAAATACTTATGATGAACCATTTCTTACATCTCCTCTGCCCCTTCCAAGTCATCCTGATTTAATGCCTCCATCTAGGTGTATAAGGGCATGGTTAATACTTAATAGTATAGCCAACTGTTGACTATAAGGAAGTGCCATGTCATCTGTAGCCAACATGTATAACAATCGATACTGAAAAACTAATTGTTAAAGATCATTTCTTGCAAAGCACAATAAGTGTTATTTCTTCACAAGTTTTGGATGCAGGTTGAACAGTTGAACGCTTTTGTTTGCAAAAGATACTTTTTTCTATTTCTCCCGGATGTTTGTGAGCTCCAGAGATGAAATAATATCCAAAGAAACCTATCGATACCCATTACACATGAGATGACCCCCACATCCTTTGTAAAAATAAACAACTCCCCGATCAATGCATTTCATTGTTCCGTGCAACGCAAGGGCACCTTACTATAGATTGGTACGACCAAAAATTGAACTAACATTATATATAGTACGATAAATGCTGATGCATGTCACCTAAAATTATATCATTGAAAACTATGTTCAAATACGAATCCAACGATATAGTTTTTGTTGACATGCACTAACATTTTGTCAGTTAAATCTTCAGTCAAATTCAATGGGGGACTAATAAACCACGACCGATGTAGTACTAGTGTAGAGGGCGGTGTTGCATGCGAGTCTCGCCCCGCTCGTGGCGCAGCAGTAAATCCATCATATCACAAAACCCAACCACTCCCAGTAATAAGTGGCCTGGTAAAATAAACGGACAAGCAACCATCACATCCCTCCGTCTTTTTTGCATTTCATCTCTCTGCATTTACTTTCTCTGGTTCATCTCGCACACTCGATCCCTAGCTACTACTCCTAGTATCCCTAGCTACTACTCCTAGGGCCAGTTCTTTTGGTGGCTTAAAAAATAAGTTGTCTCTTCCCCGGCTTTTCCCATAAGACTAGTCATAGTGGAGAGTAACATTAAAGGCTCCTCACTCATTTATTTGGGCCTCTAAACTACTACTAGTACCTCCGTCCTGGTTTATTCGTCACAATTGTAATTTGTGCTAAATTTTGACCAAAGATTTAACTGATAAAATGTTAATGCATGTGACATGCACTAACATTTCATTAGTTAAATTTATGATCAAAATTTGACACAGATTACAATGGGGACCAATAAACCAAGACGGAGGTAGTAGTTATGGGATTACTAATCTAGAAGCCTAAAAGAACTGGGCCCTGGTACTCCTAGTAGTAGTACTCAAGTTGGAATTCCAATTGCACGGCAGAACTTGTTAGGCAAAAAATTCGTTACAGGGTGTAGGCAGCGGTTTGGGAATTTGCATGCCTTTCCGACTAGTGAGATACTCCATACAAAGTATGACAGAGAAATAACCACAGAGAAGGAAGCTAAAAGTAAACAATCAAACGAGCATTTCTGCATTTGTTTTGCAGTGAATCGTTTCACAAGCTTGACTAGTGCTATTTTTCTACTTTTACAAAAACCGCATCGTAATGTTAAAACGTGCATTTGCA
The DNA here is from genome assembly GCF_002162155.2 of Triticum dicoccoides. Taxonomy (NCBI): domain Eukaryota; kingdom Viridiplantae; phylum Streptophyta; class Magnoliopsida; order Poales; family Poaceae; genus Triticum; species Triticum dicoccoides. The sequence continues at coordinate 424,851,396 of NC_041384.1, forward strand.
CGTACATAAGTAATAGTAGTACTCCCTCCGCCTAGGTGTATAAGTCTTCCCTCCTTCTTGGTCATGGTGCACAACCAAAGATGACTTATTCACCTGGACGGAGAGAGTAGCACAGTCTGCAAGCATATATATATAGAGAGAGAGAGACGTGCAGTGCGATAGTATATAGGAGTAGTAAAGTTTGTGCTATATGCACGTACTTAGAAAATGTGTACGGATACACAAGGTTTCCAAACTTTACCTTTATATACATAATTAAGGACGCTAATAATTCCTGAACGTTCGGGATTTATCATTTGCGTCCCAAAACTAATGAGATCGCCTTACAAAACTAAATTATACTCGTACTAAAAGCCACGGCGCTCGCAGGAGCGCTTGCGGCGCGCCACGAGTGCCTTGGTGCGCGGTCATTTCCCAGCACGCCGACACAACGCCTTCCTTAGCCTCGCAACTCGCGAGGTGTTGATTGGCGGCGTGCCGATGGGCGAGCGCGATCTCACCAGTGTGGTGATCCGGCGCCAACAGGTACTCCTCCTCGCTGGAAGCGTGCACCCGGTCCATGTACCGCCAAGTGTAGATGAGGCGCTTGGGCCCGACTGCACTCAGGGCTTTGGCACGGGTGTCCTCCGCCACCCTCACGACCGTTGCATGAGCCTTCTCCCAAAGAGCCAATTGCCTGACTCTCTCGGACGCGACATAGGCCTGCCAAGCAACTTGTCCCAGAGCCAAAGCCTCCCACAAGGCGACATCAATTTCTTTCCAAAGCTCCTCAAGGCTGGGGGGGCTCGACGAGCGGCGTAGCGTTCTCCTGGTAGCGGGGAGCCGACATGTACTCCGATGCGTGTGCTGGCGAGATTGGGAACGCCGACGTGTCCAGGCGGGGAGCGGAACACCGATGCGTCCTCCTCGACTAGTGGCGGTGAGGAACGGAACAACGACACATGACTGTCCGCGTGGTTCAGCGAGGGGCGCCTGGGGCTTGGGAGGGGTGATGCCATGGTGGTCGACGTGAGAGGGAGGGGGGAGATAGCGATGAACATGAGCTTTCTTCCAAATGCCGTGGGAGGCGCAGTATTTATAGCGAGCAATGGCACACCTACGTAAGATATGGACTGAGATGCAGTGACTTAACTGTAGGTCCAGTTGCGTCACTGACATGTGGGCCAGACCCTTGTTGGGCCCATATGTCAGTGACCCAATGCACCTACAGTTAAGTAACTGAAGCAGCGTCCCGTTATATATGTTGCGTGATTAACGTAGCAACTACGTGGGCATATTTGTTGGAGTAAATTACGGGGGAGGGAAGGGGTGGAAATATTGCTGGTCACAACGGATTGGATGAGCGCGGGGGGAGGAGAGTCATGCATGCAGATTTTTTCCACACGGGGTGGAGTGGTGGGACCGCCGGAGGGAGAAGGAGAGTCAAGAAGGCATATTGTTTTCACACATGGGCATGAAAAGATTTGGAGACAAACAGGCTTCCTGTAGGTATGGGGAACGGTGCATAATAAGTCATCCAGCATGCCGGGCAAGGTATAGTCTCAAGTCATTAAAAACATACACGCCCCACACATGCTCATATTCCAAGGTGCACTAAATTATTGCATGCGATGATTAAGGATGGCCATAATGGTGGTATCTTAGCTGGTATCATGCACACGGGAATAGCAAACATGCTGATGGGGCAAAGAATTAAAGAAGTGAGGGGGTTAGAGTAACTAGTGTTCATGCATGCATGCAATGCGATAATGCATTGGTAAACACATTTTTTATGAAGAACGACATCATTAGTTGAGTACTTTTGCATACTACAAAAACTATTCCACCGCCTCTATCTTGGTAAGAGTAGGTGAAAATTTTGAATCAAGCCCTTTAAAGTAGAAGGGAGGTAGTAGTACTCTAATAGCTAACCTTGTTGTGATGACTAGATAGGACATGGCACACACCTAGACGGAGGAACTAGTCTGCATTGTGCATTTAAGTTTTGTCTGAAGTCAATGTACCTCTACTTTGACCAAACTTATAGAAAAATGTATCAACATTCACAATGTCAAATCAATATTTTTATACGCATTATGAAATGTAGTTCTTATCCTCATTATAATCAGTATTGTAGATATTGATATTGTTAGTATAAATTTGGTCAAACACTTTGCAAACAGTTGACGGAAGTAAAAGGGGCCAGAGGGAGTATGATGCATGTGGACTACGCAAAAAACTGCTCATTTATAGCTGGTCGAAGTCTCAAAGGGCGCGACCGCGTGAGGGAGGCGAAGGTCGTGGGAGGCGCGACAGTTGATGGAATTAAGTGAAGTTACATCCATGCGCCGGCATGGCGTGCGAACAGGCAGAAGCTATACCATCATGCCTACGATATGGGTCTAGTAGACATGACATCTAGTGGGTCCCGCATAGTACTCGAGAACTCTTTGGGGGCTTGTAGCCGTTTATCCACCGGGCAAGCCAATAACCCCACGCCATTCGCACGCCCTACTCGTCCCCATATTCTACTACTCCTACCTTACAGCAGTTCGCTCCCAGTCGTCCCGTCCTTTCACATTATACCAGTTCAACTTCTCCTAACCCTCCTCCAAAATCCATGGCCTCCCAAATATCCATGGTCGCCACTGAGTACCAGGTTAGAGCCATCACCAGCGATTAGTTCATCGTCATCTACACACGTGGATCCGCGACGGTGAAAGCATGCCTTGCTCACTTCCTATGCACGTTCAACAGTTCAAAGGATGAGTGGGTCACTGGGCTAGATGTTGAGTACACCATAGTCCTGGAAAGAGAGAAGATTCTAAAGGAGACCGAGAAGAAGAAGCCCGTTGTGATCGAGGTTTGCGTACATAACGTGTGCTTGGTGTACCACATATACCATGCCGACGTTGACTGCCAGGATTTTAAGAACTTCCTCAAGGACGAAAGAGTGAAATTCGTTACTATAGACTTTAGGAATGACAGGGATGTCCTGGGTCAGATAGGCCTCGTTGTAGGCCAGCCCTTCGATCTCCAGAAGGCAAGCCTGGTGTCCTCCTCTCAGCCTTCAATGCTGACCCTGGCAGCAGCCATGATTGATCCTTCTTACGCTAAATTGAAGAAACCTCACCACGAGTTTCATCATGCATGGGATTCGAAGACATTAGATGAAGATCACATCCTGTACGCAGCAATGGATGCCTACCTTTCTTTAAATATCTACAAGGGTTTGATGAAGAAGCAGAGCCCAGTGTCCGGTTTAAGCAAAGAAGCGTCGGCGAAGAGGAAGAGGAAGAGGGACGAGGACAAAGTCGAGGACGTGGACTCGGACTCTGAGTAAGGTGGCAGTGTCGTCGCTCATGCTGGTTCTACTGCAGTGTCAAGCGGACTAATTTCTTAGTTTTATTTGAGTGGTGTGTTGTGCTGATCCCCCAGCAGAACTATGTTTATGTTCTTTCTCGTTTTTTGAACTTTATGTTCTTCCTCGTTATTTCAACTCTTTAGTATGTACAGTAGTACTAGTACTAGTATGTCTTACTACTGTTCTTCTTGTAGTTGGTACTACTGCTCGTATCTTCGTGTTCCTACTATACTTAATACGTTCGTACTAGTAGTATAATTTGGGTCAGTCAATTTGTGAAAGAAGTTTGACGGAGCGAAGGAAGAAGACGGCAGAGAAGCTACCCCAGCATCTATATTAGGGTGGCAGGGTGCCCATGATCTATCTTATGAGTGTTGGGCGTGGAATGTAGTTCACCGGAAAAAATGGACCATGCTCAGGGTTAAACGGATGGCGGGGGTGGGGGAGCATGGCGGTTGCAAGCGGTTCGGGGGAGGGCGGGGTGGCGACGACAGGCGGTTAGGCGTGTGGCGGGCTGAGAAGATTAACAGTGCATCAGTTTCAGAGGTTGAAGAAGCCCTTCTAGCCATCCATGTTGCATCCAATGGCTCACAAGAGTCGTATGACCCAAATTGTTCCTTCAGATTGCAGGATCCACGTGGCATTCAAGGTCTCGAAGGTAGATTCCGCGTCCGCACCCGGTTTGCAGGCTCGGCGCGGGCGTGACCAGCTTCCGCCGCGACGGCCACCATGCGTGCCTCCTCCGCGCGAGCAAAGATGACAATGACACGCTAGTTCCTCCTTGCTGGCGTGCTGGAGCACGCGCTCGTCCTCCTCTTCATACGCTGCGTGCATAGGCGCGGCTCCACCAGGTGCTCGCGTGCTTGGCAGCACGGCGGCATCGCGAGGAGGGACTGCAGACGACGTGAGCGGGCGAGCCTTCGGCTTCATGGCACAGGGATGGCGGCGACACGGCCGTGATGGGTGAGAAATTGTTGGCCAGAGCAGGCGGGCGCCGGCATGCACAACGGTGGCGGCGGCATATTGATGAGTGCGCATATGGGAGCTTAGTTTAGTTTTATATAGGGTTGGCCAAACTTAAAAGAAAACCGTAGTAGTACATGTAAACATTAGACTGAGGCAGCGCTTATATTAGTTGCCACAGCCATGATACGGAATCCGGTGCAAGCGCGTGAACCACGGCCGCGCGGTCGATCGAACGGGGCGTCACCATGTCGCGCTCGAAGGACATCGACCGAACCTTTGTGTGTGTGTGTGTGAAAACAATCCCCAAATATTACTCAAGTTTTTTCCTGGAAAAGTTCTTGACGCTACAATATTTCCATATATTTGAATTTAGGTCCAGTTCGCGTTTATTTGGATTTGGACATTTTAGGTGTGCCCTAGTTTTTTTAATACTGTTTTTGTGTGTGTGACTGAGAGAGAATGTGTGTATGTGTCCATATGTGTGTTGTGGCGGAAGGGCAATGTGGAGACGATGTGCGTGTGATAGAGACATAGAGAGGTGTGAATGTGCAAATGATCGTGCATGAGTGAGACATAGACAGATGCTGATACGTTGTGTATACATGAGAGAACGGTCTTCTATTTTACTTGTGTGTGTGGGAGAGAGAGAGAGAGCGAGAGCAGGGAGCATCTGTAACACAACAACCATCTCTCTCGATTCGTCCATCCCTTGCACGATCGCATGTAACACATGCATCAATGCACACATTTTGACACCCTCACCCGGCCCCTGCCCACCTCAAGGCCCGCACATCGCTCTCTATCTCGCACGCACAATCTCTTCATGAAAACCCTATTTAGCATGTAGCTTTCCGTCACATACACACACATTTCTATCCATAGGTTTGATTCCTCTCAATATTTGACACACACACACACACACCGCACACACACCCCCTCCCCAAGCACACAATTCATCCCCATCCAAGGTTATATGGCGACCACTCTCGCTTGTGCTTCTATGCACCCCAGCATGCTAAATACCTCAATCTTCAAAGAGGGCATCGAGGAGATCGAAGACGGCGACCACACTGCACTAGAGATGCAGGGCCATTTGGAAGCAGGATGATGTGACGACGGCTGACTGACTCCTCCCCCCTCTCTCTCCCGCACAAAATTACCAATCCCTCTCTCCACCGCACAAGATGATCAATCGCTCAACCCACGAGATCCTTCCCCTCTCATCCATGTTTTTCCAGCTCTCTCATCAAACATGTTGTCTCTTCTCCTTCCATGTGTACAGAATCCCGATGCACGCGCATCTCACGTATATTACATGTCTCCATCTTTCTCACAGACCTAACTTGTTCCTCTCTCTTTCTCTCTCTATCTCTCTCTCTCTCGTTAGGTTTGTCTCCTACTCTCTCTTCCACATACATACAATCTTTCCCGTCCTATCTACTCCATCTTCGCAAGCTCTCTCTACACGTTTCATTCCCACATTGGGATGTGTTCAAAATGTTGCTTTTATAATGGATGATGTAGAGTTATGGTTGGTTTTGTTGCATCCTACACAGTAATAACTATAAAATGCATTTAGATTCTCATTTGACTGGGATTATGTGAGTTTGAGCATATTGTGAAGTACTATAGACCCCGTATACATCTTGGAATTCAACAATGATTGCAACTATTGAATTGTATAGACCATTACATTCGAAGTCAGTAGCCTAATATATTTATTTCACAATTACAACAAATGATTAATTCAGTACAAACTAAGAAAACAAATGTGTACTCCCTCCATTTTTATTTAGGTCTGCGTAGTAGCATTGGTCAAAGTCAAGTTTTGTAAACTCTAAGAAAGTTTATAACAAAAAATATTAACATATACAATACAGTAACAAATAAATACCATTAGATTCATTATTGAATGTACTTTCACATCATACATATTTGTTATGGTAAATGTTTATATTTTTCTATAAAGTTGTCTAACTTAGGAAGTTTGACTTCGGTCAAACCTAATATGCAAAGTTAATAAAAACGGAGGGAGTACTAGTAGTTACTAGTAGTACTCGCTAGTTGCTTAGCCCAATCAGCTAGCACGCCACACGGGGAGTTCAGTGTCACAAAATTTTGAGGTCGGCGGGAAAATCTCCCACGACCCTGATTTGAGTAGTGCGAAGTTACCATCATAGCCTTAGGAACAGGCCTACGGATGATGCTTGGTAGGGGGCTATTTTCATAACTTCAGGTTCACCCTACCCAGCCAACCCCACCCCGGCACCCAGAGTAGTACACCTGAATACTCCCCATTTTCTATACCCACCGCAAAATAGACTTCTCCACAGCACTGCAGCCTTCGTGCTCCTCCCCTTCTACATCGGCGCACTCGTCCACCACAGCGCATCTGCCTCATCGACGACCTCGTACGCCGCACTGGAGCCGGTCCACCATCGTCGTTGTACATGGAGCCTCTTCCCCGGCACTGTCTTCCACGATCTCGGATCTGCTTCTCGGAAGCCGACGCCAAGCATAGAAGCACCACCGTCGTGGAAAATGAACTGAGTCCCGTTGCCGACCGTGATGCACAGAGGCCGTTGCGACCATCGTTCTCCTCCTCGATTGGTAATGTGTGTATTGAATCACTTAGCAGTACATGTGCAGTTCCAATTTTGTTCATACCTACCCTTCAAATTTCCTGGTTGCTATTATTCCTGTAAAATTAATTGGTTATAGCCTCCATTGTCCAACAGAATATCAGCTTGTAATTGTGCGTCGCTCCTGTATCGCACTGTGCTTGGGTAGGTTCTTCATCTACAACCAGTAGTGTGGCAAATGATGAAAAGTTTTTTTAGAACTAGCAAGATGCCCATGCGTTGCACGCATCAATATGCATTTGTATGAGTAGTTTATCTTTTTGGGAGAAATGGATGAACGAGGGAAGGCCTTATTTGCAAATCTGGAGAGGGGTGTGGGTATCTTTCTGCAAAATTGCCATAGTTTCCTTCCTATCCGTCGGATAGAAATCGGACGGCCTATATTGTAGGAAGGCAGGCACACCATCATCACAAACTCTGTTTTTTAAAAGAAAAAAAGAGTAGAGAGTAGAGAAGTAGAGATAAATATTAAATATAAAATAAATATAACAGTAGAGAAGAGAGTAGAGATAGCAGGGACGTCGGGGAAGGATCGCACGCGCGGGGAAAAAATCGGCAGGGCGTGCGCTAGTTTTGGCGCGCGACGTCCGGCGCGCTTTATAAAATCCAATGCCCTCCCACCGCTCTGTGCCTTGCCACCGCTCTCTCCCCACTCTGTGCCTTGCCACCGCTCTCTCCCCACTCTTTCTCGCCTCACCGCCGCCGCACCACCATGCCTCCGCGTCGCCGGGAAACTTGGGGATACCATTGTGTCCGCGCGCGCCCCTCCGGCGGCTTCTACGCCGAGATCTGGTTCCGCGGGATGCGCCTCGGCCTCAGCAATTTTGACACCGCCAACGAGGCTGCCCGCGCATACAACAAGGCAGCGTGGCGCCTCCGGTGGCCTCATAGAACATTGAACTTCTCCAACGTGCCGACATGGGAGCGGGCGCGGGAGCTCGTGCCTCTGTCGCGGCTTATCACCGACGAGGATCGTCGCGACAACCGGAGGCGGGAGCACCGTCTTGGCATCGCCGAGATGGACGAGGAAGCCATAGCGCTGTGGCGCCAACGCTTCCCGCGGGACATCATCAACGAACGCGAGTTCTACACGCAAAGGAGGGCGGAGAGGGAGAAGAGGAGGGAGGAGCAAGCCGCCTATCGCGAGGACAAGCATACGCGAAAAGCGGACGCTCAATTCAACATGAGGCTAGGAGCAGCATCGCCCTGAGAATCCAACGATGATCGGTATCTTCACACCTACATTGAGACGTCGGAGGAGGACATCATCGAGGAGGAGTCGGACGACGAGGAGTAGTTGAACTATCTATTTTTTATCTATCTATGCTGAGAACTATCCTCTACTCTCTAGTGTCTAATCTCTATCTCTACTTCTCGATCTCAGCACTGTAAACGCTTTTTTAAAGCACCACGTGTTGTGCTTCTATTGGAGATGCTCTAACATGGCAGACAAGTGCTTTAATGTTGCCCACAAGATGCGTGAGTATTACTAGTAGTATATTTTTCTTACCATGTTGAGATTTTAAAACCATGAGTGCGAACATGCAGAGGAGCAATGAACACCAAACACGGGATATTGGGGACATTTTCAAGGAGCATGGCAAGTTAAAGAGGAGTTGCACCGAACCTGTAAAACGAGCTTTGGTATGTAACACCCTTTCAATTACTTTCGTTTAGCCTCGTGTTCTTCGATGTGTATATGTTGTAGTTTCTGTTTATCTTAGCCTCATGTTCTTCGATGTGTAATAAGAAGAGTCTTAATCGTCCTAATGTTTTCGTTTTTAGCTTGATGTAGGAAGTGGATGTTCTCACCTTGCAGTATGTTTTTATATTTTTCTTTTTGAATTCACTTCTACAAGTCCTGTTTATCTGTCTTCTACTAAATGGATCTGGGTTGCTCTGAGTATTGATCTAAAAAGAAGTAACTTCATGTCAGGATGCAGTTCCTGCAAGGAGGGAAGTATGGTCAACCTCAAGATCATGTTTCCAAAATGAGGCTGGATTACACACATGGTGCCAGTTCCCTAATGATGTTGGATTACACATAAGGTGCAAATTCCCAGATGATGCTAGATTACACACAAGCCAGGTGGAGTGGTCAGTTGTTCGTGTCCTCGTGGCTCTAGTAAAGGCTAAAAGAAAGCGTGCAACAGCCCTTGAGAATGTAGCTGAGTTCCTAAAGAAGCGAAAAGAGCAATCAGATGATCTCTTCACCCAAGCCAAAGAAGAGATGGAAGAAGCCAGAAATAAGCTAGTAGAGGCAGAGCAGGCTAGGCGTCTCACGCTATCTAAAACTGTTGTCGATACAAAATTTCCTTCATAATAGCTAGGTTCAAATGTTTATCCTGTCAGCATGCCTGTTGTGATGTCCGTGCATCTACTGACGTGGCACAAAATATATTTTTTTAGGTCATGTAATAACAGCAATTACTTTCTAAACAATAACAAACAAAGCATTGGACATGGTATAGTTCACGCGCAAGCCCAACATTCCAAGTTCAACTTCCACATCAAATTCATGTTCACGGATATCTGCACATTCATAGATAATGTCCACAACCATGATTCACTTCAAAGCCAAAAAATGTGACGAGAGTTATAATTAAAGAAAACCTCTAGTTCCTGCTACCACTGCGAGCACAACAAGTCAAGACCATGCGTAATTAATTATATTTTGGTCATTTTTTGTGTTCTAAAATGCCGGCTGACTCGCGGAAGGACATGTTGCCGGCACACGCGCGGATTCAATGGAGGCAGGCGGGGCAGTCTGAAGCAATTTGCATGCGGCGAGGAGGCGTGTTCAGTCGGGCCTGCAGCGAGTGGGCCCTCTTGGCCGGCGCGCCGGTTCAATGTCTGCGCTGTGAGAGGTCGCGTCTGTGTCAGAGCACTCACTCCCTCCAGTCCTTTTTTGTTTGGGTATAACAAAATTTTGTTTTCCATTCACGTTTTACAAGTAAAATTCGTGGACAAACTTTGACCCAAACTACGATGGGGACTAGTAAACTGGAACAAAGGTAGTAGTTTTTTTTATCAAAAAGTGTCTCCCCCTTCTGATTTTCATTACTGAAAACCAACATCTAAACCATAGTATTTTCCCTAGAACTACCAGGTTTAACATCTCGCAACATAAACACATACAACCATACGACAAGGAGGTAGTAGTTATGAATTCCACTGTCACACCCTAGCTAGTTCAAGCATTGGAGTGTGCATCATGTTTAAATTTCTTTTAAGTTTGAAATGGGGAAGGCAGAAACCCCCAACACCCCCTGGAAACAACTAGGGTTTACTAAAATTATTTTCAATGAACCTGAAATGCCCTTCTAAAAAGTTCACCCTCTTTGTCTTGGGTTAAAACCCCTGGCAAAATTGGTGCACATTTTTCTAGGTCAACAGAAGGTCATTGAATTAAATCATAAGTATTTGAATTTGGGCATTTAAATGCTATAAAATAATTTAGATGCCCAAATAATTCTGGAAATAAATGTTTGCTGTTGGAAATAATCTAAACAGAGCCCACAATTATTTTCAGGATTTTTGGAAACGTTTTAGTATTTTAAATAAAGCCCAACAGTTGCAGTTAATTAGAAAAACAGAAACAAATTAAAAAAAAGGGGGAGAGGGAAGCCCACCTGGGCCTTACCTGAGCTGGCCAGCCCACCTGGCTCGGCCCAGCCTACTGGCTTCGCCAGTCGTCGTCCTCCTCGCGCAAGGAGGCAGGAGCGCGTGCTCGCCGCGCGCCGGCCACACGCTGGCCACCTCCTGCTTCCGCCGACGCCCGGAGACGTCTAGAGGTGCCACGCGACCCCCACGTCCCCTCTCATCCTCTCGCACTCCCCCCTCGTCTCCCTCACTCTCTCCTGCGACGGCCAAGCGCGTCCCTCACCGCCGATCGCCGTAGTTGCCACCAGAGCCCCTCCCTCGCCCCTCCGACGAGCTCAATCGCTCCGCCTCGTCGCCCTGAACCTCTCCGTCGACTCACGCAAGCTCGGACGACCCCAAGACGACGTGGTGCCCTTCTTCCCCGTCCACGGCCGCCGGACACCGTCGTTTGATTCGCCATCGCCAAGACCACCCCGAGCTCGCTGACCCCTCTCCGACTCCGCTGTGAGCTCCTCTTCCTTTCCCCCTAGCTCCCGTGCTCGTTTGGCCTCTATAGCCGCCGTTTCCACCGCACCCGAGAGCTCCCCGCTGTCGTCCATGGCGCCGTCGTGGCCAGAGCCACAGTGGCTCGAAGCCAAGCTCGCCATTGTGCTCAGTGCAGCACCAGGAGCCCGTAGCCACCACCAGTTCTTCCTCCCGTGCACCATAGCGTCGAATCCATCCACGCCCGAACTTCGGCGACCACCAAGGTCGTCGCCGGCGTCGTTTCCGGCGTCCCCGTGTCCAACCACTTGCCCCACTAGATGCGCATGAGCCCCAGCTACGCGTAGCACGTCTCCACCGTCGATTTGGACACCGGAGGACCAAATCCGAAGCCCTCCGCCGTCTCGGCCTCGCCGGCGGCTCAACGCTAGCGAGTTTGACCCAGTTTGACCCCTGGGTGGGCCCAGGTAGACCCCCCTGAGTCTATGACAGGTGGGGCTGGTCTGCTAACTAATTTAGGATTAGTCTTAATTAATTTTAATTGAATTAGTCACTGACATGTGGGCCCAGGCCCCACTGATAGCTAATTAGTGTTAATCTAACCCTGTTAATTAGCTGAGAGGCTGACAGAAGGGTCCCACCAGTCAGGTTTGACCTGGGCTGGCGCCTTTGACCTGCTGAGGTCAGCATGACGCAATGCTGACGCAGTAATGCATTTTCTGGATTTAACTTTATTCAGGAAATTCCAGAAAATAGTTAAAACTTCTAAAAATCATAGAAAATCAACCATAGCTCCAAATGCAAAGATTTATATATGAAAAATGATTAGAAAAATTCAATCTATCCATCTGTAATGGTTTCATGCATGACAAAACAAGTTTACCTTGCTGTTTAAGAAGAATAAGGAAATGCACTATTAAGGCCACGTTTAATGAGCTAATATTTGAATCTTAGATTCAAATGAGTTCATTCCTTTCTATTATAACTTACATTAGGCCAAGACACATTCATATTGCCATGTCATAGCATGCATCATATTGTTGCATATCGTCATGTGTTGATTGTGTTCCGATGTGTTCTTTGTTGTAGGTTTTACCTCCGGGGATATTCACGAGTATCCAACCGAAGGGCAGTATCCCACTACCACTCCATCAGGCAAGCAACATTGATCATTCCGATACAAACCCATGTTCTCGCTTATGCTCTTGTTTACTTCATTAAGACAATGCGATTCAAACTGCTGTGTGCTACGGTAGTTGAACCCTTATCCTCTGCATGACCTGTCATTGTCACAGTAACTAGATGAAACCCACTAGCATGTGTAAGAGTTGATTGAGCCATGTATGTGACTCCTACCTTGCTATGCCTGCTATGCTTAGAGTTGTGTCAGGTCTGGTTCATCTGGGTGATGGGCTAGAGTGAAATGCTTATGTCGGTAATGTGAGGGAGGTGTTGAACATGTTTTGGTAAAGGTATTGATGAGAGGCCATGTAGGAGTACATGGTGGGTTGTTTCATTGAGGCCGTCCCTAAGAACTGAGATCTGTATGTGTGATTTAAGATGCAGTTACTACCGTACATTGGGCCCGAAACAAATGGACCCTCTCGGCTTCTTAACGACCCTAGTACTCTGTCCAGGAGTTGCAAATAGTTTCTGGTGTTTGTAGGTTATGTGTTGGCGGCCGTGCGTAGCGTTGACCCTAAGGGTGGGCTATGTTGCGGTAGATACACCGTGGCACGGTGTACCGAGTCACCCGTTTGGTGTCTCGGGAACCCTGTTCACATCGTTCAGGGCCGTATGTGGAAACCTCGGCCGGACTCCCTGCGGATGGAACCTGGATAGGCGATAAACCTGGACTAGAGACTTAAGTGTTTAGGTAGGCCGTGGCCGACACCCTCGTTGGGCTTCCGCTTGAAGGTTGCCGAGTACATGTCGTGTGAGCGGTGGTAAGTGGTGAAAGCGTGTATGAAGAAGTACACCCCTGCAGGGTATAAAACTATTTGAATAGCCGCGTCCGCGGTAAAGGACTACTTGGTTGCCTATACAGTTCATAGACATGTCAATGGATACTAATAAAAGACTCAAGATAAGCGTGAGTACCGAGGATGGCCCTCTCGTAGGATGACGAGGGAGGATCCCCGGTGGAGTATTGTGATGGTGAGTAGTGGACTCATGTGCGAAAACTATTTTACTGGTGGAGTTCCGTAGGATAGCTTAGCCAAGAGTCAAAGCTGGCTTGCTGCATTAACCCCACCACCTTCTTGAGGATAAGCATGTATAGTAGGATCTGATGTAAGACTTGCTGAGTACCTTTGTACTCATGTTTGCTTAATTACTGTTTTCAGACGACACCGCCCACTCCGATGGGTTCTACATAGACCTTGACATCGACGAGTGACTAGCCACCCAAGTGGTGATCCTGGCCATGGAGGGCCTTATGTAGATAGACAGGCTTCGAGAAGCCTTCCTTCTTTCTAGAGTCTGTACTCAGACTAGTTCTTTCCGCATGTGCTTGTATGTTTGTATGACTTGAGTGTCGGGTCATGTGACCCCTATCTGTATGAACATGTTATGTATGGCTCTCTGGAGCCTTTAAATAAAGTACTTGAGTTGTAGGGTTTTGTTGTGATGCCATGTTGTATGTACTCATATCGGGCATATTGTGTGTATGATTGAAATGCTTGGTATGAGTGGGATCCGACAATCTAGTTGTTTATCCTTGGCAGCCTTTCATATGGGGAAATGTAGTCTAGTGTTCCTCGAGTCATAGTAGTCCGCTACAGCCCGGTTCACGGGAGTCCTGCTAGCCCAGCACTACTGTTCAGGACACTTGACTGGCCGGCATGTGTTTCACTTGGTTCCTATGTCTGTCCCTTCGGGGAAATGTCACACGGTGACTTCCGGAGTCCTGCCTAGCCTGCTACAGCCCGGGTTCCCCGGAGTCCTGTTAGCCCAGTGCTACAGCCCGGAATCACTCGCTGATGACCGACATATTCGATGTGATTCATGTATGCCTGTCTCCATAGGTCTGTGCCGCTTTGGGTTCATGACTAGCCATGTCGGCCCGGGTTCTCTATCATATGGATACTAGCGACACTATCATATACGTGAGCCAAAAGGCGCAAACGGTCCCGGCCATGGTAAGGCGACACCCGTGGGATACCGTGCGTGAGGCTGCAAAGTGATATGAGGTGTTACCGGCTAGATTGATGTGACTTGGAATCGGGGTCCTGACAGCGTTGGCATCAGAGTCGGACTGCCTGTAGGTTCGTTGAGTCAAACTGGTCGATGTCGAGTCTAGAAATGCTTTAGTTATATGTAGGGGAATTGATTGTGGGAGGGAACGTAAGGCTCTTTTACTCCTTTACCCTATGCCTCTGATCTGAGTCATTCTCTTCTCATTCAACGTGGGTTAAGGACTAGGCTCTCTTCTTCTATCAGGTTCACGTGTTACTAATCCGTAGTAGCTTATAGGATTGTTGTTACCAGTCCCAATTCAGTTTCTACTATTCTTAGTATGTTGCTAATTGGATCAGAACCTTGATATGATGTTGTTGAGTGGTATTGCGAACTGTTGTGGATGTCTCAAATCTTTTTCTGAGCATCTACAGCTGTTATGCTATCCGATTTTCCCTAGAAATTCGGATGTCTTTACATTGTGGTTGTGCTTTCAGATGGCCAACCGTGTTCAAAACCAAGTGGTTCGCCTGACCCGGTGCCTTGACGTGCCCGGTCATACTGCTATGTTAGTCCGGGTAATGATCGAGACGGGCTACCATTGGTATCCTGAATACACCGTCGAAGAGCAGTTCCTCGACTTTAATCAAAGCCAATATCTCTGCACCGTCAGGATATTTCCTTCTTATCCTGGATCTACCGAGCCCCTTCACTGTTCCTATGGACTTGGGGTTACTGTTGAGATGGTTGTGCAGGATGCTACCTATTCCATGATGACCATCTTGCGAGTCCGGACTGGCCTGCTTCGGAACACCGACTTCCGTTACATGCCAGCTTCACTTCCGGGAGCGCAAGGGTATCTTCTGGCTATCTATGCTGACTCCACTCAGGAGGACTCATTAACTCGTACCACTGCCGAGTTGCTCGAAGATAAGGACCGAGAGAATCGGGCCTTGAGGCTGGAGCTTTTCAATACCCGTGCTGATCATTGGGCCACATTGACTCAGTTTGCACCTGCGGTGCAAGCTGGATATATGGATACAAGGGATCTGTATCCTGTGAGATCAGCCCTGCCAGACATGGTGGATTGGCGTGATGTGGGAGGCATCACCCCACCCCTTGGTCCCCGCAGGCCACCATTTGTTGGTCCAAGACCTCATCCTAGCCTCTATGGTCCACAGGCTCCTCAGGACCGTCTGTTCCCGGATGGTCACGTTGAACTTCCAGGCTATGGAGGTGACTTCTATGAGAACTACTACGGAGCTGTCTGAGTTAGTAGTGGTACCACTAGTATTGTAGTAGTTGTATCTCCATTGTCCTACGTGATTTGTGGAATATGACTTTGTGTGTAATCAATTCCGGAGGTGTAGACAAATAATGTATAGGAGCTTGGAATGCCTCCGATGAGATGTAACGTCTTTCATCATAGTTGTACTGTAGCCTGGGCTTGTACTAAACTATATATGATGTGTATGACCGTTGGTATATATATGGCAGTTTTATATTACCATGACATACGGATGAACATCTCTGCATTCTGAGTTATCCATTACATACTGCACTTCCTTGCTAAGTTTGAGCCATCCTTATCTAAACCATTGTCTTGTTTTCTCCTAGGATGGTCAACACCCGCAGCAACCCTGCTGCCTCGGAGCAGGGGGAAGCCAGTGCAGCTAGGGGTGAAAATCTGCCTCACCCGCCTTCTCTGGCCGAAGTGATGCTGGAGGTGGAAAGAAACAAGCGTGAGACTAACCGCCTGCTGGAGCAGATTGAGCAGAACACTGCACGTCACCCACGAAATGACTTGGTGTCAACCAATGACTTTATCAAGTTGTACCCACCAAAGTTTAACCATTCCGTCGAACCCCTCGACGCGGATGACTGGCTTCGCAGCATCACTCACAAGCTACGTTCTGCCAACGTAGCCGAAGCCGACAAGGTTACCTATGCTGCCTATCATCTCGAAGGCCCTGCTAGCTTTTGGTGGGAAAACTTCGAAGCTATGCGCCCGGTCGGCCAAATCACTACTTGGGCTGAATTCAGTGAGGCTTTCCGCGAGCATCACATTCCGGAAGGTCTCATGGATCGCAAGAGGGAGGAGTTCTGCAACTTCACCCAGGGAAGACTGACTGTGGATGCTTATAGTCATGATTTCAGAAATCTGGCACGCTATGCTCCTAAAGAGGTGTCTACTGACGCTAAGAAGCAAGCAAGGTTCCGCAAGGGACTTAGCCCTGAGCTCCGCCGCGATCTTCGTCTGCACGAGTGCACCTCCTTTCAGAAGTTGGTCAACAAAGCCATCAGTGCTGAGACAGGCCAGACTAATTATGACGCTTCACGCAAGCACTCCCGTGATTTTGGCTCTTCATCCGGCTCTGGAACTCAGAAGCGCCGGGTGTGGATTCCAAGCACGGCACTGCCACCCAGGTTCATTCCGAGGCCATCCTTTGAGGCGCCACGTCCCAACCAGCAATTTGCACCGCCCAAGCCCTATGGAGGCCCCGCTGCTAATGCTGCTCCACGCCCCAATGTGGTGACATGCTTTAAGTGTGGAGAGCCGGGTCACTATAGCCGAGAGTGTCCCCTGAACAACAACCCCAATCAAACTGGGAAGTCCGTTGGCCATGGTAAGCCCGCGGGAAAAACATTCTACGCCAAGCCGGCCACCACTGCACGTGGCCATGTCAACTATGTTTCAGCCGAGGAGGCTCATGAGGATCCCAACGTCGTCCTTGGTACGCTCCTCGTTAACTGCCATCCGGCATCTGTTCTTTTTGATACTGGAGCATCTCATTCATTCATATCCAAGAACTATGCTCGATTGCATAACACGACATTCTGTGACATGCCCACTTCCATGGTAATTCAAACTCCGGGTTCCAAATGGCAAACCTCTAGAGTAAGCCATGGGAACAAAATTCTTGTTGATAGACTTGTCTTCCTTGCATCCTTAATAGCTCTCAAGTCCTCGGACATAAACATCATCTTGGGTATGGACTGGATGTCAGCCCATTACGCTAAGATTGATTGTGCCACTAGAACTGTTCAACTTACTCACCCATCGAGCAAGGCAGTCAATGTCTTAACTCGAGTGGCCAAGCGCTAGCTTTACTCCTTAAATGCCAACCCCCTTCCAGACCTTGAGGATGTTCCGGTAGTCCGAGACTTTCCGGATGTCTTTCCAGAAGAACTGCCAGGTGTTCCACCTGACAGAGATGTTGAGTTTGTGACAGACCTTGTTCCAAGAACCGTTCCAATTTCTAGAAGACCCTACAAGATGGCACCCTTAGAACTAGCCGAGCTTAAGAACCAACTCGATGAGTCCTTGAAAAAGGGTTTCATCCGTCCTAGTTCCTCTCCTTGGGCTTGTCCCGTCCTCTTCGTCAAGAAGAAGGATGGAACGGATCGAATGGTTGTGGACTACCGCCCTGTCAACCTGGTCACCATCAAGAACAAATACCCTCTTCCCAGGATCAATGATCTGTTTGATCAGCTCGCTGGATCCTCAGTTTTTTCCAAGATGGATTTGAGGTTGGGCTACCATCAAATCAAAATTAGAAACGGGGACATTGCCAAAACGGCGTTTGTTACTCGTTATGGCCAATACGAGTACACCGTCATGTCCTTCGGTTTAACCAATGCCCCAGCTACCTTCTCTCGGTTAATGAACTCGGTTTTCATGGAGTACTTGGACAAATTTGTCGTAGTATACCTCGATGACATACTCATCTACTCCAAGAATGAAGAGGAACATGCCGAACATCTAAGGCTGGTGTTGATGAAACTTCGACAGCATCGCCTTTACGCCAAATTCTCCAAGTGTGAATTTTGGTTGCCAGAAGTGACCTATCTAGGCCATGTAATCTCTGGCAAGGGTATTGCTGTCAATCCCGAGCGAGTTCAAGCCGTCCTTGATTGGACTACACCTGAGAAGGTTAAGCAAGTTCGGAGCTTCCTTGGCTTAGCGAGCTATTGCCGCCGCTTCGTTGAGAATTTCTCCAAGGTTGCTAAACCTCTAACTGAACTCCTCAAGAAAGATAAAAGGTTCGAGTGGACTCCACAGTGCGAGTTCAGTTTTCAGGAACTGAAAAGACGCCTGACATCTGCTCCCGTACTGGTACCACCAAATTTCTCCAAGGGCTTTATTATCTATTGTGACGCCTCGCGACAAGGACTAGGTTGCATACTCATGCAAGATCGTCAGGTAATTGCCTATGCTTCACGGCAATTACACCCACATGAGGAAAAGTATCCCACACATGATCTAGAGCTTGCAGTTGTAGTCCATGCACTTAAAACTTGGCGACATTACCTTCTCGGTAATCGTTGCGAGATCTTCACCGATCACCAAAGTTTGAAATATATCTTCACCCAACCAGATTTGAATCTCAGGCAAAGACGTTGGGTTGAGTTGATCTCGGATTACGACTTAGGAATAACTTACACCCCGGGCAAAGCCAATGTCATGGCTGATGCGCTAAGCCGTAAGTCCTATTGTAACAACCTGATGTTACAACAAAGTCAACCATTTCTCCACGAGGAATTTCGTAAGCTAAATCTTCACATTGTTCCTCAAGGATTCCTATCCACCCTGGTGGCGAAACCTACCCTTACGGATCAGATCATCAAGGCACAGAAGGTAGATCCGGGAATCTCCCGTATTAAGAGAAACATTAAGAAAGGAGTCGCGAATTGTTTCTCCATTGATGATCAAGGTGTCGTATACTTTGGAAATCGCCTAGTGGTTCCAAAGGCACAAAACCTGAGGCGGCTGATCCTTAAGGAAGCTCATGAATCCCCTCTCACCATTCATCCCGGTAGTACTAAAATGTATCAAGACCTACGCCAGAGGTTTTGGTGGACTAGGATGAAGAGAGAAATCGCTCAATACATTGCCAATTGCGACGTTTGTCGTCGTGTTAAAGCAGAGCATCAACGGCCTGCTGGCACCCTTCAACCTTTGGCTATTCCCGAATGGCAATGGGATAAAATCAGTATGGATTTCATCACTGGGTTTCCCAGGACCAAGAGAGGGAATAATGCCATCTTCGTCGTGATCGACTGACTTTCCAAAGTAGCCCACTTTCTACCTGTTCGTGAGAGTATCACCGCTAGCCAGCTAGCCGATTTATACATCTCCCGAATAGTGTCTCTTCATGGTGTTCCATTGGAAATTAACTCAGACCGTGGGAGTCTCTTCACCTCTCGATTTTGGGAAAGTTTCCAAAATGCTACGGGAACTCGTCTCTCCTTTAGCACTGCCTTCCATCCTCAATCAAGTGGTCAAGTAGAGCGAGTCAATCAAATTCTGGAAGATATGCTCCGAGCTTCTGTCATCTCCTTCGGAATGAGTTGGGAGAAATGCCTTCCATTCGCGGAGTTTGGTTATAACAATAGTTATCAAGCCAGCTTAGGCAAGGCTCCTTTTGAAGTTCTCTATGGACGAAAATGTTGAACGCCTCTTAATTGGTCAGAAATCAGGGAAAGACAACTCTTTGGCCCGGATATGATTCAGGAAGCAGAAGAGCAGGTTCACGTTATTCGTGAGAAATTGAAAACAGCCCAATCTCGTCAAAAGAGTCAATATGATCGTAAACATAAGCCTATGACTTATGAAGTCGACGAGAAGGCTTACCTTCGGGTTACTCCGTTAAAGGCAACCCATCGTTTCGGTATCAAAGGCAAATTGGCCCCTCGTTACATAGGACCCTTTCGCATTCTTGCCAAACGAGGAGAAGTTGCCTACCAATTGGAACTACCTTCGCATCTTTCCAGAGTTCACGATGTCTTCCACATTTCACAACTCAGGCGTTGCTTCACGGATCCTATCCGTGGAGTGGACCATGAAACGCTTGATCTACAGGATAACCTCTCCTATCGGGAATATCCCGTTCGTATCCTTGATCAGGCTGAGCGTACCACCCGACGTCAAAATATCAAGTTTCTCAAGGTTCAATGGTCACACCATTCCGATAAAGAAGCCACTTGGGAAAGGGAGGATCGTCTTCGACTTGAGTACCCCACCTTCTTCCCGGAGGATCCTAAATCTTGGGACGAGATTCTTTTGAGTGGGGATGAGTTGTCACACCCTAGCTAGTTCAAGCATTAGAGTGTGCATCATGTTTAAATTTCTTTTAAGTTTGAAATGGGGAAGGCAGAAACCCCCAACACCCCCCTGGAAACAACTAGGGTTTACTAAAATTATTTTCAATGAACCTGAAATGCCCTTCTAAAAAGTTCACCCTCTTTGTCTTGGGTTAAAACTCCTGGCAAAATTGGTGCACATTTTTCTAGGTCAACAGAAGGTCATTGAATTAAATCATAAGTATTTGAATTTGGGAATTTAAATGCTATAAAATAATTTAAATGCCCAAATAATTCTGGAAATAAATGTTTGCTGTTGGAAATAATCTAAACAGAGCCCACAATTATTTTCAGGATTTTTGGAAACATTTTAGTATTTTAAATAAAGCCAAACAGTTGCAGTTAATTAGAAAAACAGAAACAAATTAAAAAAAGGGGAGAGGGAAGCCCACCTGGGCCTTACCTGAGCTGGCCAGCCCACCTGGCTCGGCCCAGCCTACTGGCTTCGCCAGTCGTCGTCCTCCTCGCGCCAGGAGGCAGGGGCGCGTGCTCGCCGCGCGCCGGCCACGCGCTGGCCACCTCCTGCTTCCGCCGACGCCCGGAGATGTCTAGAGGTGCCAGCGACCCCCACGTCCCCTCTCATCCTCTCGCACTCCCCCCTCGTCTCCCTCACTCTCTCCCGCAACGGCCCAGCGCGTCCCTCGCTGCCGATCGCCGTAGTTGCCACCAGAGCCCCTCCGACGAGCTTAATCGCTCCGCCTCGTCGCCCTGAACCTCTCCGTCGACTCACGCAAGCTTGGATGACCCCAAGACGACGTGGTGCCCTTCTTCCCCATCCACGGCCGCCGGACACCGTCATTTGATTCGCCGTCGCCAGGACCTCCCCGAGCTCGCTGACCCCCTCTCCGACTCCGCTGTGAGCTCCTCTTCCTTTCCCCCTACCTCCCGTGCTCGTTTGGCCTCTGTAGCCGCCATTTCCACCGCACCCGAGAGCTCCCCGCCGTCAGCCATGGCGCCGTCGTGGCCAGAGCCACAGTGGCTCGAAGCCAAGCTCGCCGTTGTGCTCAGTGCAGCACCAGGAGCCCATAGCCACCACCATTTCTTCCTCCCGTGCACCATAGCGTCGAATCCATCCACGCCCGAACTCCGGCGACCGCCAAGGTCGTCGCCAGCGTCCCCGTGTCCAACCACTTGCCACACTAGATGCGCATGAGCCCCAGCTACGCATAGCACGTCTCCGCCGTCGATTTGGACACCGGAGAACCAAATCCGAAGCCCTCCGCCGTCTCAGCCTCGCCGGCGGCTCAACGCCGGCGAGTTTGACCCAGTTTGACCTCTGGGTGGGCTCAGGTAGACCCCCCTGAGTCTATGACAGGTGGGGCCGGTCTGCTAACTAATTTAGGATTGGTCTTAATTAATTTTAATTGAATTAGTCACTGACATGTGGGCCCAGGCCCCACTGACAGCTAATTAGTGTTAATCTAACCTTGTTAATTAGCTGAGAGGCTGACAGAAGGGTCCCACCAGTCAGGTTTGACCTGGGCTGGCGCCTTTGACCTGCTAAGGTCAGCATGACGCAATGCTGACGCAGTAATGCATTTTCTGGATTTAACTTTATTCAGGAAATTCCAGAAAATAGTTAAAACTTCTAAAAATCATAGAAAATCAACCATAGCTCCAAATGCAAAGATTTATATATGAAAAATGATCAGAAAAATTCAAGCTATCCATCTGTAATGGTTTCATGCATGACAAAACAAGTTTACCTTGCTGTTTAAGAAGAATAAGGAAATGCACTATTAAGGCCATGTTTAATGAGCTAATATTTGAATCTTAGATTCAAATGAGTTCATTCCTTTCTATTATAACTTGCATAAGGCCAAGACACATTCATATTGCCATGTCATAGCATGCATCATATTGTTGCATATCGTCATGTGTTGATTGTATTCTGATGTGTTCTTCGTGGTAGGTTCTACCTCCGAGGATATTCATGAGTATCCAACCGAAGGGCAGTATCCCACAACCACTCCATCAGGCACGCAACCATTGATCATTCCGATACAAACCCATGTTCTCGCTTCTGCTCTTGTTTACTGCATTAAGACAATGCGATTCAAACTGCTGTGTGCTACGGTAGTTGAACCCTTATCCTCTGCATGACCTGTCATTGTCACAGTAACTAGATGAAACCCACTAGCATGTGTAAGAGTTGATTGAGCCATGTATGTGATTCCTACCTTGCTATGCCTACTATGCTTAGAGTTGTGTCAGGTCTGGTTCATCTGGGTGATGGGCTAGAGTGATATGCTTATGTTGGTAATGTGAGGGAGGTGTTCAACATGTTTTGGTAAAGGTATCGATGAGAGGCCATGTAGGAGTACATGGTGGGTTGTTTCATTGAGGCCGTCCCTAAGAACTGAGATCTGTATGTGTGATTTAAGATGCAGTTACTACCGTACATTGGGCCCGAAACAAATGGACCCTCTCGGCTCTTAATGTCAGGACCCCGACTCAATGCCACATCGATCTAGCATGTAACACCTCATATCACTTTGCGGCCTCACGCACGGTATCCCCACAGGTGTCGCCTTACCTTTGCCCGGGACCGTTTGCGTCTTTTGGCACACGTATATGACAGTGTCGCTAGCATCCATATGATAAGGAGCCCGGGCTGACATGGCTAGCCGTAAACCCAAAGTGGCACAAACTTATAGGGACATGCATCCATGACCCAGCATCAAACGTGTCGGTCATCAGCGAGTGAATCCAGGCTGTAGCACTGGGCTAACAGGACTCCGGTGAACCGGGCTGTAGCAGGCTAACAGGACTCCGGTATTCATCGCGTGACATTTCCCCGAAGGGACAGACACAGGAACGAAGAAGGACACATGCCGGCCAGCCTAAGTGTTCCGGAGCAGTAGCACACTACCATGGCTCAGTGGAAGCACTAGGAGACATTTCCCGGTAAGAGAGGCTACTAAGGATAAACAACTAGATAGTCAGATCCCACACATAGCAATACACATTACACGTACGCATAACATGCAAGTATGTGCTGTACAACATGGCATCACAGCATAACTCAACAACTCATATAGATAAGGCTCAAAGAGCCAACATAGCATTATTACAAACAGGGGTCACATGACCCAACATTCAGAGCAATCAAGCAACAAACGGAAGCATTACATGTCTGAGTACAGACATCTATAAATGAAAAAGGCTGAAAGCCTGACTATCTACAACGTCCGATCAAGATCGTAGCTGAGGTACAAGCTACTTGTCGAAGTCCATGAGAACACTAGTAAGATCGAAGTCTCCGCTGCAAAAACATAAATAAAGCAACATGAGTACAAAGGTACTCAGCAAGACTTACATCAGATCCTATCATGCATGCATGTGTATCAAGGGGGTAATGTGGGGTTTAGTTGCAGCAAGCCAGCTTTGACTCTGTGGCTAACCTGTTCTACGACTACCAGAACTTCTTGAGGTGATATGGCGCACACGAGTCCACTAATCACCACACAATACACTACTATGGATTCATCCCCGTCTCCCTACGAGAAGGCCATCCATAGCACTCACACTTGTCTTGAGCATTTTATAGTATCCATTTCAAGTTGTCTATGTACCATGTAAGCATCCAAGAAGTCCATATCCGCGGACCCGGCTATTCGAATAGATCATGTTAACCCTGCAGGGGTGTACTTCTTCACACACGCTCTCGCCACTTACCGCCATGTACACATCATGTATCTCGGCAACCTTCAAGCGGAAGCCTGGCGAGGGTGTCGGCCACGACCTGACTAACCACACAAGACTCTAGTCCAGGTTTATCGCCTATTCGGGTTCCATCCGCAAGGAGATCCGGCCGGGGTGTCGCTCACGGCCCCAAACGATGTGAGGAGGGTTCCCAAGCCCACCATCCGGGTGCCACTTGGTACACCGTGCCACCTGTGCCTAGTCTGTCCCAAGCCCACCCTGCCGGGTGCCACTTGGTAGAAAAATAGCACTACCTACAAACACCTGAGTCAATTAAGGATCCCAATGTGTGGTAGTATCGAGTCATTGGACAACATACATAGAACTCAGTGCTTAAGGACGGTTCCACTGAGACAACCCACCATGTACTCCTACATGGCCTCTCACCGCTACCTTTACCAAATCGTGTTCACACACTTCACTCTCAGCATCAGAACATATCGTAACACTCCAATTCATTCCAAATGAACCAGACCTGACACAACTCTAAGCAATAGCAGGCATAGCATGGTAGGAACACAACAGTGGCTTCAATCAACTCCTACACATGCTAGTGGGTTTCAACTATTTACTGTGGCAATGACAGGTCATGCAGAGGAATGGGTTCAACTACCGCAGCACAAAGTAGCAGATGAATCGTTGTTGTCCTAATGCAATAACTGAGAGCAGGAGCGAGAGAGTAGGGTTTTATCGAAATGAACAAGGGGGTTTGCTTGCCTGGTAAATCAACAAGGGAGGCACTGCTTCACAGACAGGTACTCTGGAACGTCTTCGGAGCAAGACCTATCGAGAAGGAACGGTGCCAACAATCAATACACAAGCATATGCAACAATATGATGCATGAACATGGCATGAAGATGTGATGTTGTTTGAGCTAATGCAACTAGTACTCATTTGGTTTGAAGTCCATTTGAACCATAAGCTCAAATGCAATTCTAAATTAAGTCTCTTAATATGCCATAATGTGTTTTCTCTTATACAGCATGTATAAGTTGGTTTTTCATGCATGAAACTAGTACAGATGGGTAGATTACATTTTTCTGATAATTTTTCATATATAAATTATTTCAATCTGAGCTACGGTTGAATTTCTATGAATTTTTGAAGTTTTGAATATTTTCTGGAATTTCCTGATTTATTTTAATTCCAGAAATTAAATAATTGCGTCAGCATGACGTCAGCACGACATCAGCAGTCAACTGCGGCTGACTGGGGTCAAACCTGACATGTGGGGTCCACACGTCAGTGACAGGGGGTTAAACAGGGTTAGTTTAATCCTAATTAAAAAGGTTAGTGGCGCTGGGGCCCACTGTCAGTGTCAGGGGGGGTTAGTTAACAGTGATTAGCACTAAGCTAATCACCTGGCCGACGGGGCCCACTCGTCAGGCCGGTGAGGTCATCGGCGGTGACCTCTGGACGCGGCGGCGTCCGCGATACCGGCCACGGGGACGGTGTCGGAGAGCACCGGGGCGTAGCCCGGGCTCTCGCGCATCTGGAGGGGCAGGTGGGAGGAGCTGGGGAGGCCGGAGCTCGCCGGAGCAAAGCTCGCGGCGGCGGCCGGAGCTCGACTTCGATGGTGGGGCTAGCTACAGAGCACGGGGAGGCAAGGGGGAAGGGGGAACCGAAGCGGGGGCTCACGGCGGGCTCGAGGACGTCGTCGGAGAGCTCGGGGACGTCGGACGGCGACGTGCGGGCGCTGGAGATCTCCGGCGGCTGGCGATGAAGAAGACGACGGTGTCGGCGATGGAGCGCGTCCCTGGTCACTTGGCTCATCGAGGACGATGCAGACGACGAGGCGGAGCTTCTAGGCTCGGGCGGAGGGCGAGGGGAGGCCGGTGGCCGCGGCAACGGCGAGCGGCGGCGGTGATGGCGCTCGGGTGTGCGAGGGAGAGAGCAGGGGGAGAGGAGGAGCACGGGCAGGGGAGAGTGAGAGGGGTCGGGGCGGCGCGTGGCGTCTCCAGAGGCGTCCAGACGAGGAGGGGAGAGGGCAGGCAGGCAGGGAGGCTGGTGGCGTGGCGCGGCGGAGCGCGCGCGCGTCGGGCACGCGCCCATCCCCCTGTCGAGGACGAAGACGACAAAGAAGGGGCCAGGTGGGCTGGGACGGCGCTGGCTGCTGCTGGGCTGCACAGGGAGGAGGCCCAGGTAAGTTTCTCCTCTTTTTGTCTCTTTTCTAATATTCTGACATATGTTTTGATTTAGTAATAACACTAAATCAATTTATTTCCTTATGCCCATTTTTGTAGGAACTAGTGGCATTATTCCAGAGCTCCCCAACAGGTGGCATAATTTTTGGACATATATTAATATATATAACTAATATATTTCCAATGCAAATATTTATGCATTAATTCCAAATGGCCAAAATAAATACTTATGAGCTCCTAAAAATATTGGTTTGATTTTTATCTCTGTCCAATATTTTCAGAGGGCAACATGAACATTTTCTTGGACCTTTTTGGAGCAATTTTTATTTGGGGTTATTTCAAAAAATGATTCTGAGGGTTCCACCAATCCTCATTTCAAAATTAAATGGAATTTTAAACATGATGCACAAATAACTAGCTAGTCTAGGTCATACCAGAACTAGGGATGTGACAACTCGCCCCCACTTGAAAGAATCTCGTCCCGAGATTCAGGGGTCGACGGAAAGAAAGCGGGGTACTCCAGTCGAAGACGATCTTCTCGCTCCCAAGTAGCTTCTCTCTCGGAATGATGAGACCACTGAACTTTGAGAAACTTGATGTTCTGACGTCGAGTGACACGCTCTGCTTGATCAAGAATGCGAACCGGGTACTCTCGGTATGTGAGGTTATCTTGGAGATCAAGCGTTTCGTGGTCCACTCCGCGGATAGGATCCGAGAAGCAACGCCTGAGTTGAGAGACGTGGAATACATCATGAACTCGAGAAAGATGTGGGGGTAGTTCCAATTGGTAGGCAATCTCTCCTCGTTTAGCGAGAATGTGAAAAGGACCAATGTAACGAGGAGCCAACTTGCCCTTGATACCGAAACGATGGGTACCCTTCAAAGGAGTAACCCAAAGGTAAGCTTTGTCGCCAATTTCATAAGTCATATCCCTATGATGACGATCATACTGACTCTTTTGACGAGATTGGGCTGTTTTCAAATTCTCACGAATGATGCGAACTTGCTCTTCTGCCTCCTGGATCATGTCCGGTCCAAAGAATTGTCTTTCACCGGTTTCTGACCAGTTCAAAGGTGTTCGACATCTTCGTCCACAGAGAACCTCAAAAGGAGCTTTCTTGAGGCTGGATTGATAGCTATTGTTATAAGCAAACTCGGCAAAAGGAAGACATTTCTCCCAAACCACACCGAATGAGATAACGCAAGCTCTAAGCATGTCTTCGAGAATTTGGTTGACCCGTTCCACCTGACCACTCGACTGAGGGTGGAAAGCGGTACTGAAGGAAAGATGGGTTCCCATGGCAGTTTGGAAACTCTCCCAGAAATGAGAAGTGAAAAGACTGCCATGGTCTGAATTGATCTCTAGTGGAACACCATGAAGTGACACTATTCGAGAAATGTATAAGTCAGCAAGCTGACTAGCAGTGATACTCTCTCGAACAGGAAGGAAGTGCGCCACTTTGGAGAGACGATCAACGACTACGAAGATAGTGTTATTCCCTCTCTTGGTCCTGGGAAAGCCGGTGATGAAGTCCATACCAACTTTATCCCATTTCCATTCAGGAATAGCTAAAGGCTGAAGGGTGCCAGCAGGCCTTTGATGCTCTGCCTTAACACGACGACATACGTCACAATTAGCAACGAAGTCGGCGATTTCTCTCTTCATCCTAGTCCACCAGAACCTCTGGCGTAGATCCTGATACATCTTAGTACTACCGGGATGAATCGTGAGAGGAGATTCATGCGCCTCCTTAAGAATCAACTGCCGAAGATGTTGCTTCTTGGGGACCACCAGGAGGTTCCCAAAGAAAACAACACCTCGATCATCTATAGAGAAACCACCAGCAATACCCTTGGCAATGTTTCTCTTGATCTGGGTAATCCCCGTATCATGCTTCTGGGCTTCTATGATATGATCCACAAGGGTAGGTTTCGCCACCAAGGTAGAAAGGAATCCGTGAGGAGCGATGTGAAGGTTAAGCTTACAGAATTCCTCATGGAGAAGTGGTTGGCCTTGCTGCAACATGAGATTGTTGCAATAGGATTTACGGCTTAACGCATCAGCCATGACATTGGCTTTGCCTGGGGTGTAGGTAATCCCTAGATCATAATCTGTGATTAACTCCAACCAACGTCTTTGCCTAAGGTTCAGGTCTGGTTGGGTGAAGATATACTTGAGACTCTGGTGATCGGTGTAGATCTCGCAACGTTTACCAAGGAGGTAATGTCGCTAGGTCTTGAGTGCATAGACTACGGCTGCAAGCTCTAGATCATGTGTAGGATAATTCTCCTCATGTGGATGCAACTGTCGAGATGCATAGGAAATTGGATGACGATCCTGCATAAGAATGCAACCTAGTCCCTGTCGTGAGGCGTCACAATAGATAACAAAGTCCCTTGTGGAATCCGGTGGCACAAGTATGGGAGCAGAAGTCAGGCGTCTTTTCAGTTCCTGAAAACTGTACTCACACTGTGGAGACCACTCGAACTTTTTATCTTTCTTGAGAAGTTCCGTGAGGGGTTTGGCTACTTTGGAGAAGTTTTCAACAAAGCGGCGACAATAGCTGGCTAGACCAAGGAAACTCCTAACTTGTTTAACGGTCTCAGGTGGAGTCCAATCGAGAACGGCCTTGACTCTCTCGGGATTGACAGCAATGCCCTTACCAGAGATTACGTGGCCTAGGTAGGTCACTTCTGGCAACCAAAACTCACACTTGGAGAACTTGGCATAAAGGCGGTGCTCTCTGAGTTTTTCTAACACAAGTCTAAGATGTTCGGCATGCTCTTCCTCGTTCTTCGAGTAAATAAGAATATCATCGAGGTAAACCACGACGAACTTATCTAAGTACTCCATGAAGATCGAGTTCATCAAGCGGGAGAATGTGGCTGGGGCGTTGGTTAGGCCAAAGGACATGACGGTGTACTCGTACTGGCCATAACGAGTGACAAAGGCCGTCTTGGGGATGTCCCCGTTTCTGATCTTAATTTGGTGGTATCCTAACCTCAAATCCATCTTGGAGAAGACTGAGGATCCAGCGAGCTGATCATACAGGTCGTTGGTCCTGGGGAGCGGATACTTGTTCTTTATCGTGACCAAATTAACGGGACGATAATCTACAACCATCCGGTCCGTACCATCCTTCTTCTTAACAAAGAGGACGGGGCAAGCCCAAGGAGAAGAACTAGGACGGATGAAACCTTTTTGCAAGGACTCGTCAAGTTGTTTCTTAAGCTCGGCTAGTTCTAAGGGTGCCATCTTGTAAGGTCTCCTAGAGATTGGAGCTGTTCCTGAGATAAGATCTATGACGAACTCTACATCTCTGTCAGGCGGAACACCTGGCAGTTCCTCTGGAAAAACATCCAGAAAGTCACGAACTACCGGGATATCTTCAAGGTCTGGAAGAGGGCTGGCATTAAGAGAATAGAGCTGACGCTTTGCAACTCTAGTGGAGACGGTGACTATCTTGCCAGATGGGTGTGTAAGCTGAACAGATCTGGTGTAACAATCAATCTTGGCATGATGAGCTGTCATCCAGTCCATACCCAAGATGATGTTAATATCTGAGGACTTGAGGGCTACAAGTGATGCAAGGAATACAAGTCTGTCAACAAGGATTTCATTACCATGGCTGATTCTGGTGGTCTGCCATCTAGACCCTAGGGTTTGGATTTCAAGCGGAGTTGGCATATCACAAAATGACATGTTGTGCAAGTTAGCATAGCTCTCGGAAATGAAGGAGTGAGATGCCCCAGTATCGAACAGAACTGATGCTGGATGACAGTTGACAAGGAGTGTACCAAGAACGACATATGGATCATCATGAGCGTCTTTAGCGGAGACGTGATGCACACGTCCACGTTTAGTGTGAACTGGCTTGGCTTTGATCGTCTTACTCGGCGGCTTAACACAGCCAACAGTCTTCTCGGGCTGGGGTGGAGCATAACTAGTCTGAGAGCAGTCACGTGCATAGTGTCCTGGCTTCCCGCATGTGAAGCAAGTCCCCGAGGTTGGACGTGGACCCGCACTGACAAGCGGTCTACCAGTAGGCCTGGGTGGAACATATGACTGAGCTGGAGGAGGCACCACATGGGATGGCCTCGGTGCATAACCAGAAGGAAGAGCGGAGTTTGGAACCCAAATCCGGCGCTTCTGGGAACTAGAGCCAGAGGAAGATCCCAAATCACGGGTGTGCTTACGAGACTCCTCGTAAGTGAGCTGAGCTGTCTCCGCATGGATGGCCTTATTCACAAGAGCCTGGAATGTATCACAATGATGTAGGTGGAGATCACGACGCAACTTGGGGTTGAGACCCTTCCGGAACCTAGCTTGCTTCTTGGCGTCCGTGGACGCTTCTTCTGTGGCATAGCGAGCGAGGTTCTCAAACTCTCTACTATAAGCATCAACATCCATCTTACTCTGGGTGAAACTACAGAACTCTTCTCTCTTGCGATCGATGAGGGCTTCAGGAATGTGATGCTCGCGAAAAGCCTCAGTGAAATCTCTCCAGGTAGGATTCTGGCCAGCTGGAAGCATAGCCTCATAGTTCTGCCACCAAAGACTAGCAGGACCTTCCAGGTGGTATGTGGCATAGGTGACCTTGTCATCTTCAGCTACGCTCGCGGAACGCAGCTTATGAGTGATGCTACAGAGCCAGTCATCTGCATCGAGTGGCTCGATGGAATGATGAAAGGTAGGTGGGTGCAAGCGAATGAAGTCATGAATGGTCGCAGACTTATTGGACCGATGTGCGGTGTTCTCCTCGATACGTGCCAACAAACGGTTAGACTCACGCTTGTTCCTCTCCATTTCTAACATGAACTCTGTCAACGAAGGCGGGTCGGGAGGATCCTCATCCCTACCATCTCCATGGTTTTGGCTACGAACAATAGAACTTGATGACATCCTGAGAAATGAAACCAGGGACGGAGTCAGCATCAACTATAGACTGTAGAATGTAGGACAAGGAATTAGTATCTCTTGAACTTCTCGGGCAATTCCGGCAGCATAACGGCAGTAAAATGCTCAGAATGAGACATCCTGCTAAAATGGGGTAGTACATGCTCAACATCATCACTCAAGGTTCTGAGATCATACTAAACAGACTACACCGGAAATACTCAAAACTGGGGTATGACTCTGATCAACCAATCCTATGGGACTACGGAGTAGTAACACGTGATCCTGATAGACGGAAGAGAAAGCCTAGTTCCTTAACCCCGTAGGAAAGATAGGACGACTCAGATCAGAAGGCCATGAGGTAAAGGAGTAAAAGGAGCCTTACGTTCCTTCCCACAATCAATTCCCTTACATAACTAAAGAATTTCTAGACTCAACTTCGACCTGTTTGGCTTGGTAATCCTACAGGCAGTCAGGCTCTGATACCAAGGCTGTCAGGACCCCGACTCAATGCCACATCGATCTAGCATGTAACACCTCATATCACTTTGCGGCCTCACGCACGGTATCCCCACGGGTGTCGCCTTACCTTTGCCCGGGACCGTTTGCGTCTTTTGGCGCACGTATATGACAGTGTCGCTAGCATCCATATGATAAGGAGCCCGGGCTGACATGGCTAGCCGTAAACCCAAAGTGGCACAAACTTACAGGGACAGGCATCCATGACCCAGCATCGAACGTGTCGGTCATCAGCGAGTGAATCCAGGCTGTAGCACTAGGCTAACAGGACTCCGGTGAACCGGGCTGTAGCAGGCTAACAGGACTCCGGTATTCATCGCGTGACATTTCCCCGAAGGGACAGACACAGGAACGAAGAAGGACACATGCCGGCCAGACTAAGTGTTCTGGAGCAGTAGCACGCTACCATGGCTCAGTGGAAGCACTAGGAGACATTTCCCGGTAAGAGAGGCTACTAAGGATAAACAACTAGATAGTCAGATCCCACACATAGCAATACACATTACACGTACGCATAACATGCAAGTATGTGCTGTACAACATGGCATCACATCATAACTCAACAACTCATATAGATAAGGCTCAAAGAGCCAACATAGCATTATTACAAACAGGGGTCACATGACCCAACATTCAGAGCAATCAAGCAACAAACGGAAGCATTACATGTCTGAGTACAGACATCTATAAATGAAAAAGGCTGAAAGCCTGACTATCTACAACGTCCGATCAAGATCGTAGCTGAGGTACAAGCTACTTGTCGAAGTCCATGAGAACACTAGTAAGACCGAAGTCTCCGCTGCAAAAACATAAATAAAGCAACATGAGTACAAAGGTACTCAGCAAGACTTACATCAGATCCTATCATACATGCATGTGTATCAAGGGGGTAATGTGGGGTTTAGTTGCAGCAAGCCAGCTTTGACTCTGTGGCTAACCTGTTCTACGACTACCAGAACTTCTTGAGGTGATATGGCGCACACGAGTCCACTAATCACCACACAATACACTACTATGGATTCATCCCCGTCTCCCTACGAGAAGGCCATCCATAGCACTCACACTTGTCTTGAGCATTTTATAGTATCCATTTCAAGTTGTCTATGTACCATGTAAGCATCCAAGAAGTCCATATCCGCGGACCCGGCTATTCGAATATATCATGTTAACCCTACAGGGGTGTACTTCTTCACACACGCTCTCGCCACTTACCGCCATGTACACGTCATGTATCTCGGCAACCTTCAAGTGGAAGCCTGGCGAGGGTGTCGGCCACGACCTGACTAACCACACAAGACTCTAGTCCAGGTTTATCGCCTATTCGGGTTCCATCCGCAAGGAGATCCGGCCGGGGTGTCGCTCACGGCCCCAAACGATGTGAGCAGGGTTCCCAAGCCCACCATCCGGGTGCCACTTGGTACATCGTGCCACCTGTGCCTAGTCTGTCCCAAGCCCACCCTGCCGGGTGCCACTTGGTAGAAAAATAGCACTACCTACAAACACCAGAAACTAGTTGCGACTCCTGGACAGAGACCAAGTTGGTTAATAGGTCGAGAGAGTCAATTAAGGATCCCAATGTGTGGTAGTATCGAGTCATTGGACAACATACATAGAACTCAGTGCTTAAGGACGGTTCCAGTGAGACAACCCACCATGTACTCCTACATGGCCTCTCACCGCTACCTTTACCAAATCGTGTTCACACACTTCACTCTCAGCATCAGAACATATCGTAACACTCCAATTCATTCCAAATGAACCAGACCTGACACAACTCTAAGCAATAGCAGGCATAGCATGGTAGGAACACAACAGTGGCTTCAATCAACTCCTACACATGCTAGTGGGTTTCAACTATTTACTATGGCAATGACAGGTCATGCAGAGGAATGGGTTCAACTACCGCAGCACAAAGTAGCAGATGAATCATTGTTGTCCTAATGCAATAACTGAGAGCAGGAGCGAGAGAGTAGGGTTTTATCGAAATGAACAAGGGGGTTTGCTTGCCTGGTAAATCAACAAGGGAGGCACTGCTTCACAGACAGGTACTTTGGAACGTCTCCGGAGCAAGACCTATCGAGAAGGAACGGTGCCAACAATCAATACACAAGCATATGCAACAATATGATGCATGAACATGGCATGAAGATGTGATGCTGTTTGAGCTAATGCAACTAGTACTCATTTGGTTTGAAGTCCATTTGAACCATAAGCTCAAATGCAATTCTAAATAAAGTCTCTTAATATGCCATAATGTGTTTTCTCATATACAGCATGTATAAGTTGGTTTGTCATGCATGAAACTAGTACAGATGGATAGATTACATTTTTCTGATAATTTTTCATATATAAATTATTTCAATCTGAGCTACGGTTGAATTTCTATGAATTTTTGAAGTTTTGAACATTTTCTGGAATTTCCTGATTTATTTTAATTCCAGAAATTAAATAATTGCGTCAGCATGACGTCAGCACGATGTCAGCAGTCAACTGCGGCTGACTGGGGTCAAACCTGACGTGTGGGGTCCACACGTCAGTGACAGGGGGTTAAACAGGGTTAGTTTAATCCTAATTAAAAAGGTTAGTGGCGCTGGGGCCCACTGTCAGTGTCAGGGGGGGTTAGTTAACGGTGATTAGCACTAAGCTAATCACCTGGCCGACGGGGCCCACTCGTCAGGCCGGCGAGGTCGTCGGCGGCGACCTCTGGACGCGGCGGCGTCCGCGATACCGGCCACGGAGACGACGTCGGAGAGCACCGGGTCGTAGCCCGGGCTCTCGCGCATCTGGAGGGGCAGGTGGGAGGAGCTGGGGAGGCTGGAGCTCGCCGGAGCAAAGCTCGCGGCGGCGGCCGGAGCTCGGCTTCGATGGCGGGGCTAGCTAGAGAGCACGGGGAGGC